>NC_088776.1:61511917-62111917 GCF_954871325.1 Gordionus sp. m RMFG-2023
ATTCTACTTCACTCTGTTCTGATGAAATTTATTACATAAGAAGAGCAAAAACTCTTTGTATAGTTTTCCTGCAAATTTGGTTAATATACATAAATAGATATTGTTTCATTTTTTTAAGGTTTGCTCATTTTTAGAACATTTAATTTAATTAACCTGCCTAATAAGTTTGTATGGAATGAATCATATATATATCTAATAATAATCGATAATATGATTGATATTTATAGTTTATTGTATAATTTTAATTGTAATAAATTTTCAGATCCCTTGAAATATTGAATTATGTTATAATAATAATAATTAAATATTATGACTAAAATTTTTTTTTCATTTAGAGATTAAAGCTGCTAAATAAAATTGTTATATAAATGATATTTGGAAAATATAATATATAAAATATGATTTTTTTATAATGTATTTTTTAATAACTTGTTTATTTAATTTAAAAAAAATGAATGCTCTTATTATTTAAACTTTTAGAGCTGATTTATTTCTGATTATATTATAATAGTATAGGTGATAAATCTCGTAGAGAGTCGATTTTGAAACTTCTACTTAATTTTAAAGGGTATATTTTTAAAAAATTTATTGGATCCAATATCCAAACCTTATTTACCATTTAATCCATTTATTTGGTACATAATTAATAAGTTTTCATACATCCTGTAAACAAATACCAAGCACACATTTAGCGGCTTTCTTAAAAAGCGTCTAAATAAACCTTACATTATTAAATTATGTCCAATAGGTCTATAAAATATTCAAATTAATATCTAATGAAATTCATTCCATAATAGCAACCGAAACCTATTATATAGTTTTTCCTTAAATTTGCCTGATTTTCCTAAATATGAGGTTGTCCAGCTTTTATAAAATGTTCATATTAACGAATTAATAAATTTTAAATACAATAAATTTTATCATCACTAGAAATTAAATAATATTATACAATAATAATTATTATATATGATGATTTAAAATTTTTATTCAGAGATTGCTAGAAACCTTACAGCGCCACAAGGTAAAAAAGTTATATAATTGATATTTGGAAAATTTAATATGTAAAATATGATTTAACATATAAAAAATTTTTAAAATAAGTTGTATATTAATAAATAAAATGAGTCCTTATCTTAAGTATTAATTTTAGCTGACTTATTCCGGACTATCCTAATAGCATATGTGTCTTATCTCGTCTGTAATCGATTTTAAACTAATCTATTTAATAACTGGTATAACGGAATTTATCAAAAATATATTACCCAAGTCTGATTTGCTAATAAATGGAAATAAGTTGGGAAAAGCTTAAAATTTAATTGAGGCTGAATCAAGCAATTTACCAATAAATATTATGCATCTGGTAAATGATCAAAAACATAACTGGAATGACTATTAAAAGATTGCCATGAATTTTATTTTTTAAATAAAGATAAAAATTTTTATCTTGTTATATCAAAGCGAGATTAAAGAGTTAACCTATATATTTCGTTTTATATTAATTTTTCATATTTTTTCGTGTTTTATATTTTTTTATATTAATATCGCGTTTTATATTAAACGATTTTCATTTATGTTCCACGAGGTTAAAATATGAAAATAAATATTATGCGCATTTTCTTTCTTTATTTAAAAATTTAGCACCCTTGTTTTTTAATTTGAAAAATATTTTAAAATTATAATTCTTCCTCAGATCATCATTAGTTTTTGTGTTACATAATTCATTTTACCTCATATTCTTTAGAAAACAAACTTATCGCCTCTAAATAAGGTTTTTTAAAATTTTAAAATTTTATTTTCACGTTTTATTCTCTTTCTAATACTTTTATTCTTCATTAATTTTTTATCATTTATAATATTAATTGAATCACCTCTTTTTATAAATACTTGTTTTATTTTATGTTTTATCATATGACAAACAGATTTTAATTTGTATGTTTCAACATTTAAAATTATTTATTTTTTTTATATTTATATCATTAACATGTTCAATTAAAATTATTTCAAAATTCTTAGTTGTAATTCTCATATTACCTATTTGTTTTATATGATATATATAATTTTTTTAACATTAATTTGATTAAAAATTTTTATTTTTTTTATATTATTGTTTTTCCATAAAAAAAATAATATAAATATCTTAATCATAGTCAGATATAAATAAAAACCAGGTATTTCTTCTAAAATAATTGGTTTTTTATCTTTTATTATAATTTTATTATAAGTTTCATTTTGTTTATTATAATGAGTTTTCGATTGCAATTTACAATATGGATAATTGGTCTAGTAAATTATAAATTAGCTTTCTAATGTGTATAGATTTATTTTTATTATTTTGAGCCTATTTGGATAAATCATTTTTATTCTTTATATAAATTTAATATTAAGAATTTTAACCTTTTAGTTAGTATATTATTTTTATATCTTTATCATCTCTTGAACTAGAATTAAATAAACTAATCTTTCATTATCCGCTTTCATCTAGTTAGACCATATTAGTTTTTATTTGATGTATCAAATCCACTGCCATATGATAGTCATCACCAAATCCTTTTGCTATTATAGTATCTAATTTTTATTTTTTATAGAAGAATATGTTTGAAAGCTATTCGCTTAATCATCACATTTAAAGTTATAAGAAAGTCAATATTAAAACACTTATATGAAGGACATTCGGGTGCTGTCGGCAAAACCAAGTAACTAAATAATACTTTTGGTAAAAGGGAATTTACAATGATATTTGATAAAGAAATTAAAGAATTTAAATCGTGTAATATATGGGCAGTCAGTCTTTTAAACCTTGGATGTCAACCACAAAATCGTATGTAAGAATTCACATTGATTATGCTGGTACATTTTTCAATTAATACTGGTTATTTATGGTAGACGCGTGTGGTAATTTTCTAATAACACGCTGGTGAAATCAATAAAAGCGAATTCAATAAAAGAATAGATGTAAACAATAAACTTATTCAGTATTTTAAAAAAATAGTATCAGATAATGGTGTGTTGTAAAACAGCTCGATATTTAATAAATGTTAACTAATTTTTTTTTGCCAATATATAGTACCCTAGTCTGGTTTGCTAGATGGATTAGGTCTGAGGCACAATAATATTCATTTATTATCTGCTAAATTGAATCATTAAACAATACTAGTTGTTTAATATCATGTAACTGGTAAATGATCAAAAATTATATTAGAACGACTATTAAAAGATTGCCTTAAACTACATATTATAAATAAAGATAACAAATTTAGTTTTTATGGATATACCATGTATCCAAGTACCATTACAGTATTCACCTATTATTAGTATATATCCATCAATATACCTTTATTAATATTGTAAATCAAATATTAATCTTATTAAATTGCAACCTCATAATAATAATAACTTATCTGACAATCTTCTATTCTTATTCATTTTTAAATATCAATAGAAATTATATAATATTTTCTGCTAACTTAATATTTCAAAATGACAATGATTTATACTTATATATAGTAAAAGTTATTCCAATATACACATCCTTAATGTAATAGAACAAAAAATGACCCACATCATAACCTAACGGTGATAATTTTAAATAGGATTTTAAAAACAAAAATTATAATATACAATAGTCAAATTAAAAATTAATAGTTTTACAGCAAATTGTTTAAAATGTTTTTTTAACAATAAACAAATTTTTTCCTGAAAGAACAATATTAATAATAATCTTTTCTCATTATTAATGACATCTTCCATTATGTGTGAAGCTAATTATTTATATAAAAATATACTAAGTATAAGGATTGAATCTAGATCTTATAAATACAACCAAGTTTTGCTCTCTGTTTTTAACAGGCATTGACCGATGTATAATAGTTAACGTGAAGCTACCAGTCCATTTAATTTCTATTTTTGAAGTAGATTGCTAAGCCTTACAGAAACCAAATCAAATTAATCCGATTGCTATAATGAAATAGGGGGCAGGCTATTTAGGAAATCATAATCCAAAATCATATTCAAATATCAAAGACTCATTATTATTATTGCTTTCACCACACTTTAGGGTTTATCATAAAAAAAGATTGTGAGACACTTTCCATTTTTTAGTTTTTGCATAATATATCTAAAAAATACATTACAATATGGCATATATAAGATATTTTATCAGCACAAGGGATTAACAATGTAATTCATTGTTCCATCTTTATTCAGCTTAGCAATTTCATCCAATTAAAATTTAATTGGCCAATATAGTAACAATGTATTACTATTATAATAGTTGCAAAAATAACAATTTTGTAATTAATAGTTTGAATAGTATTAAATACAATTGTCAATCTTAGAATGAATATTCATTAGGTTTTTAAATGGTAAGGTATATGATAATAAAAAAATGAATATTTGAACCATATATAAAGTGTAAAAAGAATCAAATAGTTTCAAATTCATTATTTAAAGCCGAAGTTACTTTTATAATAGATATAAAATTTTCACTTAATAAATATTATACAACTCGTTTTGATAATTTTACAACCATTTTCAATCCTTTATTTATGATCCATTATAAATTTCTGAGAAAATAAAATCCATAAATATTGGCTATAAACAGAAAACAATATGTACTTGTAGTATCAACCACTTGTTCATTTTGAATAGAGACGAAATACCAAACTTCTTAGCCAAGAACTAAAGCAATTAATGGCCTGTTCGATTACTATAAAATAAGAATTTAAATCATATGCTACATTTTAAAATTGAAGATCTGACCATCACATATTAATTTTTAATAAAGTTTTTATATAGTCACTGTTTATGGCATTTAATTTAAATTTGTAATTTATAAAAAGGCTTATATTTTTTCTGAAAAAATATGAGCCAAATTTAAGATTGTTACTAAGCTAAAATATCATAAATGTTTTTATCACTATAGTACAAAGCCTAAATAATATAAGTAAAGCTTTCATATATTTTTTTAATTTGTAAATTAACTAATCTACAAATCATCTAAAGATATATTTGAACAAAATGAAAAATTTTTATACTACTTATTAAAATAACCTGCATATTATAGATTTTGATAATAAAAATTAATGATTTTATTTGGTAATTCTTAATTCAGGGAAACCTTTGATGAAGGTTACGGGACACAATTATTGATTGGATGAATTAAAAGCCTAACCCCTTGAGCAAATATAATTATTAATATAAATCAGCTTGGCATGCCATATTTTATCTCATTTACATTTAAATTTTATGAAAACCTTTTTTAAACAATGACATGTCATCACCTAATTTATAATATATTTTAATAAATTTTTTGTCAGTTACTATATGTAATTGCCCTTGAGTGGTAAAAAAAATAAGATGTGATGAAAATTTTGCAAAACTAGTAAATATCAGACTTTTAGCCGGGTACTGGATAAATAGCTATAGTAATATTTGACTCTCTATTAATCCCTTAATTTATTACTCTGAATTCCGAATTTGCGACAAATTTTACATAGTTAGCTGTATTTTGGTATTTTTTGAGGTGTTATATGTACATAATCCCTTTTCCAATCAGATCAAATAAAAATATCGTGTTCGGTCGTATTATTATTTAAAATATATTTACAATTGTCATTTAAAAACTTCTTTTCAATAAAAGGAGATTGGGTTCAGAAACTTCTTCACTTGAGGAACATCGATTTACTTTTTTTTATTACTTAAACAAGCTAGATATGTTTATTTTTTAAATTTAATTTTAAAAATATACTATTTCTAAAAATATTACTTATCATTAATGTTAAAATAAAAAAAATTTAAAATCTGCTGGATATTTTTATTTTATATAGAGCAATTTTAAAATAATTTTCTCCCTAAAGCTTATAAAATCTAATTTAAAAATACATGCGTAATTCTATGAACCTGGTTGCTAGATCTCCCGTAAAAGATGCATGCAATATTTATAAGCTTTAGGGAGAAAATAATTTTAAAATTGCCATATATATATAGGATATTTCATTTATTAAATGTTCCAGAATTTTAGAATTTCCTAAACAGTCAATTAAAATTTGTGAATTATTATGCTCGATATAGAATACACAAAATTGGAATGATGATCCCAAAATCTTATAGACCCTCGATCAATTATAGAATATGAATATAACTATTACATATTTATTTATACAATTTAGTTGCGAAGGCCGACAATAGTAATATAAAGCACCTTTATCTTATTGTATCCTTAATTTTTTTATATAATGGGAGGAGGAGTGTTTTGTATTTAATGCTCAATAATATTCAGTACCCTCTAAATATTATAAAATCTTTTCATATAGATAACAAATATATATATATTAAACATATTTACATATAATTTAGTAAAAAAGACCATGAATAGTAATATAAATCATTGTCTCTTCTTTTATTAATATTAATATTATACCCTTTACCTTCTTTTAAATAGTAGGGGGAGTGTGGGGGTTATGTTTGGATTTAGTTCAATATTTTTATCAATCACTTCTAAATAAAACTATTAACAGTTCGATTAAAAATTATTAACATTATAAATATTAGTTAGAGTTGTATAATTGTTATTTGACAGAGACTGACTTAAATGCGTCAAGATATGAAAGGAAAGTGCTTTCTATTTTTGAAGTTAAAATTGATAATATTTTAAATTTAATTTTGAAAAAGGATTAGATTAGGTTTTAATTTTCCAAACTAAAAATAAACTGTTCGATAATAATAAGAATGCCCATTTATCATAATAATGATGCAATATACTTATTTTATTTTATTTATACTTCAAAATCGGTTAAATATAATATATTATAAAAGGGATAATCTAATTCAAAGAAATAAAACCCAAGGATAAACTAATTCTTAGCTAGGTCTATGATATAACCATAATTAATTTTTTGGTTTCTATATTCTGTTCATTACATCTCCGATTTCTCATAAATAAATTAAAAATATGTTTTTGAATATTTTAATAATAATAACAAAAAAGAAATTCAATTTCATATAAAATATTCAACCTTAAAAATTTTTCTTAAGACAAAATTCCCAGTATATTTTTAATAAATATTTAAAATATATCCACGATATTAATATTTTTTTAGTTAAGTGATTAGTTTATTATTAACTCGGAAGCTGAGGAAAAGGTGCGAAGTTTTCAAATTATTTTTAATCTACCAGAGTCGAATAATTTGTAACTGGCAACCCGTTTCACATCATGAATATGTCAATAACATCATCAGAATAATTAACCCGTTCCACATTATGAATATTTTAGTGGCATCATCAGAATAATTAAAAACTCTATTAAATAGCAAGTTAAAATTAATAAAAGTGTGATGGATGGGGGGGGGGAAGTTTAGTGTTTACTTAAGGAAATATGTGTATGTTTTTTAATAGGGGGGGGGGGGTGTCTGCAGGATTGACCTAGCTGAATTTACACCAATCATCTCTCTAATTGTAAACACTATAGTTCCAAACGATGATTTCTATATTTAAACGAATCAGTTTTAAAATAGATAAATAAATTATAATAGCATGCAAATTATTTTATTATAATTAATAGACAAAAAATATCTATTTTAAAATTATATAATCTAATCCATATTTTTTTATTTTTTAAGCAATTCATATATTTCATTTATTTTAAAAATAATCAAGACAAAAGTAGGAAAGAAATAGGTTTGTATTATATTTCCTAGACTTTATCGATATCTATTGGGGATTTTAATTTAATTATTTATTTTTTTTAAATCAAGTTATAGAAATTGAAGGAATATGTATGTAGTTTATTACATTTGAATTCTAATTTATATCATTTAATTAAATATTTAGATAAACTAATCGGGGAGCATGGTATTATTTCTATATTTATAATCTATTTGAATTATGTCACATAATATGTTTCATACTGGAGAACTTTAACTATTATTTTCTTAAAATAGATTTTATAATAATGTAAGATCCAGCATTTAAGGTTTCAATAACAAGAAAAAACAGATAAGGAAATAAATAAAATGAATAAATAAAATGTTTTTTTACAAAATTTTATTAACGGAAAATATACGGTATGATTAATTAATTAAAATGCACAGAGAAATGTATATTTTTTAAATACAAAATTTTCTTGCTTTTTTCATAGAGCGTGTGTATTAAATCAAAGGTGAAGTAGAGTAGAAAATTATTAGGAGAGTTATTATATCCTAAATCCACTCCTTGGATCAAAGACTGAATATATCAAATAACCCTAAATTTTACCTCCTAATCAATTTAAAAACAATTTTCATCAAATAATTCTCAAACATTAAAATTAAAGAATAAGCTGTATTAGTTTTTAATTTTTTTTGCAGTAATTTTTTTATTAATTTTTATTGCTACTATAAAAAATATTATTCATTATTTTAATTTAAGCTCACAAATATTTAGGTAAACAAAAATTTTAAATAATAAATAATATAGGTACATTTAAGTTCCTGCCTAATTTTAGATTATAATAAGAGACAATAAAATATTATTATCATAATATTTTTGTAAATATATAAACAAATATTTTTTGTTTAGCATGAAGATTAGGATATTAATAATGGTTTTCAACTTATATATTTTTTAAATAAATTTTATTCTTTTTGCTTTATACTATCATTTTTTTTCTGATTCATTATAAAAATTTTGGGAATTGGTGTAATTATATTACAAATTGATTTTTTATAATTTTATTTTTAATTTTAAAGTCATAATTAAAATTGCAGTACAATGGGGCTTTATAATCAAAAATTTGTATATTTATTTTATTGGAAATAAAGGTATATCATGCTTCGACTCGATTAAGTTTAGTATATTTCATACATAACCGTTTGCATTTTAAATTTTTTTACTTAGGATGGTTCAAAATAAATATGATATGAAATCTTTAATATTTAAAAAAGTAGCTTGTTGTAACTTAATATTTTTTAATTTTTTTTATCTCATTTAGTTTAGAAAATTATAATGAAAATTACTTATATTTAAAATAAAATAGTTAGAAACGCAAAATTCTATTTTCGAATTTAGCTATAACCGGTTTCACTTATCAATTATATAGTAAGATAAAAGCATACTTTGATATTCCAACTATGAAATTATCAATAATAAATTAATATAATTAACAAAATAGTTAGCTTAGTTCTTCTTTCTCTTGTATAATCTAACATTCGCTTCCACTTGTCGAACGCTAAGAATATTTTCTTTCAAAATATAAAGCTTCATAAAATGATTGTAATTTATTTTTTATGAATAAATATTCAATTCTTTCTTGATAATACAATGGAAATTCGTGGTCTTGAATTGTTTTTGATAAACTTTTAGAATATTTAAATTATCAAAATAAATGATGATTATTCATAAACTAAATTAAGATTGAATATTATGATTCCCAAATCGCTTTACTTCCACCAATATTAGCTATTAAAAAACAAATATGAAAAATAATTATTGTCATTATAATATTAGATTTAATACCTCTTCTTGTAAAATGTATGGTAAAGTATTTGGATTATGAATTAATACTTCATAAGTGGTAAATCTTTTCTTAAGTTGGTCTAAGTGTCTCCTTAATATACCATTATCCGTTTGAATTATAAATAACATATTACTTTCTTTTTTAACTATTACGCCTTCATCCCCTTGTTTACTCCAAAATTTCTTTACCATATTTTTTCTCCAATATTCATCGTTCTATTGTTTGGTAAAGCAGTAAACGAAGTGTTGTCGTCGTCTTCCTTATATTTTAATAAATCCCAATTTGTTCTCATATCATTTTTGAACATGAGTTTTCTTGGTGGAATGCCAGTCGTACTGTTTGGCGTATGTCTATAATTGAACAAAATTTCTCCAAAGCGATATCTATGTCCATGTTATTTTGTTCCATGCACTTCTTCATTTTGATTTTACCATCTTTCAATTTACCCGTTTGTCTTGATGGTGAGCTGAAGTCTGAAAGTGAAGTATATCATGGTCTGTACAGAGCCGTTATCAGAAACTATTTGTTCTGGAATACCTAATAAGCTACTTGTTTTCATCAATTCTTTAATGTAAATTCCGAGGTTATTGATTTCACCGGAGTGATTATAGGAAACTTACTGTACGCATCTACTATAAGCAACCAGTACTTGTTAAAAAAATGGTCCAGCGTAGTCAATGTGTATTCTTTCGAATGGCTTAGTCATTAACATAAAAGGATGCTGTGTATTAATGGGATTATCGGCCCAAATGTTATATGATTTGCATTCTTTTATTTCGTTATCATATCATTGTTAATTCCAGGCCACCAAAGGTATTCTTTAGCTAAATGTTTAGTTATGCCAGCACCCAAGTGTCCTTCATGTAAGTGTTGTAGTATTGATTTTCTTAAAACTTTAGGTATGATGATTTTCTTTGAATAGAAAATTTCCCATAATACATAATTCCGTCACCATATTGTTATATGTTTTATTTTTTATCGTGTCACCGTTTCTAATGTCGTTCATTATTTTTATTATTTCTCTGTCGTTAGTAGTTTCTTTTTCGATCATTTTAAAGTTAATTGGTACGTCCCATAAATCATTATTTTCTTTCATATCATCCATAATGTGTATTTCTTCTTCTGAAGGTGTTAATGGCAATCTGAACAAACAATCTGGCACCGTGTTGTGTTTAGTCGCTTGTCGTATTTCGAAATCGTAAGCTCCCATTGCAATATTCTACTTCTGCAACCTCATCGACATGGATGAATTTTCTTTTAAACCTTTGGAAAATATATAAATCAACGGCTTGTGATCGGAGATGATTGTAAATTAAGTTCCGATAAGATATTCTTGAAAATCGCAAAAATAATTGCCAACGCTTCGCGTTCAATGTTAGTGTAATTTCTTTCGGATTTAAGTAAGGATCTTGAGGCAAAAGCTATCGGCTTTTCTTTGCCGTCACCTTTTAAGTGAAAAAAAAACTCCCAAACCGCGCTTAGATGCATTCGCGGCTATACCTATGGGTAAATCAAGATTGAAAAAGTTCAATGTGGGAGGTTGACTGATTAAAGTTTTTAATTTTTTATAACATTCTTGATGTTCGGTATCCCAAAACCATTTATCTTTGTTGATTATTTTGTATAGTGGATCTGCCAGATTCGCAAAACTGTTTAAAAATTTACGGTAATAGCTCGCTATGCCTAAGAAAGTTAATTGAATTTTTTGGTCCCGGCATATCAATAATTGCTTTTATTTTATCAGCGTTGGGATGTCAGGCGCGTAACCAATGAAGGGGAAAAGAAGAAATTTTCCCCCGTCGCAAATTTGACTGTTTTTATAAATATCATTTTAAGCTAATAAAAATTTTATTCACCCCCCCCCCCCCGACAAATCAAAATTTTACAAATATTTGAATATCAATTTTCCAACATATATCTTATTTTTAATAAATAATTTTTTTTTAAATTTCCTTTCCTTGTGAGTACATTAACATTAAAATATTAATAAAGAATGGAGAAATTTTTAGTCAAAGACAAAGATATTGAAATCAAACGTTATATAATTTAATTAATAAATATCTAATTTTATATTTTTCATTTTTAGCTAAGAACAGAAGATGTACAAAATTTAAATAGGTTTGAGCATGAAAAAAATGTACAAATAGAAATTGAAGGAAAAAATGATAAAGGTAAGTAGCATTAGCATATATTTTATAAAAATTAGGGTAGGTAGGTTTGGTGAATATTTAATCTATATGAATATTATTCCATATGGGAATTTACACTCTTTTTATATTTTTGCTTTGTTAATCTTAAAGTTGATATAATAAGAATTTTAAATTTGATAGATATTAATAGTGTGAAATTTTTATTAATGATCATAACAACTAATTAAATATTTTCATTTCAATATGTGTGTTTGAAGGTATTAATTTTGGGCAGATAATGCCTGTCTATTATCATTAAATGCTTTTATATGGGAATTTTGGTATAGTTTTGCCCAACTATTCTGAGAATGAACAATAAATTATACAAATTATTTATTATAGGTCAACCGTGGGATATATATAATTTCCATAGAATGACTCCTCAAAAAAAAACTGGAGATTTTGGAAAATATATATCAACCAGATATAACTTTCTCATTTATTAGGGACACGACAACAAAAAAATTAAGGTTCCAATATATTTGGTTATCAATGTGAACATGGCTTGCATTTTCTCCTACCATTAAGGGTGCATTCTGCAAGAATTGTGTTGGTCCTTAATATGCTGGAAGAGCTCAGCAAAAATTACAGAGCTTACTATTAACACCATTTACTAAATGGAAAGATGCTACTATAAATATTAAAATAATAAGTATCATATTGATGCAGAACAAACAATATATTCCTTGCGATCTATCAAAAATGGAGATGTAAGCTTATAATTTTATTGATAAAAAAAAAATTATACATCATAGGTGATATACAAATATTAGAAGAATTTTTACAATATTTACCAGTTGTGGATATGAGAGGGGAGGCCCTCGCCCAAACAATTTTGATAAATTTAGAGAAATATATGTTAAATTTAAATTGATGCGAGGACAAGGTTATGATGGTGCCCCGGCTATGAGTGGCCATTTAAATGGTGTCATAGCACATATTTTAAAAAATATCCCTCCACTATATATGTTCATTGTGCATCTCATTCGTTGAATTTGGCAATATCCGATTCATGTGCTCTACCTTCTATACGCAATTCCATGGGTATTTTAACTTATAAAATAAAATAAATTAAAAATATTTTTAGCCATTATATCCAAAATTTATGATTTTTTTAAATATCCCAAACGTTCAGATGTTTTAAATCGAACTCTATTAATGAATCAGCAGAAACACATCGTAAGAAAGTTAAAAAAATGTGCCCTACGATGGGTTTTACGTCATGATTCAGTTTCGGCATTTATAGAAATCGAAGAGATGATAAGAATATCTTTACATAAAATTACTAAATGGCAAGATAGTAATGTGTCGTCAGAACCGATATCATTATTGAATTCAATTGATCAATCAGAGTTTATCATTACTGCTAGTTGCATCAATATATTATTTTCCTATAGTTCAATACTTTGTAGAAATCTACAAAAATCAAATTTAGATTTGGTTCAGGTAATTGATTTGGCAGAAAATATATAAGAACAGGTGGATAAAATTAGAACGAATGTCGATGAATATTTTCATAATATTTATGTAGATATTGAATCGAAGGCTCAATTTTATGATATATCTATAATTAAACCTCGTCTAGCACCAAGGCAATTAATGAGATGTTTAAATATTGTCAACTGAAGATTATTATAAAATATCTATTTTTATCCCATTCTTGGACACTTTTTTATCACAAATAAAAGTAAGATTTTTAGATAAAAAACAAGTCTTTGCACATCTTCAAGTTTTATTGCCCAAAGATCCCTCTTCATTTTCTAATGCCACGATTGATAAAATAAATATTTAGCGAAATTTTATTCTTACGATATTATTTGGAGATAAATTTAATCTGCCAATTTGAATTATGGTATAAATATTTATTATGTTTAACTATTTTACCTGAGCCCATTGATGCGCTAAATCGTTGTAAAGATATCTTGGCTCAATTTCCAGATATTTTGAAGTTATTTTATATTCTTGCATGTTTGCCTATTACAACATGCACGAATGAAAATACATTTTCAAACTTGAGAAGGCTGAAGACATTTTTACTAAGTACTACTTCAGAATCTCGTCTAAATGGATTAGCTATGTTAAATATTCATAGAGATTTAGTTCCAACGTCGTACGAAATTCTAGATGAATTGGCAACATCTACACGAAAATAAAAATTACATTTTAGTTATAGTGTTTAATTTTTGATAATATTGTAGATAGTTATAAAAACTTGCTTTTTAAATTATTTTTTAGTCAATATTTTATACACTGTAGTATTTTCAATAAAAAAATTTATTCTACTTATATTGTATGATAATTTAAGCAGAGGCTAGATTTTAAAGCAAATTTTAAATGTCATTAAATTATATTTAAACTTTACATTTAAAAAAAACTTTATTAAATATAACATACCTAACTTAAAATAATAAAAAATAGGCTTGTAATATCATTAGGCACAAATTAGTAAATAAAAGTTAAAAATATATAAATATTTTATGAATAATTTAATAGTAAAGTAAAACATAAGACACGGTCGAAGGCCAGCTAAAGGGGTTTAGGGACGCCCTCATATTTTTTTACCCCCCATAGGATCTTGGATACGCCACTGTGGGATGCATACCATGTTTGTCTATATCATGTCCCAAAAATCGTATTTTATCTTGCATAAATAAACTTTGTAGAAATTGGGGGTTAATCTATACTTGATGATCTTTTCGAATACTTTTTTAATGTTCTCCAAATGCATCTCATCGTTATCACCTATAATTAACAAGTCGTCAATGTAAAATATAATTAAATCTCCGAAAACCTGTTCCATAGTCTGTTGGAATATGGCTGAGTCCGAACGGAAGTCTCGTGTATCTGAAGTATCCTTTATGCGTGGATATAGTTAGCAAATCTCTATAGTCTTTGTGAATAGGAATTTGCAGGAAGGCTTGTTTAAAATCAATATTACTAAATTTTTTCCTCCAGCTAACTTGGCAATCAAATCGTTAATTGTAGGGATGTGATATTTGAAATCTTCAAGCGCTGGGTTAACTGTGTCTTTAAAGTCGGCGCACAATCTGAGACTATTATTGTTTTTAAAAACTGGTGTGAGTGGACTCGCCCATCTAATGTCTTTTACCGGCTCAATGATTTTGTTTTCCAGCCAGGTATTTAATTCTTTAGTTATAATATCTACTCTAGAATTAGGAACCCTTTTCGGTGGTATAATTTTTGGCTTAGCATTTGACTTTAGTCGTAACCTGACTTGCGTTTTTATAACAGGTTTATTATTTAATTTAGACTTACAATTGGATATTAATTCCGCCAAATCGTTTTTATGATCCGTGTCAATTAAGCCTATAAATCTTTTAAGTATGTTTTTTAAAATGTTTTAACCAAGATCTTCCTAATAAAGGAATCTTGTTACTGTTTACTATTAATGCATCTAAAATTTGAAAACTTCCTTCGTATTCTACATTCAGTCGTGTTGAGCCTATCACTTGTATGGTCTTGCCGTCGTAACCAGATAACTGAATGTATGACTTCGTAATGTTTTTTATGCCCACTTTCTCAATCATATTCTTTGGTAGAATTGTAAATTTCGTGCCCTTATCCACTTGTAGTGAAGTCAAGATGTTATTAATTTTGATGTTCACCATGTATGCGTCATCTTTAACATTTTGTACTTTTTTTTCTACTTATTTTTATCAATATTTAATAAATTATAATCTTTCTTATCGATTGATGTGATTTTGTCGTCTTCGATCTCTTCTATATCAACTGTATTAATTTTATTTGAATAAACTTGGTGTCTAGGATTATGATTCATGTAATTTTTATTGTCACGATCGTAAAATTGTTGGTGCACGTTAGATCTATCATAATCTCTAAAATTTTGAAACGGTTGTCTGGTGTTGTCAAATCTGTTGTGGTTTTTGAAATCATTAAAAGGCTTGTTATTATTATTATGTTCTTTGTTGTTAATATAAAATTATTATTATTGTTATCTCTTGTGTTGTGATTATTGAAAGGAATATAAAAAGTATCCCATCTATTTTGATCACAAAATCTAGCATAATTTCGTCTGGAAAATGATAGTTATTTTGGTTGTTGAATCTTATGTTGCCATAATATGGTCGAGTCTGCCATAATTGTCTAAACTGATGGGTGTAATTATTATCATGATATCTGTTGCTCTCAACATATGGCATCATCTAGGTGTTGTCATATCTAATATTAGTAGGTTTTATTTCATAAACTTTCTTACCTTGTCTTGTTTCCTCTAAATGTTTTAGATCAGATTGTGTATTTTCTTTGATAACAACCTTATGTATAGATGTTTCGATATCTGTTTCGTCTAATTATTTGCCTACCTTTATAATGTCATCTAAAATGAGTAAATATTTAATTCTGTATTTAATTTCCTTAGAAGAGCTTGATACCTTTATTTTTTCTAAAACCATGTCTAGCCGATAAAGTTGCAGTCCATATTGAGTTGACAAATACGGTTAACCCAATCTAAAAAACTTTCTCTCTCTTTTTGAACCGCTGCATTGAATCGCTAAAAAAATTTTCGAATCTTGGAAGGCTGTAATAATTTAAGTTTGTTGATGAGTATCGACGATTTCTTGAGATCAGACTCAGTGCATTTCGATTGTAATTCTGAAAATATGTCATCTGGTAAATTATAAACTAAGGTCGTGGCGTTATCCTCATCTGTGCTGTTATTTTTTTAAAAAATAAGTTCAATATTGGTTAAAATTTTATTCTTATTTTTTTTTAAATATAATTTAATTATTTTATTTTTAGAAATATGAAATTATGTTTTAATAAAATTTTAATTTACAAAGAAATTTACAACGATAGCTACTGCCCCATGTCAAGGTTGGCAAAAAATGAGAAAAACAGATACTAAACTTTATATAATAATTTTATTAAAAATATTTTTTAAATAATAAGTACAATAATTTTCTAAGTTTATAGTAGTTTACAAAATCTACAAGTAATTTATGTCAAATTATTGAGTTAATTTTATAAAACGAGTCCGCAAGGTTAAAGTTAATATAATATAAAGAATTAAAAAAAATCACTCTTTTATATAATAGATCGCAATTAGTTAATAGATATCGATCAATTTGGACATCACAACAAATATATACACTTTTCAAAAAATATTACATAGTTTATTTTTTTGCAAAATTTAGCCACTTGGAATATTTGCAATTTAAAAGAAATTTTCTTGTAAAATCTAAAGATTTATCTATAACAAAGAAAAAGAGTGATGTCTAATTGCTTTTTCATTAGTAAGAAGAAGACCAAGATTTTAATTTATTCTGACTAAATTAATATGTGTGTTATCGTATTTTATGCATTTATTTTTTAGTTTATATATATTAATTGATAATTTTTCCTTCTTGTTATTTTATGAAATATGTAAAATGTTTATAGCCATTTAAAAGATAAAACGAAAAGTTATAATATCAAAATAGGTAATTTATAATAAAATTTTATCGAGGTGTTATAAAAGTAAAATTTAATTAATTCCCCTTTGAAAATAAAAAAGTGTTGGAAAGAGTTCTGGAAAAAAATCTAATTTTAATAAAAAAGTAGAAAACTTTTCTATTATAATATTTATGCATGAATTTCGGAGAGCTTATTGTATTATTAATATTTTTAATTATAATGAAATCAATATATTTTTATGATTATTTTAAAGAGATGGAATAAAAATTCCTAAAGCAAATTATTTTATTAAAATATCAAAAAATAATTAATCATCTTCTAAAAATTTTATTTCTATAATTTAGATAAAATTGTATAAAACTACATTGGGCAAAAATTTATAAACATTTAAAATAAATAATTAAAAAAAATAAATTTTGTGTACTTAAAGAGTGACAATAAATTAATTTAAAAATTGCTACATTATAATTTAATTTTGTCTATTTTTAAATTTAAATTTGGTTTTCCACAAAAACAAATTTGTTTTTTAATAAAAGTTTGTACTTAAAGTTAAAATAACTAATAATTTTTTTGAAAAATAAGTGATAACTAGTAATAATCGATAAAAATTTGTTAAGATTTTTTAATTTAATAATACTTTATAGAATGTAAACTTAATATAAATAAAAAATGAATGTACATTTATGTTCCTGCCTAATTTAAGATTATAATAAGACACAATAAATAACAAAATTTTAATATAATTTTTTGATATATATACAAATATTATTTTTGTTTTACATTTATATCTAGATTTGGATGTCTATATTATAATTTTCCGATGTCCTCACTACGTCATCGTGGTCATGTCATCGCTACGTCATGTCATCGTTACGTTATGTCATCGGTGTGTATTTATTTATTTTTTGTTTAATTAATTTATTTATTTTATACAAACAGATGATCCTATAACAGAAATTTTCTAACTGTAGGAGGCCATATTAAAACCAAAAAGTAATACATTATTTACTATTGATGATTTCTTTTTATTTATTTTATAAAAACAGATAATCCTATAACTTAAATTTTCTATGCAACTATGGGAGGCCATATTAAAACCAAAAAGTAATACATTATTTACTTATTACAAATTATTAATATTTTATATCTCTAGGCTTGGGAATTTTTTTCAAAATTAATGCAAATGTAGGAAGTACAATATTAGGAAGCATATAATTAAGGAAGCATATAAATATAAAAAAGTTAATTAAGTCCAGCCAGCGTCTACATGACAGGATTTTCTCTGGATGCAAATCCCCTTCTAAAACCTTTGCCTGCCCCCCTAAAAAAATTGGCCACCTTTGGCGGCGGTGTCTTCTTATTATTATTTTTAGCTTTTAAATTTATTCATACTCTTTTCAGAGAATTTATAAAGGATAACTTAAATTAATCTATCTCTATTACAAATGTGAATCTTAAAAATTTATTTTTCAGATAATAAATTCAATTAAAACCTAAATTATTTACAATGAATTAATTATTATGCATTATGAGCTTGCTGAAATGATAGCAGAAAGATTTATTTAGAAATTTAATAGATAACCCCTCAAAAAATTTATCTTACCACCATTAAAGCAGCCCACACCCTACCCATGTAAAAAAAATAGGATGCACACTGTTCCTACCCTCACGCTCATGTAGACGCTGAGCCCAGCTACCCTTAATAATTTGTAAAAAATATTCCCATGTCCATTGATCAAGTCTAGAGTTTATACCAATGTTTATACATAGGAAAGTAATACATTATTTATTAAATATCACAAATTATTAAGAAAGCCCATCAAAAATGATAGGGAATGAGATTTTTATTCATTTACCAGCTCAACCTTAAAAATATATAAAAGATATTCCCATGTCAAGTGCAAGCTAATATTAATTTTGAGGTTCCATGCCCAGTCTTAATATTTAAAATTTTTTCACACCTAAGATGGTTAAATTTTTAATTGATTTATCATCACATGAAGGGTATATATCTGATTACCCATTAGTTTAAAATGTAAAAAAAAACATAAAAAATATTAGGGCAGACCTTATTTTATCATGATTCTCTAATAAGTGCTTTGTTCAGGCTTTCTCATTTTCTTTTATTACCAATTCACATGATATTTTTCAAAATTAGTGAAAATGTAGGAGGCCATGTAAAAACCAATTGTCAAAATAGTATATTATTTACTAAATATTACAAATTATTAATATTTTATATAGAAATTCATAACTGAGTTGTTTCAATAAATTTAATATCTCTAGGCTTGGGAAAATTTTTTCAAAATTATTATGGGTTGGACTAGGCTTAAAAAATATTTCTCAAAATTAATATTGGCTTGGTTTTCAAAAAATATTAGGGATTGAAATGAGCTTGAGAAAATCTTTTTAAATTATTAAGATCTTTGCTTGGAAATTTTTTCCAAATATTGTAGGCTTGAACCTATATTAGGATTTTTTTATGTTAAATGTTAGTATTATGTTAAAATTTTTCGAAAGTATTATATTTTACCCGTAGACTAATTGGTAAATCAAAGATTTCCCCTTCATATATTATAAATTTAATATTTCTGCCCCCCCCCCCATCCAATTTTTTTGATGATATCTTTCCAACTACTAGATATATGCATCTAATATTGACCCATCTACTGTTTACAGAATTTTAATGTTCGTTTTATTTAAAAATAATGTTTATTTATTTTGCCTGATTTCCTTATTTGTCTAGGCTAACCCAACCTTAATCCCGCACATTGCTAGAAAATATCATGAATCTATTAAAGATAAGCAAAGAAAATAATGACGAATAAACAAAAGCCTTGCCCGTTCTAACTGTTAGCCAAAATAATCTACCTTGAAATTAACTCCACTGGAGGTTTATTTATGTTTTATATTTATATGTTTATTTTTTTTTCACCCCTTTGCCTCCAAATGATATTTATATCACCACTACCACAATCCCTGCCACCTCTGCCTATTTTTTAACAAATATAAGCATTTTCACTTCACTAGGAGTTATTATAAATATTACTTTATCTGATTCTCTGAGAAGCTTTCATGATTATTTACAGGAATGTTCAAACTTGAATGTGCAGTATGTTTCATCAACTTTATTAATGGAAAAATATGCAGTAGTTCTGTCATGGCCTTTATAAAAATTCTTACTACCTTTTTATAACTGAGTTAACATTGTCGTTCATGTTTCCATTGAGGGGGCTAATGCTGACATTGACAGAAATATCATTTTGCGTTCTTCTTTTACCAGTCCCAAGGCATAGGAATATGACTCATCTTTATCAGGACGTATTGTGTTTTGTACACTGCTTTGGTAATCCGTCATTATTTCATCTACAACCCTATAAATGATATGAAATTGTACATTAATTATTTCATTTATGAAAATCTTCCAGATTTATTTTGTCGCTTTTTCCATCAAAAATAAAAATGTCAACAAGGATTTGCTCTTAATTTTATCAAATATACAACATAATAATTATTCCTCATTATTTTTTAAAAAAATTAGACTAAATTTATATGTCGATAAAAAATATTTTCAATATATATATATAATTTGCCATTAGTGTTTAATTGCATTTTTGTTATTTAAATAGATAGCATTTTTTTTTACTTAACATAAAATATAGGCAAATTATTTAGGAAATGCAAGACATACATTAAATTTATTCGAAACATAATTTTTTTTTACAAGTTAGCTATAACCGGATTCCATAATCAAATATATAGCAAGACAATAGTATTCTTTGACCCATATTTAAATATAACATACAAATATGTAATTATCGATAATATATTAATATAATTGACAAAATATATGTTAGCTAGGTCGTTATTTCTCTTGTATAAGAGCTAGCACTGATCCAACGCAAAGATCATTTTATTGCAAAATATAAGGCTTTATTTCACGATTTTTTATTTAATGATATAATTATAATTTATTTTTATATTCTAGATATTACAGTGGAGTTAAATCAGGGCCTTCAATTTGTTAAATTGCAATTTTACTTTTACTAGGGAATTGCTCATGGCATAATTTTGTTAGTATAAGATTTTTTTATTATAAAATTTTTGATTTACATAATTATTCATTGAATATTTTTTAATGTCAATAAAATGAGTTTAATATATATTTTAATAAATTAACTGTAAGTTTGGCCAAAAAAAAAATAAAAGAAAAATTAAGTTTAATAGGAACATGGTGAGAGGCCTAATCTTAAATTTTCAACCAGAAGCCTGCAAAAAACATTTTGATATATTATTTATGAGTGGCGTGACACAAGTGCCCCATTAAGTTATATACTCGTGAAATTTGTTTGCTTTGATTTGAAGAGTTACTCCTAGTCTTTCATAAAAATGTTCTATTTTTATCTAAATATTATTAGAAAATATATAAATTTATAGTAATTTTTATATACGATATATAATTTAATAAATAGTGTGCTATAGTAAAATCTAACAACTTTTATATTAAAAAGATTAGGTAACACTGTGCCTTTTTAAAATACCTTCTAACAATTTTAATTGAAAGAAAGAAATAATTTTATTATAAAATAAATTTATTTGGAATAATCTATGATGATTAATTATATATTAGTCTGACAAATAGCATAAATAGTTTTAGCCTTAATTTTGATATATAATTGGTTGATTAAAAATTTGAGTTTTTATAATTTATTTTTTGAAACTTGTGTTATTTTTTAGAACATTAAGACTTTGAAATAATTGCTTTTCTTCTATATTATCGCGCCCTCAATTTTTTAATATATCGAATATCACTGAGATGATAATGAGGTTATTATTAGATTTTTATTAACTAAAGATCAGTTGACAGAGCATTTGAATAATTTAGATAAAAAATCAATAAATTTTTCCAAATTTTCTTATTTCCAAGATATATAACATATTTCCTTTAATCACTCTAATATAAAATATTAGATGATCTGTTGATTTTCAAATTAAAATTGTATAAATTATCAGAATTAATCGATAAAATTTAAGTTATATCATTAATTAAAAGAGATCCAAGTTATTGAAAAAATTACATCTCTTTAAAATTCTAATTAAATCAAAAAACTTTAAATTTTTTAAATCTTCAAAAGTTTAGATTAAACTAAATTCTAAATAATTGGATAATTTTAAAAATATTGTCATAACCCTTATGATTTTTTTTAATGTATCACAAAAAAATTAAAATTAATATATTATGAATTTTTTATAACAAAATTCTAAAATTATTTTAAAAAAATATATTTGATAGTATTTTTTTTAGAAATATTTTCAGATAGTTTATTATTTTAAATATTCAAATTTATTCATTTAAAAATTTGGTTATTGATTAATATTTTTTAATTTAAACTTCAAAAGTAGATACAAGGCATTTTAGGAACCCTAAATTCTGTTCCAAAAAATATTAAATACCCTGAACACATTTTTTTCCTAATTTTTGTAAAAAAAAATAATTAGGGATGATTAAATAATTAAAGACATATAAACCATCAAAAATTAAAAAATTTGGCATTATACAAAAAACTAGCTGGGAAAATTTTTAATTATTTTGACCTCTGTAGGTATTTGAAAAAAATATATAAGACGATTATAAAAATCTTAATATATAAATTTTTTTGAATTTAGATATTCGATACCCGATTCAGGTTTATTATGGAAAAGTATTTTAAAAACGTCAAAAATTCACCAACATCTATCAACCTAAAGAAAATTTCATTTATACGTCCTCGCCTTGCTATCTTAAATATTCACTCTAACTACCTAAGTCTCTTCGATCGAATAATCTACAATATATTTACAACACCTTCTTTCTCTCCCAAGATTTCTTTACCTACCTTTGATATCTTCTTTAAACTCTATCTAAATTTAATCATAATTTTAGGTTTAGTGCTTCTTTAATTAAATATTATAAAAAATAATGATATATGTTATTCCTTATTTATAATATAACATGTCAGATAAATATATTTATATTTTAATAAAAAAAATAATTGCACTTATAAAAAAATAAGATTGTTGACTCTATAATTAATATATAAATTATTTTAATAGTGTATGTCCCCAGATGCCCTGTAATAATTCTTGAGTATTGGCTTTATTTTCCCACAAGATTTTTGTAATTTTGTCTGTTTTCTTAAATATAATTTTAGTCAAAAAAGATCTACCCTTCCCACAACTCTATCTCAAAAAAATGTAAACAATTTGTAATTTAAAACAAAATTAAGTAAACATATTAAATTTTTAAAAATTATGACTATATTATTGGGTATGTTTAATTCCGAGAAATATTTTAAGAGAGTTTTGCCTAATCTATACCATCATTTTATTTATTTATGTGAGCGAAGAACAAAGAGGGTTTATATGTCGCTACTGGCTAGATCTAAAATCTAGACTTAAAGTAATCAAAAAATTTATAGAAAACACCACCTATTAAACACTCCTCCCCCCCCCCGTCTACAAGATAACAGGTTATTCACTAGAAGCAAATCTCTCAAAAACTTTTTATAAAATTTTTGCCGCCAAATTGTTAATGTAAAAGAGTTATTTCTAGAATATTTGAATCCCTTCATTTAATGATTACATCAGTATATTGTTTAGCATGGATATGAAGTTACTGATAAAATTCTAACCCTTATTAATTATATTGAAAAAGATAGCATCATCCAGAAATAAGTTTTATTTGAAAAATAATGACTATGATTGTATACATTTTTCAAATTTTTGGAAATGGAAAATTTGTATAATTGTTATCAATAACAATTTCTTTCAGGATATTTTCCATATTACTATCATAATTATCTGACTTACTTGCATCGGTTTGGATATCATTAGCATTGATATTTATTACCAGGGGATTTATTAATACAAATTGAAAATATAAATTGTAAAATTGAAAATATAAATTATAAAAATTATAATATATAAATTTTGGTTTTATAGTTACATTCATTATATTTTAAAAAGTATATCGCTTTATTAACTATCGCTACCAAAAATGATAAAACGCGCTAGTGACTCGCTATTTTAACATATCGGGCTAAAAGAAAAATCAGGCTAGAGAAAATATTAATCCATAATATAAATAAATATATTTTGAGGTAGAGGGAATTGTTCTATCTAAGCTAGTATAAAACATTTTTTATACTATTTTTATTTTTAAGAGAGCGAATTTAAATAAAATAAGCTCGTTTAAATTTTTTAATTCATTATCTTTATTTATATGAGAAAATATTTAACGAATAAATGAAGTTGTGTTTTCAAACATTATCGTATAAAAAATTTTATTTTTTGATATTAATTTTAAAAAAAATCTTATTGTTTGTAAAAAATTTGTGTCATTTGAGCCACAAATTTGGAATCAATTTTTTTTCATCAATAATAAGAAATATTTATATGGTAGAAATCACCATTCAATTAGCATTATATGATGTTTGACATACTATATTTATCTAAAAGAAAGTTGATAAAGCCAAATTTCTCATATATGATAAAAAAAATTAATTCCAAATTATTGCTCAGATATATGCTATATATTTTTTTTAATAAGAAATATGGTTTTATCAATATTTATTCAAAATTAAATATAATATATCGATATATTTATCATTAAAATTCTAATGGTCATTTCAAATATATAAATAAATATTTATCATTTCTGATGAAAACAATAAATTTGATACCCAATCAGTGGCGTAGCTACGAGGGTGGTTTTCAGTTTTGGACCCCTCGCAGAGCAAAAATTATTTTTAGATTATACGTTTAGAAAGACTTAAAAGTGACTTTATATCAAATAAATACCATTAATATTTATATTTTTCTGGTTTTGAGTTTGTGGAAGGATATTATTTTACTATTGAAATTATTCTGGATAGTATCATTATAAAGTCATTGATAATAATCTACTAAATTATAATAACATATTATTGATGCATTTAAAAAAATATTTAATATATATTATCAAAGATATGGTTATACGCCCCCAGGGCTTTTATATTTATGGATCCCCTCTAAGAAAAATTCCTAGCTACGCCACTGTATCCAATTATTGCTTAAATGTCACATGTTTTTTTTTACAAACAATACGATTTTTATGAATATAAAAAATACAAGTTTTAAATGAGAATGTTTAAAATCGTAATATAATATAAATCCATTGGTCTAAACTATTTTTTTTATACGCTCAAATTAAAAATTCTCTCTTCGAATAAATAAGTATAATAAATATAAGTTTTATACGAGAATGTATAAAAAATACAAGCTCTTATAAATCCTCTGGTCCTTTTTTTATATGGTGGTATGCTAGAGGGAATCCAGATTTTAAGAATTACTATTAAATAAATATATAACCTACACTAACATTAAATTATAATTATAAGGAGTAAATGCTGTTGTTCCAGGTACTTAAAAATATATTATATTTTTGAAGCATTAAAAAATAATTAAAATTTAAATCCAATCATAAATATAAAATACATTAAGATAAAATTTTAAACAATAGGTTAATTTGTATCGTTAAGAGAAAATCAGACTAAAGAAAATTTTCAATCGATAATAGAATTTTTTTTAAAAAAAAATTTTTTTTTAAATTAATACGAGGAAATATAAATTGCTTTCCTATCTGAAAAATGAAGACAATTAATTTTTTGTATTCGTTTAACACATTTAAATAATTTTATACTCCATAAAATCAATTTAATTATTTACTAATAATCCTGATAATCAATTTAGTCTCATTGGCTAATAATTGTTTTCATGTGCAGATTCCAAATTACTGTTTCCATTTAAAATCATGTGAATACTTATTAACCATCTCTTACAAATGTCTTATACGTCCCTTAAACAAAGAAACCTCATTATAACAAATAAAATCACACATAGATAATTTTGACAATATCCTTAAATAAAAACTAAATAAAAAGCAAGTAGATGATACAAGACACAAATGTAAAATAATATGAAATAAAAGATTGAGGTGACATAGGTAGTGAAATTAAAATTAAATCTTCAGATATCCAACTTAATGACAACTATTGAAATAAATACATCCCGAGGCTTTTATAGATAATCTAACCCCCCCCCCCCCCCATCCACCAGATCATAGTCAAAGACATCAATTCTTTCAACAAAAATTAAGTAAATGGCCTTGATGATTTCAGACCCTCCTATTTTCAATATAATTCAAAATAATCCCTCCAATAGTTTTGTCATCTTAAAAACTTTTTTTAATAACATTTTTAATAAGAAAATCCCAATACCAACTTAATATAACCTTATTGGAGCACGTCTATTAGCTTCATTCAAGATAGATGGTAGTATCTGTCCTATTGAAGGAGGCTCACATTTCAGATGATTAATAACCAAAATTATAATAGAACTTATGAACCATGCTATCAACATTTAGACTCTTATTAACTATGTTTTTTGATGGAGGTATTTGAAATGAAGTTAATACTTTAAGAATATAAATAGAAGACCTCCATCAGACTCAATTCTAAAACGTCTTCTAGCCTTTATCGTACCTCTTTTTTAAATTCTTCGATTAAACTTTCCCTTGTTACTTCAAATTTATTGTATCCTCATATGGCATTCAGACGTCTTTTACAGACCTTTAAGATTTGTCCTTAGGACTTCTTCTTTTTTGCTTTAAAATCCATTATCTCATTAACCAAATGAAACAAAATTTTAAACTAGATCTTTCTGTGGTATTTAGACGAGATATGTGGCCCATCAGCTAATGTACTTAGCGTTTTAAAATACTTGGAAACCATTTCCTATCGGCATTCTTAACAAAAATAAACTAAATTATTTTATTTAAACACTAAACCACCAAATTTAGTAGAAGCTATTAGGTTCCCAGTAGTTAACGCTGCTAAGTCAGAAGATTTCTTTCATAGCATTTAAAAGCATTTATAATATGGAGCATAGAGGATATGCCATTTATCGGAATACCAAAGTTTTTTTAACACTCTTAAACCTATATATACCAAATTTTAGGATATTTTTTGATAATCAATAATTCATATCAAAAATATAAGACAAATTTACAATATTTATAGAAAAAACTTTAAGCATAAACTTAAAATTAGACTTTTAAATTGAACTATCGCTAACATGCACTCTCTCTAACAAGCATGCTATGGCATATTCAGAACTCTGTAAATTATTGCCTTTTTATTTCATTAATAATTATTTTTATTTCCTCAATATTTATTTAAATAGATGATCAAGTTGTTCCAGGTAATAATATATAAGGCATTAGAGTAAAAATAAGATAACTCTTTATTACAATCATTAATATTACAAAGTATAATTTTAAAATACAAATTTAAATTTAAATTCGAGCATAACTCAAAAAGAGTTTTACACCTATATTCATAAACATGATAAAAATAATTATCTGCAATTACTCTCATTAATAACAGATATTTGGAAAAATTCCTTAACGCTATACATCAACTTCAAAATATAGCATTTTTTATCTTTAGATATGATTATATTTGTCAAATAATTATAAAAAAGATTAATTCCTTTTTTTGGAATTTTTCTTCAAGTTTAATAGAGTCCTTATAACGTTATATCTTTTATTCAAAGCATGTCATTCAGGAATTATTAGACTGCTCTAATCCCTTCATTGTAGACTAATTTATTGTTATAAATAGAATTAGAAATATAAAATTTTGAATAAATAATCAATGACTAATGAATAAGAGGAGAATGATAATATATAAAATTTCAAAAATTAGTTAAATAACTAATAATAGAAAAGTGACAAAATAAAAGATTTAATCGGAAAAATTATAATAAAATAAGGTGCCAATCGTAGAAATATAATTTATTACGAATGTAATAAATTTATTTATAAATTTTTCTGTTAGGTGAAGAACCCTTTGAAGGTAATATAACAAACAATCTCATTTTCAAACATACTTAATATCAATAAAATAATTTTTAGAAATCGAAAGTAATATAATTAACAATCTTTGTATTTTGAAATATTTTGTTTAATATATATCAATAAAATACTTTTATAACATTTAATTTTTTTTAGTTGACCCGGATCAGGGGAATGGTGATTTACATTTTATTTAAAATAGGACTTTGATATTGTTAAACTTTATAATTAGTACTTAGATACTTTAAAAACCAAAGTTTACATAAAAATAATATTTTTCTTGACATTTTAACCAAACTTCTCAAGAAGTATAAAATAATGTCTTATTGAAGGATCCAATCTGTCAATTTATTTTACCAAAAAATTTATTATACAGAATCAGACAAAATTTTAATGGGATAAGAAATAGTGTATTTTTAAAATTTGGCTAAAATTTTCTTTTATATCTATATTATGCCATAATCTTCGATTTTTTTTAATAATAAAAAAATGTAAAGATTATTTTACTATCAGCTTACAAAATAATCATAATTTGATGGAAATTTAAAATTTGGAGGTCAAAGACGTAATAGTTTATATTGGAGAACATAGCTCCGATATTAAATTTATCTTGAAAGAATAGATTGAAAAAAATAAGTCAGATTGGCGTAACTACTATGCCAAGCCACCTGGGTAAGTTTTCTATAAAATATATGACCCCGATTTAAAAATATCGATGATTGGCTTTCAGAGGAGGAGTAGATTTAATTGCTAGTTTATAAAATAATTAGAAATGGATAAAGAACGAAATCAATCAATGTTGATATTGAATAAATTTACAATGAAAAAAAAACAATCACTTCTTAGAATATTATATGCATAATTAATTGAATTATATTTTTCTAAGCTTATCTTTAGATATTAATTTACAAATTTTTATTTCACAAGTAATTTACCCAAGATTGTATGGAATTAAATTAATTCGCGCTCTTGAAATTTGTATGGAATCATGCTAGAATTATTGAGTAATAAATATAAAGTAAACAGTAGAATGTGAGAGAATACATCTAAAGATAAATAATATTTTTTAAATTATTTCATTATTGAAATTTATTATATTGAATACTGAAGCCTTATATATGCGAGATACATTTTTTTTGCCTAAAAATACAAAATTGACTTTGATGAACCCGAACCCGGACCCTTTTTAAAAGTAAAGGGTCTAAGGGTTTAGGTGTCATAAAAAATCATAAAAATTATTTTTTTAAAAATATTTTTGTATTATTTTTATCTATTGATATTTGTAAATTTTATTCGATTTTTTAAATTAATTTTAAAATAAATTAATTAAGGAACACCAAATATTTAAAAAATTATATCTTATTTTGATTACCTTTAGTTGTATAAGTTCATAAATATAAATTATAATTATAAAAGGAAAAGGAAAATAAAACTTATTCTAATAAATATAAATTTTAATTTTAATTATAGATGCAGATGTAGATTTAGAAATGGAGGAAGGTAATAAAATTATTACATTATTCACACCTTTTAATTGTTGAATCTATATTCACATACCATAATTTATTTGAGCATGTAACATTAATATATAGAATTTTGTTTAGCGATAAATATCGATTATTTCAAATAGGATCGGAAGGTATATCCGAGATCTGTAGTGGCACAATATTTATTATGTACTGCTGTCAGAGTTTAATAGATTTGTTCACTTTAAAATATTTATTTGTATTTTATAAATTTTTCTAAGAAATATTAAAAATATGATTAGAAAATGAATGGGGTCTATTACATTGATTTTTCTGATTAGATATTTGATTTAATAATGAAAAATGATATATTTTTTTAAAGTCTGAACTGGATTTTATAGTACCTTTTTATTTGTAATCTGGCTTATAAACGGGTATTATAGACACATTTTATTTATAGGCAATTAGGAATATTGGTATTTTTTTATTTATTTATTTAAATGGAAAATACTACGGAGCAAAATTCATTATGTTGAAAATCTCTGAAAAATATTGTGCATATCTTTGATCATATTAACGTTTTTGTAATGTTAAATTTTATATATTTTTTTAAAAAAAGGGTTAGGAATAAAATAATATTTCTCAGAAATACAATCTTATTTTAATAAAAATTTTAACAAGTTGGTGAAGAAATGTTACCGGGTATGAATATTTTCTTTATGAGAGATTAAAATATTTTTTTATAAATATCCTAATTAAGAGTATATAAGAAAAGATAAGAGTGAAAATAAATTAATAGAAATATGGTATAAGTCTGTATAATAACTTCAAAAATTTAGTTATTCGTTACCGTAATCTAGAGGTAAACGCGTTTTTTTTGAGTAACGGTATCGTAAAGTGTTTTCTTTCTTTAACTTTTGTTTAATTTTGATATCCTGTATATTATAAAAGGTTATAATTTGAATATTATATTTGTAATACAATATTATAACTTTCCAATATTGTATTATCAAGGTTAATCAAATTGCATACTATTAGAAGTTAAATTTGATAATTTTATAAAGTATATATACAAATGAATTACAAATAAAATTCAATATTGTTTTTAAATACAATCTATACAATATTTGGCGAAGAGGTATAAAAATGTCGCGGTTTTCGGTTTTCTGTCAAGTTAAATATTATATAGAATTTATATTATTTTTTTCTGTTTATAATAAAATAATAGATCTGTTTAGAAATTATGGATAAATAATATTATATGATTTTTAAAAAGATGAATGTTCTATTGACGACTATATAGAATACACCAATATGCTGAATGTTAAAAATATTCCTCAAATGACGCCACTTTGAAAAAATTATTTATAGCTTATGGAGATATTAATTTGATATAAAAAATTCCAGGAAAAAATGATGACGTGGTATGAGCATATCTATACAAAACTGAAAAACAACTTTATAATGAAAAAACTGTTTTGGCATTTAGAATTGGTTTCATTAAATTAAGTCACGGACGAACAGAATCCGAATGAGCTATTTAAAAAATATAAAAGAACTAGCCCGAAGATGCGAATTTGAAGATAATGTAGAACTAAGAATTTGCGATCAATTAATCGTTAGACTAAGATGTCAAAACTAGATAAAGAATTACGTTAAGATACCCAAATATTAGAGACGAAGACCAACCGTTATGCTTAAACAAAGATTTAGAAATCGCATTAGCAATAAATAATACTACTAAAATGGTTTATAAAATCAAAGATACGACCAAATAAAAATGATTAAATTAAAATGATAAAAATGATTAAATTTAAATGATAAAAATAATCAAAAGAAAATAAAACTTACTTAAAAAGAAAACAAAATAATAACCACAAAAATAATAATATTAATAATACAAGAAAATTTTGTTAATTTTGTATTAGTTTTCATGTTAATCGGAATTGTCCAGCATACGGATAAACGTGCAATAAATGTAAGAAATCAAATCACTTTACCGTGTGTTGTAAAACTCAAAGAAAAATTTACGCTACAAATTACAATAGTAATGACGACTATTCAGATTTCTCAATAAGAAAATTCTACAATTGACATCACCCAACAATTACGGTATTAATAAACAATCCCAAAATTAAAAAGAAATATGATACAGGTTCAGCAGTAAGCCTTATAAATGCAACAATATGGAATAAAATTAGGAGACCAAAATTTAGAATAGCGTAGAGCTCCAACTACATAAGGAAACAATGCAATAAAAATTATGGGCGAAGTTTATATAAAAGTGCAATTAGAAGATAAAATAAAATGGCTTTCGTTATTAATTACAAAAACAATTGATACAGCGCTATTTGGAATTCCATGTAATATAGAATTTGATTTATCGTTACCAACAAATGTAAAAATCTATATGATCAACAATAAATATAATAATAATGATATTGGTAACGTGAATATTGACAAACTATATAAAAATTCAGATTAGAACCATTAAAACTACATTTGGAAGAAAATATAAAACCAATTGCCCTACCAGCTATAGGAGTACGTTTGCCTTTAAAAGTTGATATTGAAAATGTACAGAAATGTTTGGAAGAAAATAACATAATAAAGAAAATAGATCCATCAACAACAAGAGTAACCTGGTACTACAATGGTAGTGATGACTTCAGGTGAACTACTATTATGTTAAGATTTCAATTAACATTAAATAAATTTATACTAAAAGACTATCACACCCTACCAATGTTTCAAGGATTAATACCAAAGATAGCTTATGGAAATAAATATACAACATAAGATCTCAAAGATGCACATCTACAAATGAGTATTAAGAAGTGCAAGAATTATTAACAATGGTGATGTAAAATTCCCGGGAAAATTGATTCAGGGGAAATTTCCCCGGGAAAATTGGGGAAAAAAGGGAAAATTGGGGGAAAAAACGGGAAATAACGGAAAATTAAAAAATAACCACAAAATATACTTTAAACCTTTCAATTTTTTTTATGAAATGACTTTATAAAATTTGGGGAACTAAGGGAAAAAAATATAATTAAACAATAAAGACAAAAATAAATACACTATAAACATCATTTTTTGAATAACTTTATTAATTACAAAAAGCATGTATCAGAAATTACATTTAAAATTCTTGGGTGCTAATGAAATAGCATCATATCTTAATGGAATTAAATTGAAATATCATCATTATCACTTGATTGATAAATCGGAATCTGAACTCTTTTGATGATATCCCGAACTTGATGTATTTGTATGATCCTTTAAATGAATGTTATGCCAAATTAATTTTTCGACTCTTTCATTCTTTATTCTATTTCTCGTTTTTGAATGAATTTTTCCAAATGCTGACCAGACTCTTTCTGACGAGGCACTTGAGGGTGGTATCGAAAGACATCCTACTGCCACTTGACAAAGGGGTTGATTTGTACACAACCCTTTCCACCATATGAGTGGTTTGGTATGGATTGAGCTCTCCCATATGCCAGCTCCTTTATAGAAACATTGTTTTGAACGATATTCTGCTAAATTACTCATAATTTTTCTAATATCGCTATTAATTTGGCCTGAAATAATATTTATTATATTTAAAGCTGCTGTTAATTCACGGTCTGTTAATTTCACAGCATAATATCGAGGATCCAGAAGATTTGTTGCATAATGATATTCTCAACAAAATTTCTTTCGTTTTTTAATATGCATCTTAACACTTTTCAAATCATTTTCATTAAAAATAAGATTTGATGAATTGAGTTTATCTTTTATGTCCCAAAATATTTCTGGAACGTCAGATAATTCTGCTGAATCCGATTCTACAAATATAATTTTCTTATAAATAAATTCCAAAAAGGTCAGTACAGACTCTAATTTATCCCAGGATCCTTCTTTGTCTAATATAATAAGCCTTTTTTGTTTGTTTGTAAATAAACTAGAAATTGCAATTTCTTGCAAAACTTCCTTATTTTTCACAACACTTTGCAACATTATAACAAAACCTCCCCATCTTGTCGGACTTGGAATTTTTAAGGAAGATTTATATCCTTTCAATATTTGCCTTTCTTTAAAAGTTGCTAATAAAATACGATGAAATTTTATATATTTAATTATTTGATTGGTTTTTTTGATGATCTTTTCAATAAAAGGTATTTGGCATAAATCTTTAATAAGCAGATTCAACCCATGTGCGGCACATCCAAAGCATTCTATATAATTATATTTTGCCTTAACAAGACTCAGGCCTTTTTCATATTCTTTGCATTATCAGTTACTAGTGAGATAAATTTTTGACAACCAATTTCTTCTATTACCTTGATACTCAGATGCGATATATTCACCAGTGTGAGCACTAGAACCTGTGTTAATGGATTTAAAAAAAATTGATTTTGGAGTCATTATTATAAAATTAATAATGGACTCTCCGCGAATATTTGTCCAGCTATCGCTTATAAGAGTAAAATCTTTTAAATTATTGAATTTATTGTTAATAATATTTTTCACTTTAATGTATTCAAAATCTAATGTTTAACTAATTGCATGTCTAGAAGGAATTTTATTGGCTGGACGCATTAATTTTAAAAAATTGATAAAATATTTATTTTCAACTTAATTTAAAGGGCAATTCGACATAAAAATAGCCAATGCCAAAGCACTGTCAAGTTGTGTTTGATTTTGTTCGGTTATAGTGTCGAAAATATTTTTAATTTTAGATGTGCCAGCATTAAAATTATTGGTATTTTCTTTAAAAGTATTTAGAATGGTTTTATTTATGTTTTTTTGGGATATAATTTTAGGATTACTGGAATCTGGTAAACATACTACAACATCCTCTTCAGTAGAATTATTATTATCACGATCAACTTCATTAAATTGTAAACTGTTAATATACCCTTGACATTTTTTGATATGCTGAGACATCTTTGTTGAATTTGGGAAATTATTTGTTAATTGACAATATTTATTGATATATATCCTTTCTTGTTATTAGCTCTATCTTTAATAAAATGTTTCCAGATATTGGAAGATTTCCGAGGCACCTATAAAATATTGCAATCATATTAATTTAAATTAAACATCAATAAATTATTATACCAGTTATATAGTATGATTAAAATATATTAAACATCATAAATCATTATATCAGTTATATAGTATGATTAACATATAATGATACTTATAGTGCGCACAAATTGAGCGTTGCAACTCTTCGTTTTAAAAGCTAATATGGTAGAGTGCAGCTTGGATTTTTTAAGGCAAACGTTAATAAAAAGCAAACTGGTTAGATTTTTTCTATGCTTTTTTTAATTTTGCGCTAAAATTTAAAAATGGATACAAATTGTAGGTATAATTTATTTCATATATTAATTGATATTATATTATTTAGAATATATTAATTGATATTTATATAATTTTAGAAATGATTATTTATATAATTTTGGAATTTATATTTTTATAATTTTAGGATACATATATTTATTTTAGAAGGGATGATAAGGTTAATAAAAAAATTTGTACCTTACTGGACAACAAATAGTCTGGAGCCAGCAGCGTTCAGACCATAAGAATTCTATATTAGTATTAGTTGGTTTATTAACCAGTAGTTTAAGGTAAATATATATAAATAAGATAAATTATATTTTTAATAGCTTGGGGATGGAATTTCTATTGCATGATACAACTGTAGCATGCATAAAGAAGAAGTTGCAAAACTTTAAAGACCAAGATAATTGTGTAAGGTTTCAGGAGCTTCTGGCTCTAAACTCTCATACAGATGGTATGATTGCATTAAATTCATGGAGCCAACAATGGAGGATAGTATTCCTAAAGAAATTATACCAAAGGAGGGCAAGTGGGTTAAAATTAAATGCATTGTTGGGTGTATTGACTCTTTTGGAAAGGGTGCCTTGAGAGCCAGTAAAATATATATTTATCTATAAATTTAACATTATTATAGAATGTTTCTCTATAAAATATAAATCAAACAAATATTTTTTCAAAAATGAAGTGTCTCCATTGTATTATACTTTAATGGAATATTGAATTGTGGCCTCCAAATTCAACAGATATACCTGCAAATTGAAATTATATCTATGAAAATTGATTGGTTTTTTTTGTAATTCTATTTATTTATATATAATAAAGTTATATTATATTCTAGTGTCCATTTTTGAAAAATATAATTAAAATTATTTTATTAAATAAGACATTAAATATTCTTATTATGGTGTACATTTTCATAATTAAAGATTGAAAAATGTAATTAAAATTATTTTGTAAAATATATATAAATAAGCAACTATTCAAAATTTATTTAGCAATTATTAGATAGATTTAATCAAATTATATCATAAATTTTAAATTTGATTAGCAATATTTCTAAATCTAATTAGTGTCTTGAAAAAAATATAAAATATATAAATATTCAAACTATTCAAAATTTATTTCACATTTTTATTAAAATATATAGATTATTATAAATTTATAAATTAAGGTAGGATAAACAAAGAAACATTTATATACATATGTTTTGAATCCAAGGCCACAAAAAAATTTAAAAACCCTGATTGAATCATAAATTCTTAGGAAATATAATTAAACAAATATAAACTTCATTATTTTACCTTAAGGTAAGAAATAAACTCTTTTTGTTTAAGAAATTATAAAAAAAACTTTAATAAAAAACATACTGCTTTCAATCTAAACAAAGATACGTACATAAACAAACATACTGCAAACGCTCAAGCGCACTATTATATATCAAATCTAAATATATCATTAATTATTAATAATTCTATAATATATCACATTAATATTATGTATGAGAATATAATGTGAAACATTTTACCTTTATTTTTGTACTTTTAAAATTATAGATTTGAAAAATTGCATTCAATGATTGCACTAATAAAAAAAATAAGTTTAAAGACTCACGAGGAAAATAAAAATTATTTATAAATTAAATTTTAAATCATAATTATTGAAATAAAATAATATATTTTATAAAATATAAATCATAATTTTTCAAATAAATAATATATTTATATTAAGGGAAAATTTGGGAAATTTCCCGAGAAAATATAAATGTTCCCGGGAAATTTCCCTACCTTTACATCTCTAGTATCACCAAATAAATACTACCGCTATTTAAGATTACCTTCTGGTATAGCTACAGCACCAATATTTTAACGATATATGGACGTTTTACTGGCTGTAAAGATACACCAGTTAGATAATGTTGTAATCACAGGAAAAAATGATACTGAACATATAGAATATAAAACAAGTCCTCAAAAAATTACAAAATGAGGGATTTAAAGTCAAAACAAGCAAAATAAATTTTATAAAGAAAAAGTATCATATTTTGGATACATATTAGATCAAATCACCTTGATAAAAAGAAAATAATAGCAATGCAAAAATATCCAACTTCAAAAGAGAGATATGACATAAAATCATATTTAGGAATATCTATTATACACGCTTCATATCAAATTTACATGGAATCATAGCCGAATTACATAATAAAACTAGTAAAAATGTTAAATGGAATTGGACTAAAAAACATGATGCATTATTTGAAAAAGCAAAAGGAATAATAACAAAACAAAATACTATACAGTTTTATAAACCGAATCTTGAGTTAAAACTAGAAACAGATGCATCTAACCAAGGATTTGGAGCTGTACTCATATAAGAATATGATAATGATAACGAATACCAAATAGCTTACACCTCGAGAACTTTACAAGATGCTGAAAAGAATAATTCTTCGACAAAGAAGCCAAAGCCATAGTTAACGGGTAGCAAATTTCACAACTATTTGTATGGATGTAAATTGAAAATACGAACAGACCGCAAATCTTTAATAAAGTTATATGGTAATAAACCAAAGATTATTAGGTTGAGCTTATAAATTATCTGCATATGATTATGGTAATGTACAAATAATTGCATTTATCGCAAAACCAAATAGAGAAAAATGATGATAGAATAACAAGCAACATGAAATATATAAGATATCTTACTTATGACACATTAACTCTATCAAGTAAAGAACGTAGAGATACTGCAAAAGATCCAATTTTAAGAAGAGTAAAAATATTATAATGGTACAAATATACAGCATGCACCAGGATTACAAGCTTTTAGAACAAAAAAGAAATGATGACGGTATTTTATATTGGAATGGCATATTACTCATTCCGTACTCTCTTCTAAAAATAGTTTTTCATTTACATACGGGCGGGTATTACATCAATTAAATATATTATGATACATTATAACAGGAGTTGCCGTATTCCAGGGGAAAATAGAAGAGGAAAAATAGTAAATACAAATGACAATAAAAGTTGTGAGAAGTAGCATCCATGGAACCAAGTCAAGAAGGAATTCAAACCCGATATCTAACGAGGGAACGAACGCCAACAAAATTAATAGATAAACTTGAACTTGTTGGGAAATAAGATATGTTATATTTTAATATCTTATGTATTTTAAAAGGTTATAGTTTGAATATTATATTTGTAATACAATTTTATAACTTTCCTATTATCAAGGTTAAATGAATTGCATACTATTATAAGTTAAATTTGATAATTATATAAAAGTATATATATATACAAAAGAATTACGATTTAAATTATTATTGTTTTTAAATATAAATGATACAATAACTTTTTATTGAAAAATATTGAAAAAACATTATTTATTATCTTATAAAAATTAATTTTGAAAATTTTATTTATAATTTAGTTTTTGATTAACATCAACCTCCAAATGTTTTAGACATTTGTTGGTAAATTTTTAGTCATGATTGTCAATCTAATTAATATTAAATCAATCAATGTATATTATTTATATTTAACTTATTAATATTATAATTTATTTTATTAAGGATATTATGTCATTTGTACAACTTAAGATAGCTTTAATATGAAACATTATTTACATTAATAAAGAAAACTTCTGTTTAGAATGATTATAACTAGATGGAAATTTTTCTATAACTTTTTGAAATTAATATTCTTATTATAATAGAAACATCTATATATTAATTATATTTTTTTATAAAATTATTTATAATATAATTCATCCTATAATCCCTAGGTCCTACATACTGTTTCGTAAATAGTATTATTAAATTTATTTTTGGAAAAGTGAATTATATTTATCTTTTCAGGCCAAATTTAATAAAACGAAAAATAAATACCTGTTTATCGAATATTTTATCTAAAACTCTTTCTTCATCCCATTTTAATCTTTACTTCTCCAAATTTTATGTCCTCTTAAAAACCATTCTAATTTAAAAATTATCTTCCTTCTTTTTGATCCAAGTTCCCCATTCATTAGAGCTCTATAGTCTAGATCTTATTTCCCCATATTTCTAAGCATAATTACAACCTTAAGATTTAAATGCTATTTTTCTATTTCATATAGCAGCCTAAGATTTCTGGAGCAGAAACTTGATAGAAAATCATATTTAAATTCACTACATCTTTTAGTGCACCTAGGTTATGAGAGGTTAGAAACTAGTTCTAATTTTGATCGCATTATTAGTAACAAAAAACTTATAATTTCTATTGATTTAAACATTAAATTGAACCATCAAACATGCACTCTCTTTAACAAACATGCTATGGCTTATTAATTATTGCCTTTAAAAGAAAAAATGTTCATAATAAAATTGTTCTAAACTTACTTTGTACTTTTAAATTTCCTTATTTCTTATTTCTATAATACTATTTCTTTTAATTACAATTTGCATTAGTTCAGTGTTTGCAACTTATATATATTTTTCCTAGGTCTGTCCCGGATTTTTTACATAATATTATTTTTATTTTGAAACGGCCTAAAAAAGAGTAAATCTGGAGTTGAAGATTTCCTGTATATTTATAGTAATATAAATTATTGTTTTTAATAACGGTTTAATTTGTTTAATTTGTCACCTAGTGGAAGATGTTGCTCATCCAGGTATAATTATTGGTTTTATTAGAAATTATCTAAATATTTATAAATGTAGTTTAAAAGTGAACTAATCCAAATCAATCCTTGATGTTAATCTCGAAATTTAAAACATTCACTGAGGACCAATTATCGTTTTATATAAAAAAAATCCTATTTTTCCTTAAATAAATTACATTTAACAATTTGGAATGAAATGCAAATTATCAGAAAAACACCTATTTTAATAATATCAACCTTTTAACAATTTACTATAGAAGTAGTACCGGGTAAGAGCATTTGTTTTATGATGGATTACACATATTTTTTATATATATTCTAATGAAGAATATATATGAACAGATAAAAGTAGAAACAAATTTATAGAAAGATGGTATAATATTGTGCTGTAAAGTAACGCCAAAAACTAACGCCATTCATAACCGTCATCTAAGGCGTTAATACTCCAACTTTTTATAAAAAATATTGATGTATTATAAAGATTAGAATTCTTTATTTTAAAATTAATTAATTAGCCTAGTTTTTAATTCCCATCAACCGTTTAAATTATCTTCTAAATTTTTAGTCAAGATTGTTAATCTAATTAATATTGAGATGAAAATACTATTTAAAAAAGTATTACAATTATAATTAACATACTATACCTATATTCTATATAAAAATATAAAATCAATAAAAGAAAAATTGAAATTTTTTTTTTAAATATTTAGGTTTTAAATTACAGGGTATGACCCATGTATAGCTATACAGTTAAATCTACAAGATATATATTCTTTGTCGTTGATACGCCTGTGATTGAACGTAAACTTTGCCCTATTATTTTGAATCGTTTTATATAATTATCTAATTTTACATGAATTACATTTAACATTTAGGAATGTGGGAATTCTCAGAAAAACATTCCTATTTTTATAAATTCAACTTTTTTACAATTTGCAGGTATAAATAGTTCCGGGTAAGAGTCAGGCGCTTACTCAGTAGGGGAAACAAGGGGACAAACCCCCTCCCAAGCCAAAAAAATCTAGATGCCGGATATATTTTTAAATAATACTATTGTTTATATTAATGTATATTTGTTATTTATTCCTATCTTATATTAAATATTTGATTACATTCACTTATATACTAAGTTATTTTATCAATTAAAATTTCAAGTTTTCATTGGCGTAATATTTACCCATTGTTACAAATTTATAGTAGGGTAATATTTATGTATCATTTTCATATTTCTAATCATATAATAATTTTTCTGAAACTTTTTGTCTAACAGGGAGAAAGAAATTGCAAGCTTATCCAACGAGATAGAGTCTCCACCATCAAGCAGTAACAAATTTTAGGGAGTTAAAAAGCCGATTATAAATGCTATTACTGAAATATCACAATGGCCTGAAAGAAATATTTCTTCAGACGCTAGAAAATTATTAGATTCAATACTTATTTCAAATTTTTTTCTTATAAAAATGTTAATAATACAACTATTTTATGTAATACTTTTATTGAGAAGATGATAATAGCGGAGAGCATTTTATTAGAACACAAGGAAATTAAGGTTAATGTTGATGAAGAATTTCAATTTTATATTTATTGTTGAATCAAAAGGAGAGCTATACGTGTTTAATATTTGTCTTCCTCGACTTGCAACAACAGCTCATCGTCAAATCATTATTATAAGATCAGTAGAAAAGTATTATAAAACTATAATCCAACTAAATTGGTTTTTAATTCATCATGCAGCAGTTACCAATCTACAAAAGCCTTCCCAATCTTTTTCAGATGGTGATAGAAAAAAATATTATTTGTTTATGCCTTATTAGCTGAATAACTATGTTTAAATGATTAACTAAGATATAGTCTCAAAAAATGTTATGGATGCTTTGTATAATTTCAAACACATTAAAATTACATATTACCAACTCTTCTCATTAATAAACTAATGAGAGAACATTCTCTTTTTTCAAAAAAATAACAGAGACCTGCAGAAATACCATTTGCAGGGCACGGCCCGGATTGTTTTAAATTTTAGGCTCGGCTCGAAATTTTTTAAATATCACGGCCTGAATTTTTTTAATGTAAATTATATTTATTCTTGATTTTTATAGCTAATTTTAAATATTTGGTTTTAAAATATACAGCCGGCCAGGAATTTTTTTTAAAAAAGTCAGGCCCGGCACGGATGTTTTTTTTAAGAAAAATTTCCAGCTCGGCCCGAGTGTTTTTTGAAAAAATTTAGGGCCCTTACAGGGTATATTTAAAAAATTAAAATACAATTCGGCCCTCTAACCTTTAAATATTCATAGGCATTTGACGCCAAGCAAGGAAGAGTAATTAAAAATTTAGCTCAATCCCAACGATGTATTTTGCATTGTAAATATATAACATACAAATTACAATTATTCCTTATCTGTGTATTAATATTTATCATTTAAATTTTTTATACATATTTAAATTTTAATTCTAAATTTCTATTTTGGGTCATTTAAGTGATTCATATGGTGGTTATATTCACTTTATATTTTTTAATTCACATTTATTTTATAGTAATTTATGTGCCGGTTTATATATATAATTTTTTTATAATTCATATAATCTAAAATTGTGTATTAGAAATAGTTATTAGTCCTAATAAATTTATGCTTGATATTTTTAAATAAAATATATTTCATTAAAAAATTTATTATCCTTCCCACAGACCATCCCGTGTACTTGCCTGGTAAGAGTATTTCTTTTATGAAAGATTACACATTTTTTTATAAATATCCGGATTAAGAATATAAATACAAATAGAAGTGTAAACAAATTTAGAGAAAGATGGTATAATATTGTACTGTAAAGTAAGACCAAAAATAACTCCATTCATTACCGTCATATATAGTACCGCGAAACGTTACTTACTTCTACTTTTTATTAAAAAATATTGAATAAACATATTTTATTGTATTACAAGTTATATTTTTATATTTAAAGTTATAAATAAGCCTAGATTTTAATTCCCAACAACTTTTTAAATTATCGTTTCTAAATTCTTAGTCAAGATTGTTAATCTAATTAATAATGAATAAAACAATGTATGTTATTTATTTTTTTTCATTATATATTTGAATAATTCAATGCACAGTTATAAAATATAACAAAACAATGATATAATACTATTTAATATAACTATTTTTTAATTAACATACTAAATCTATTTTCTATATAAAAAATACATAATTAAAAGATAAGAAATCGGAAAAAAAATTAAATAAATATATATGGGTTTGGTCGGTATGGTTTAATGACCCATGTATAACGATATAGTTGGATCGACAAATTTAGATGTAATTCTTTGTCATAGATAGAAGCCTTTTTTTGGATCAACTGTGCTTAAATGTAACCTTTGCCCTATTATTTTGAATAAATTTAGGGCTTGAGTGTCAAAAAGATTAAAACATGTACAATTTCACAAGATGGGTACACCTTGGTTCCTAGGAAAGCATTATTCCATCAGGGATTTTATAATCAGGACTGACTAGAGGGTATATGAATATTTTAAGATTCTATATTATTGTTCAAATTGATGGGCATACTGCCTGCGTATCTACCAATTGAAAAACGAAAGTGTATCTAAGCTTATCTTTAGAAGAATCATTATTTACACATTTTTATCACAAGTAATAGACCCTATGTTACAAGAGTTAAATTAAATAATTTGCACCCCGTGGAATTTTAACCCATTAAGACTAAGATAATGGTAAATAGACTTAGGTGGTATGAGCTCACAATGAGATATAAACATAGGAAATAAGGTTGAGAGTTTGGAAGGTAAAACGTAAAAGAGGAAGGCCAAAACTTCAATGAGGCCAAAAAGTTAGAGCCAATATGAAGAAGTATAAATTAGATAAAAGAGATTGTATGAATAACATAAAGTGGAGAGAGATGTTGAAGGAGCTTTCCACCAGAAAAGGTGAAAGCTAAATAGAAATTTAAAATAAAATTGAGTCATAAATATAAATCAAATGGTAGATTGTAAGAGAGGTATATGCATCTAAAGTCAAAATTCTATTTTTAAAATTATTTCATTATATTATTGTAATTTACGATATCGAATACGGAAGCCTAAAATATATTTGCGAAATAGATTTATTTTTTTGAAAAAAAAATTTTTGACTTGAATGCACACCTATATATTCTGGAAAAAAAAATTATGTTCAAGTAAAAAGAATGATAGTTTTAAAAATTTAGACCAATAAAGTTAATTGTTATTTGTTTATACTTTTACAAAATAATAAATATTAGCTTCTAGACTTTCAGTCCTAGCACGAATGAGTAGTGTATCCGAATTTATACAAATATAAATATTAATTTATCGATTGATATCAAAATTTTGCTTGATTTTCTAATTGTATTTAAAATAAATTATTTTAAAAATATTCTAATATTGAATACTTATGATTTTATTAATTATTAAATAAACCTGATAACTTTTTTAGATAATTCTTTTCGGATTGTAAAGTGTTCTGAAACATTTCAAATGACCATTACTTGTTAAATTAATATAAATTAAATTTATAAATGTTAAAAAAAGCTTATATCAATATAAAATTAAAATTTTTATTTTAAATGCAGGACCCATCGAAGGTAATATTAAAATTTATTAGAAATAATTTATTACAATATTAAACAAACACACATTGTAACGCTGGGGTCGAAGATTGCCTATTTATAGTAATATAAATTATTTGTGTTTATAATGGTTTAATTTATTTATGTTGTCACCTAGTTTCATTATATTTCTATATGTATATATGTGGCAAGGAAAAGAATTAATCCAAAATCATCCCCTGGTGATTCTATTTCCAAATTTAAAACATTCACTGAAGACACATTTTTGTTAAATAATCGTATTTTACCTATAATTAATTACATTTAACATTTATGAATAAATTGCGAATTCTCAGAAAAACATTCCTAATTTAATAAACTCAACATTTTAACAATTTTATGTAACATACTATAACTATCTTCTACCTAAAAATATATAATTAATAAAAAAATAAAAATAAAAATAATATAAATGACCCATTACAGTTGGATCGACAAATTTTTATACTTATTTTATATTTTAAGTAGAAGCCTTCTTTTTGTTTATCTGAGATTAAACGTAACATTTACCCTTTAGATTTTAATTTTAGGTTTTGAGATCTAAATGACCCACAGATGTCTGAGATTATCAAAACAAACAAAAGTTTATTATAGTGGCTATATTTATTTTTTATTTTCATTTTTCTTGATCGAGTTGACAGGAACATTTGGCAAAACGATTAACACATCTTGGATCCTGGGGCTAGCGTCCCTACAGTTCTAATTGATTTTCATGTCTGACCAGATGGTTCCAGTATAGAAGAAATATTTGTGGATTTCGAAATTCTATTGATGTACGAATTGATGACATACTCTCTGGGTAATCTGCTTTTTGAAAAAGTAGTAGCTGGTGTCCAGGATCTAAATATGACTTTCATATAAGACATATGTCAGTGTTAATAGTCTAAACGCAGACCTATAACTATTATACTCTTCGTTGGTCAGTAACAAGCCTAAATTAGAACTAAGTATAGTTTCTAACAATTCCTAACCAAGGTGGCATACGGCTGAAGCTGGAATTATTTTATCTTCCAAAACAGTCGTATGGTTTTCATTCTGAGAAATGGTTTAGGTGGTGAAAAAGGGATGGAGAATTTATTTGAACAGCTTTGAAGTGTAATTATTCTAAGTAATGATATCAATGGTGAATTTCAATCTTATTTTAAATTTTGAATATAAGCAGCTTGGAGCATTTTCGCCCCAGATTGCTGTCGTATAATGTGGATCGATAATATTCAAGTCTCCAATGTAAAAATTTACCAACTGAAGATACTAGGCTTAAATATGGAGGAATGAATACTTATACTACTTAGTTTTAGTTGCATCCAAGATAATTACGAGAATTTGATATTTAAAATAGATTCGAGAGTATTTTTTAAATGAACTTTAAGGTCTAATAATGCAATGGGGGACATGAATAAAAGGCATATAAAATTTTAGAAATGAATCAAAATTTTTTAAGTAAATACAAGGCCTGATGAGCAGATAAATGAAATTATTTTTCATTTTATTAAATTTACCATGAAATTTATCTCTGAAATGTAATATAGCACTATCACCTCCAATAAGTGTACTTAGGTAGGTAGAGCTAGTTTTGTCCATTACAATAAAATTTTCAGGTTGGATTTAAGGGGGATGTAAAGTTCACACTTATTGGGATTAGTGACAGTTTCGTTATGGGGGCTAACAATTTATAATTATAGTAATTTTTATGATTACACTACATAAGCCCGACAGTGTACCGTCATGAGGTACTAGACATTTAATTTAAGATCACATTTTGAATAGATTTCTTTTATGAATAATTGAATTCCCTGACATAATGCAGGACCTTAATGATCTCTTTGGGATGCCTTTATGGAGAGAATAAATGAATCATTAATTTTTAAAAAAAGTTGATTGGATGAAACATGATGCAATATATGTTGCATACTCTGCGAATGTTCCACAGAAAGAGGGAATAAAATTTTCCCTTCTAAGTGAATTGAAGACTTTTTGTAGATCTATTCTGAGGAGGCGTATTATCGAGCGGTTTAAATGGAATGCAGTCTCACATCCTCCAGGAACATTAAATCTGGTTAAGTTGTAGTAGGTTTGATAGGTTTTAATTTATATGGGAAAAAAAATTATTTTAGATATTATTCGCCGGAATAGTGACCCTATTTTAATGGCTCTAATGTTCACATTTGTTTTATTTAATATTAAGCGGGCTCCAAAAAGGATGGGCTAAATGATGTTAGGTATATTATTGTGGAAAATTTGATTGAGCAATATGGTAAATTGTGTGAGTCTATTTTAGATAGGAGTAAGGTTGGTTTAATTATACCTTTTAGATAAATGGCTCGAAAGTCATCAATGTCTCCAGAAGAATCTTTTTGAATGACATGATTGAATCCAAGAACCTCAGTTATTGAAATGGGATTATTTGACGGTAAAAGGATGATTTGTGAAAAATCTTTATGATGAGATTGTAAGGCCATGATAGTTTTTTCATCATTGGGGGCCATTATCACTGGAACAATCTATGTTGATAGCTGAATTTACTTAATAAATTGATTTTTTATAATAGGCTTAGCCATTTTTTATATCTGTCAAAAGTTTATTGAAAGAATGTATAAATTGTTTAGGTATATCAAAATTGCTAGAATCATTTGATTGTTTTATATTTTACCAACGATATGTCGCGAAGGCTAATAATGGTTAAATGAAATATGTGGTTCTAAGATATCTCATATGTAGCAAGAGTAAAGTTGGTTTAATTATACCTTTTAGATAAATGGCTCGAAAGTCATCAATGTCTCCAGAAGAATCTTTTTGAATGACATGATTGAATCCAAGAACCTCAGTTATTGAAATGGGATTATTTGACGGTAAAAGGATGATTTGTGAAAAATCTTTATGATGAGATTGTAAGGCCATGATAGTTTTTTCATCATTGGGGGCCATTATCACTGGAACAATCTATGTTGATAGCTGAATTTACTTAATAAATTGATTTTTTATAATAGGCTTAGCCATTTTTTATATCTGTCAAAAGTTTATTGAAAGAATGTATAAATTGTTTAGGTATATCAAAATTGCTAGAATCATTTGATTGTTTTATATTTTACCAACGATATGTCACGAAGGCTAATAATGGTTAAATGAAATATGTGGTTCTAAGATATCTCATATGTAGCAAAGACTTTAGACTAATAAATTGTACCATCACAAACATGCACTCTCTATAACACTCATGCTATGGCTAATCCAGAACCAGCTAAATTATTGCCTTTAAAATAAATCTGTTCACTGTTCGCAAATTATTAATCTACCTTTTTAAAATTTTTCATTATTTATATTTATTTTCCCGATTTTTATTTTAGTTGAAGAAGAACAAGTTGTTCCGGGTAATAATATATATGATAGAAGAGTAAAAATGACATAATTACTTTTATCAATCATTAATATTACTCGGTAAAATTTTAAAATACAAATTGAAAATTAAATTGCGCATAACTCAAAATGATTTTTATCGACACCTATAATTTAAAACATGATTTAAAAAAAATTCCTATATTTACCTTGAATCATTTAATATTAAATATTTCTAAGTCCTAAATTAGGTATACATCAGCTTCAAAACAGACTAACTTTTATCTATAGCGCAAAACAATTAGAAGTGATATTAAAAATTTGCGAGGTTAAAGTTTTAATAGTTTTTATTTGAAAACAACACCCCTAAATTAAATTTTTCTTGAAGAATGGATAGAATAATATATTTCAGATTAGCATAGTTACTATGCCAACCCATCCGGTCATTTTTATATAAGATATATTATTCCGATTTTAAAATATCGTCGATTGACATTTAGTAGTGCAGATTTGTTAATTTAGAGAGATTATAGATGGATAATAAAAATAACATTTTGAAGTAAGAATTTAATCAATGTTGTTATTGATAAATTCATAATGAAAAAAAATCTTTTCTCAGAATATTATATGCAAAATAAATTCGAATGTATTACCTTGTCTCTACTTTAAATAAATATAGTTGTATTTTAAAATATCGTCGACTAGCATTCAGCGGAGCAAATTGGGAATAAGTATTTGATAGTTAATTTAGAAAATGATTAAAGATGGATAATCAAATTTAATATTTAGAACGAATTTAATCAATGGTGATAATTGATAAATATACGATGAAAAAAAAATCTCTTTTCAGAAATAATATATGCATAATAATATATTTTCTAAGCTTATCTTTAAATATTAATATCATTATTTACACATTTTAATTATACTAAGTAATTTAAGATTGCAAGGAATTAAATAAAATTTATATAGTATTATGCTAAAATTATTGAGTCATAAATATAAAACAAACGGTAGAGAGAGATATAGAGTCCATCCAAAGTCAAAATTATTTTATTATTGAAATTTATGAAATTTTACATAATACATTAACTGAAAAAAAATTATATTTAGATGAAAATTAATATAGTTTGAAAAATTTAGAATAATGATTCTAATTTTAATTTATTTTGACTTTTACAAAATATGATATTAGCCCTTCTAGACTTTCAGTCCTAACCCGAATATAGTGTGTTCTCAGTCGTTGGGAGAATTTCTTTAAAGTCAAGAATCCTCACTTTGCCTTTCAAATTTAAATAAATTTTTATATGTTTGATAACTTAGAATAAAAGTGGGAAATCTAAATTCTATTCCAAAATTTATTAAATATATGAATTTTATACAACTATATATTTTTTAATTAGGTAATTTTTATGCATAAGAAAATATTTGCATCTCTCTTACTTTTCTAAAAATTTGACCTTTATACATGCATTCAATAGTTTGGTATATTTTCTCATAACTTCATCATTGTAGAATGTATATTATTCATAACTTATTATAACATCTTTGATTACTGTATTAACTTTTTGTTTTAATTATATAATAAATTTTTATATTGTATTTTTAAATCATTGTGACTTTTTATATATTTTATTTCAGTTCTCAACTAACTAAATTGTTATGATCTTTCATTGGGCTTGGAAGATTTTTTCAAAATTATTATGGCTTTGTACTTTGCCTATGAATTTTTTATAATATTAAATATTAGGTATAAGTGATAGTAATATTTAACAAATAATATTGGTATTATCAAATAAAAGCTTTAAATTTATATTCTAACCATAGTTTTTCACTTAGTTTTAATGGATTGAATCTGGCCTGAAAATAGGAAGGGAATGAAAAGAATAAAAATTGGATATTATTTTCATATAACATGTAATAACTATCCTAAAAGTAAGAGGAAAATTCTCATGGCTATCTATTAGTATATATTATATTATCTTTTAATATGAGTATATTTTGTTAGATTTTTTAATTATTTTTAAAATAAATTAATTTATAAATACAAAATATTTGAAAAAATATTCTAATATTAATTAGCTCTGGTTTTAATAGTTCTTAAATAACCCGACAACATTTGTAGATAATATTATTCCTATTATAAAGTTATCTGAGATTAAATATATAAAGGAAAATAAAACTAATCCAAATCAGTATAAAATAAAAATTTTAATTTTAGATGCAGGTGCCATGGAAGGTAATATAAAAAATTATTATAAATAATTATTTACATTATTCACACCTTGTAATTGTTGAAGCTACTATTCTATATCCTATTACCATATTTTTTTGATCGTGTAACATTTAAATATAATTTTGTTTTTATTAAGAAAAAAATTTATGTATATTTCTGAAATTTCAATTGAATAACAAGGTATAATTATCCAAAATCTGTAGCAGCAACAATTTTTTTATGTCTGCCCCCGGGTTTGGTAGATTGGTTTACTTTAAATAATAATAGCTGTATTTTAAAATATCGTCGACTGGCATTCAGCGGAGCAAATTTGGAAAAAGTATTTGATATTTATTTAGAAAATGATTAAAGATGGAGAATAAAATTTAATATTTAGAAGGACGAATTTAATCAATGGTGATAATTGATAAATATACAATGAAAAAAAAATCTCTTTTCAGAAATAATATATGCATAATAAATTGTATAATATATTTTCTAAGCTTATCTTTAAATATTATTATCATTATTTACACATTTTTATTTTACTAAATAATTTACTCAAGATTGCAAGAACTGAAATTTGTATGGGATTATGCAAGAATTAATAAGTCATAAATATAAAACAAACGGTAGAATGTGAGAAAGATATAGAGTCCACCCAAAGTCAAAATTATTTCATAATTAAAATTTACAAAATTTTGCATGATACATTTATTTTTTTTAAAAATGCAATTCTGAAAAAAAATTATATTCAGATGAAAATTAATTTGAAAAATTTAGATTTATTCGTCCTCTATATTAAAATATTCGTCCTTTAATTTTTATTTATTTAGACTTTTAAAATATGAAATTAGCCTTCCTGACTTTCAGTCCTAGTCCGAATGAGAGAGTTGTTTTCAGTCGTTTAGAATATTTCTTTAAAGTCAAGAAAATCCTCACTATGCCTTTCAAATTTAAATAAATTTTTCTATGTTTGATATCTTAGAATAAAAGTGGAAAATCCGAATGAAAAACCCTTAAATTATAATAATTTATTATATTAATCCAAAAACGTGAACCAAATTTAACCAATAGTGTTCTTTTAAAAAATATTTTTTAAATTATAATCATCATAGCAATTTTAAGCCAATAGTAATTCCCATGTGATTTCTAATATGACGAATATATTCAAATGCGTAACTACCATCATTCCTGAGGTATTTGATGCTATATAGAAACCTTTAAAAGATATTCAGTTCCAACTAAAGAACATTGTGAGAAGGTGTTAAATTTAGATATTAATATATTTTTAGACTGCTAGAAGAATATTTTTAGAAACATGGATTTCCGAACTGGCTCATTAGATAGCACATAAAAATAAAAAGTCCTGCAAAATCTGGAGCCCATTTTTACAATTATAGATCTTTTAAATCAATTGCTTGGTTTTGCTGGTAGCATTTACAAATTTATATACATAAATCTGAAAATAAAGTAATGGTAACAGTTTCAGAAATTAGTAAATTTTTAATATTAATAAATAATTTTTAATTATTTTAGAGTTAGAAAAATAAAACACATTTTATTCCTGTCTTAATCTATCCATTTTTTATCATTATTCCTATATAATTATATGGAAAATATCAGTCCAGAAGAAAGACTAGAATGTGCATTGAATACAATGAATACACACCTAATATTATACCTATTCCTAAATATTAAGAGATCAATAGAATCTCAAGAATCAAGTATTAATTCAAGAAGAATAAGAAATTTAACTATTTTAATTCTTAAATTTATGTATAATTTAAAATTTTATGCTAGGAATCAGAATTTTCTCATTTATTTGATGATGAATGAATCAGAAATTTTCCTATCATATGAGGTGTTAATTATTTATACTTATTTGGGGTTATTCTAAAATTTTCCATTATTTTTATATACATAATCAAATTTCATATTCTGATTGTATTTTTAAATATATTGTGACATATATTTTATTTCAGTTCTCAACTACCAAAATTGTTGGGCTTGGAAAAATATTTCATTATTATGGCATTTTTTAATATTAAATATTAGGTATAAGTGATCAGTAATATTTAACAAATAATATTGGTATTATCAAATAAAAGTTTAAATTTATATTCTATCCATAGTTTTTCACTTAGTTTTAATGGATTGAATCTGGCCTGAAAGGAGGAAGGGGGTGAAAAGAATAAAAATTGGATATTATTTTCAAATAACAGGTAATAACTATCATAAAATAAGAGGAAAATTCTCATGGCTATCTACTATTATATATTATATTATCTTTTAATATGAGTATATTTTGTTTAATTTTTTAAATAAATTAATTTATAAATACAAAATATTTGAAAAAATATTCTAATATAAATTAACTCATACCGACAATATATTTTGATAATATTTTTCCAATTGTAAAGTTATCTGAAATGGTTCGATTGACCGTTAAATTTATAAAAGAAAAATAAATATCTAAATCAATATAAAATTAAAATTTTCATTTTAGATGCAGGAGCAGTGGAAGGTAATACAAAAAATTATTATAAATAATTAATTACATTATTTACACCTTGCAATTGTTGAAGTTAATTTATATCCACTTGCCATATTTTTTAAGGAGTTAACATTTAAATATAATTTTGTTTGTATTGATAATTTAATATGGATCAGAATGTATAAATATCCGAAATCTGTAGTAGGTGGAAAATTTTTATGTCTGCCCCAGGGTTTTATAGATATTTACTTTAAATATATATGGCTGTATTGTCGAATAGCAATCTGCGGAGCAGATTTGAATAAGTAATTGTTTGTTAATTGAGAATGGTTAAAGATGGATAATAAGAATCAGTATTTTGAAGAACGAATTTAATTAATGGTGATAATTGATAAATATACAAAAATAAAATCTCCTTCCAGAAATCGTATGTGCATAATAAATTGGATTATATATTTTCTAAGCTTTACTTTAGATATTAATATCATTATTTCACATTTTTATTTTACAAAGTAATTTACCCAAAATTGCATGGAATTAAATAATTTCGCGCCCTTGAAATTTGTATGGGTATATGCTAGAATTATTGAGTCATAAATATAAAACAAACGGTAGAATGTGAGAGAGATATAGAGTATATCCAAAGTCAAAATTCTAATTTTATAATTATTTCATTGAAATTTACGATTGCATATATATTATTATTGATATCAATAAATTTTATTTGATTTATTTAAATTATTTTTAAAATAAATAAATTTATAAATACAAAATATTTGAAAAAAATATTCTAATATTAATTACCTTTGGTTTATTAGTTTATAAAAATGTCGGATAACATTTGTAGATAATATTTCCTAGTAAAGTTATCTAATCTGTTTGATTTACATTTAAGAGTTAAAATAATAGAAAATAAAACTTATTCAATTATTAAATTAAAATTTTCATTTTTGATGCAGGAGCCATAGAAGGTAATATAAATAATTATTATAAATTAATTACATTATTCATATCTTGTAATTGTTAAAGCTAATCTATATCCAATTACCATATTTTTTTAAGCATGTTACATTTTTATATATTTTTGTTTTTATGAAAAAAATTTTCCTTATTTTTGCAATATACAACAATAATTTCCATTGGATCACAAGATATAAATATCTATCTGTATCGGCAACAATTTTTTTATGTCTGCCCCCAAGTTTTATAAATTGGTTTACTTTAAAAAATATATAGATATATTTTTTAAATTATTTCCAAGAAATAGCAGAAAATGAATGGTGGAAGTCGATTATATTTATTTATCTAATTCGATAATTGAACATATTAATATATATATTAAGTATTCTATTCTTGGAATGGAAATTAAGTAGTTCTGCTTTTTAATATAATGATTAACATATTAATACCCAAATTGAGTATTTATTGGTCATTTTTGGTAATTATATTTTTTCATTGAATTACTACTATTCCCATAGATATTATGTCTTCATTGCTGTTATATCATCCTTGAACAATATTATTAAATATATATAATATATATATATATTATAAAAAATTAATAAATACATTAATATCTTCTAAAAAAAATTACCCTTGTCTTCTATTTTTCCAACTGTTAGTTTCTTCTGAAACAAGTTGAAGTACCTTTTATTTACTTTTCCAATCGTTTTGAAATTCATTAGTATCTTTTACAGATAATATAAATACTTTTTCCCTTCTCTACTTTTCCAACAGTCAGATGATACACTTAAATTCATTACAAATTATCTAAATACATTAATATCTTCTTAAACTAGCAGACAGCGTCTACATGAGCGGAAGAGTAGGAACAGTTTTTATCCTATTTTTTTGAGGGGTGTAGGGGGTAGGTTGCTTTAATGAGGGTAGATAAATTTTTGGGGGGTTATCTATTAAATTTTGAGATTAATTAGGACAAAATTTATTGCTGTAAAAATTAATAATTTTATTATAGAATTATTATAATATAATTCACGACCAAATCTATAATTGCAAACAATCATACACATTGTTTTTCAAATAAAACTTTCTGCTATCCTATTTGGGTGAGAGAATGAAGGAGACTGCTGCGGAATATATATAATCATTAAGAAAAATCTATCAGATTATATTTCAAAGTTCAAAGCTATAAATAGCAGGTTATGTAACTTTAAATTATAAACGAGGTGTTGAACACTTAATATAGTAAATGTATATAGGCCAGAAAACTATCTTGAAAGAGAAGCATTCTTCCCATTTTTAGCAGAGTATCAAAATAAGTTTCCTAAACGCTAAAATCTATAAATAGCCTGAGAATTCAACTTCAAGTTAGGCGCTTAGGAATAAAGAACCATAATTCCCTAGGTTCGAAAGATCTTGATATAAATTCTGATGCTGGGGGAAAAAAACTTCTAATATGCCGTAATCAGGATTATCGAGTCGCAAATACTTATTTAGAATTGTCCGACGTCAGAAAAATATACCTTATTATAGTCCATCAAACAATACATGGTCTCTAGTTGTATATTTCACTTGTTCTAGGTCGACAATCGGTTAGATAAAAAATAGTAGAGTACTCCAAGGTTTAATTCAGACTACACACTCCTTATTTGTTATATGATGTTTGATGCAAAAATCTAGTATAAGAGAAAAAAAAGTTATGAAAAGTTAAATAAAAAGCTCTCCAAGATAGATATTGAGGCCCTAGGAGATCCAAATATAAAGATATGTAAAACAAATTAAAGAAAAATTTAATAGCCAAAAGGATTCATTTCCCTACCACCCGACTCGACACACTTTGGTAAAATAATCGCGATACTTTCATTGAAGAGGCGACCAATTCTTTGCCGAAAAGGTGAACTCCCTGATTGGATTTCAGCTGAATCAAGAAATTTGATCGTAAGTCTTGTGGGGACAGGTCACTACAGGATGAATAGAGCCAAATACGTTCTTGATGATATCGACTCGCAGGGATAAGAGGAAATATCTAAAAAATCGCAACGGAAATAAGTAACTCTTACAATTTAAATGATACATACAAAGGTTTCAAATTTATGCAGTCCTGCTTTTTTCGAGAAAGATCAATATTTCAAACTCAGTCAAGATAACAAAACGATTACAGATCCGGATGAGCAGAGGGAAATTTGGACATCTTACCATACGAAATTATATAGTGGAAAAAACTAACTCAACACAATTTTTTCCCTTATTGTTCTACACTCACCATTTTCCCTAATACTGCCAAATATCCTCTACCTTTAAGTTTTTTCCTTCCAAATCAACACATCCACTTAGTATCGTGACTTAATCCTCATCATGCATTCAATCTTTATCAACTGCTCAAAGTGTAAATTCAGAAAGAGTTCCTATCTAAAGCGAAATAATAGGTATACTAAAAATTATAAAATAACATGGAATGTGGCCAAGATAATATAGATAGTGAGTACTTGAAAACTGATTCAACGTTATGTGCGGAGATTATCTTTCTAATTGTTACCAGAGTTTTGCAAGAAGGGATGTGTCCGAGTGAGTGGCTTACGCCTATCCTGATCAACTTCCCTAAAACAAAGAATCCAAAATATCTTGAAGATTGGAGGGAGTCCATTAAATTCGATTATCTAACAGACTTAGAATGGTTGTGGAATCTAATTTTGTAGACTCAATAGTATCATTCAGGAAGAGGCACAACTCACTTGAAGCAATTCTTGAGCTAAAAATTTAAATTGAGAGAGCCATTATTCAAAGAGGTCAATTAATTATTATCGCGCTTGAGTATAAAAATGCTTTTGATTCTTTTATACATGATAGTCTGTGGAGGGCTTTAGACGCTAAAAATTAAAAAATATCTATAAAAACTACTCTGTACAACTAATTTATTAAAAATCCCCTAATATTCCAGTAAAAATTGCATAGATTCAGTAATGTGTTTTATCGCCTCTACCATTCATCTTTATTACGAATTACATTATAAAGAAAGCTAAAACATCTTGTTCGGAACAGTCGACCATTGAGAATATAAGTTTGAAGACGATCTTTGTCTGATGGTAGAATCAATATCTGATCTGCAAGGTAAGCGGAAAATAATTCCCCGGAAAAAAATCCCGGAAAAAAATCCCCGGAAATTAATTCCCTGGAAAAAAAATCCCCGGAAAATAAATTCCCGGAAATTAATTCCCCGGAAAAAAATCCCCAGGAAAATAATTCCCCGGAAAAAAAATCCCCAGGAAAATAATTCCCCGGAAAAAAATCCCCAGGAAAATAATTCCCCGGAAAAAAATACCCGGAAAATAATTCCCCGGAAAAAAATTCCTCAGAAAATAATTCCCAGGTAAATAATTCTCCGGAAAAAAAATCCCCGGAATAAAATTCCCCTGGAAAATAATTCCTCGGAAAAAATTTCCCCACTATACATTGAATTGCTAATGCATTGCTAAACTGCATTGCTAAAAAGCAATCAATCATAATTAATTATAAATCAATCAAAAATTTATTACGCATATTTTTTTAATGATAATTTTTTAAACTTTTTTTAAAATATATTTAAATCATTTTTTTATTATAAATGAAGAATACTGATTAAATGATATAGTATATAATTTTATTTTTATTTAATATTATTAATAAGAAATTTATTTTTCTAGCTTATTATAACAAATATACATTTTATTCAATTTTAAAAATTAACAAATATATATCCGTAAGAGGGCGTTATATGTTTTAATATGTATCATTTTAGGAAACCGGAATGATGATTGGATAGCACTTTTTTTATATTTGGGTATATATATACATATGAAAAACCTAAAAATTAAAAAATATTTTAGGTTTCTTTGATGTTTAATGAGTAGGTTTAGAATAGTAAAACAATGGAAATTTTTTAAAGTAAATATTGCTGGCGTTATTTATCAAAATCTCTTCATTTTTGTTTTATACGTGTATATTTACGTGCTAAGCATTATTCTAAAAAATATTTTGAAAATAATTTGATTTGACCGATTGCCGAGTTCAAAACCGACCACTTATTAAGATAAATTGAAAAATGTTGATTTTTGTTTTATGTATCTATAAATACGTATAAAACATAATTCCAAAAAATATTTTAAAAATATCGTGATTTGACCCGAAAACCGACCGAATGACTAAATACTGCATTGCTGGCGTTATCCATGGAAAAATCTTCATTTTTGTATTATACGCGTATATATATACGTGCTAAGCATTATCCTAAAAAATATTTTGAAAATAATTTGATTTGACTGATTGCCGAGCTCAAAACCCCACTTACTAAATATTCGATTGATAAAATTTACTAGTAATATGATTCGAAAAATGTTCATTTTTTGTTTTATATATCTATAATTACGAGTAAAACATATACGAGTCGGTTATCCGCCAAACCACGATATTTTTAAAATATTTTTTGGGATTATGTTTTATATGTATTTATAGATATATAAAACAAAAATGAACAATTTTCAAATTATATTACTAGTAAATTTGAATCTAGGAAAATAATTCCCCGGAAAAAAAATCCCGTGACCCGGATCTGCTCTGCAGTATTTAATTAAATAGAAATGTTTTTTAAAGTCAAATTTCTTCGAGGATTTGAGATTTTAAATAATAAAACGAAAGTTAAATAAATCTAGTTCACCTTTACACACTTTCATCAACTTTTAGGTATTTATTGAAAAATTATTTTTACACAAATTTTAATCATTTTTTTAGAAATATGATAAAAGGCTTTTCACAGTTTACTGACTCTTAAATAGCGCCCCTTTTTGTTTTTACAAGGATAAGCTATTAAATAATATAATTTTATAAATTTTGTGGCTAAATAGGAAATTAGCAATTCAATCTGATACCCTCTATTTGATAAAAATTATTTTACTGAAGTATTTACTTACTTTAAGAATTTAACTGACTGAATACAGAATCACTATAAAACTTGCAAAATTATATTTTTTACTGCCCAATTTTAATTAAATACTGCCAAAAGTAATGAAAAATGCTGACCACTTTAATCAAAATACATCCAGAGGTGATTATCAGCAGTGAGTATTATATTTTTCTAATCTAACAATTATTATTTTGCTTATGAATTTTTTTCAAAAGTTACAGAAAAGAAATAATTACAATTTTATTAAATGATATATAGAATAATAAATTATATTATTCAAAAGAAACAATTCTAGAACTTATATGTTCTCCAATTGAAGAGAGAAAATTGGGCAAGTACCTTCTCTCTTCTAAATAATCAATGCATAAATTTTTTAAAATAGTTTGTTTCGTTGCATAAATACGATTTTTTGGGGGAGTGTATGTCCCAATATTCCATTGGCCGATTTTTCCCATATCAACCGCTATTTCCATCCTTATTTTTTCGAGTAGTTCCCATATCTTCGGTTTTTTGTTGCCTACAATATGCTTAAATCGGTTATTCCATCCTTCACATACATTGTTTGTTCGATTTTCCCCAGCAATCGTAACATTGAACACATTCCATGTTTCTGGTGGGAACAATGGCTCTAGTTGCCTTTGAGAGTTTTTCCCATGTCTCAATTCTCCATTCACATAATTTTTATCAAAATAAAACAATAATTCTTTGTTTTCATCCGATACAATGGTTTTTAAATACTCCATACCTCGTTTGACATCGTGTATAGGTAAGAATGCTAATCCATCGATCATAGCTGCAAATAAGCATAACATTGGATCATTCCGATATGATGATTCTAACCCCAATTCCTGAATCTTTCTATGAGTTGATTGAGTTAGATGATAAAAACATCCTTGGATGTTGATATCTCTACCTAAAAGTTGAAAAAATATAGATTAAAATTATTGTATAGGTTTTATTTAATATTTATGTCTTTATCAATTCTTATTAATTGTACTGTGTGACAAGAAAAATGGGAGAAAAAATAAATAAAAACAAGTTTTGGTGTAGAATTTGACATTGACTTCGAATTCGTTTTCTAAGTTTTCCCTTCACGTCAAGTTTTAAAAATATTATCGTATAAAGGCAACTTTTCGAAATCTCAAAAATGGTAATACGGATATATTTTAAAAAGTATCAAATGAAAATCCCTGAAAATTGGTGATAGTGTTAGATATATATTTCCTTATAAATTTATTAATTTTTATAATTTTTTATCGATTGCTTTTTGAGAAAAATGGTAAAGAATTTCGTTTTGGGGGGTCTTAAGTTTTCAATTTAAATTCCCGGCAAGAATCGTATAAATATGTTGGCGGACTACTGCTGGAGTATCTTTTTTGAAAATAAATCATCAACTTCATATTCGCGGAAATATATTTAGATTTACCATTAAATGTTTTTAAATTCGATAAATTTTATGTTATTGTTTAATTTGTTTTAAATTCAATAAATTTATTGTATATTACAAGTTAAATCCTATATAATAATGAAGGAGGGGGTGAGACAACGGACCGATAAAAGGTTTATTAAAAGTAAAATATGAGATAGGTTAGCTTAGCATAATATATTTATTTAAATTTGAGAAATGTAACTATTTCATTTAAAATAAATTGTTTGGGAATCGAAAGCTACAATAAATATATTAAATGTAAGCTATATTAAAAAAGAATCTAGAAAAATAATTCCCCGGAAAAAAAATCTCCGTTTTTAAGATAATTAAAATTACAAAATTAAGAGAAAAAATTCCCTATAAATAAATCAACGAAATAATAATTCTCAAATAAAATATTTAAAAATTTTGATAAAATTAATTCTGAAGAATTATTAGGATTATGTTTTATACATATTTATAGATATATAAAACGAAAATCAACATTTTTCAAATTATATTCCTAATAAATTTGGTCAATCGAATATTTAGTGAGTGGTCGGTTTTGAGCTCGGCAATCGGTCAAATCAAATTATTTTCAAAATATTTTTTAGAATAATGCTTAGCACGTAAATATACACGTATAAAGAGATTTTGATAAATAACGCCAGCAATATTTACTTTAAAAAATTTCCATTATTTTACTATTCTAAACCTACTCATTAAACATCAAAGAAACCTAAAAAAAATTTTTAATTTTTAGGTTTTTCATATGTATATATATACCCAAATATAAAAAAAGTGCTATCCAATCATCATTCCGGTTTCCTAAAATGATACATATTAAAACATATAACGCCCTCTTACGGATATGTATTTGTTAATTTTTTAAATTGAATAAAATGTATATTTGTTTTAATAAGGTAGAAAAATAAATTTCTTATTAATAATATTAAATAAAAATAAAATTATATACTATATCATTTAATCAGTATTCTTCATTTATAATAAAAAAATGATTTAAATATATTTTAAAAAAAGTTTAAAAAATTATCATTAAAAAATTATACGTAATAAATTTTTTATTGATTTATAATTGATAATGATTGATTGCCTTTTAGCAATGCAGTTTAGCAATGCATTAGCAATTCAATGTATAGTGGGGAAATTTTTTCCGGGGAATTATTTTCCAGGGGAATTTTATTCCGGGGATTTTTTTTCCGGAGAATTATTTACCTGGGAATTATTTTCTGGGGAATTTTTTTCCGGAGAATTATTTTCCGGGTATTTTTTTTCCGGGGAATTATTTTCCTGGGGATTTTTTTCCGGGGAATTAATTTCCTGGATTTATTTTCCGGGGATTTTTTTTCCGGGGAATTAATTTCCGGGGATTTTTTTCCGGGATTTATTTTCCGGGATTCGATCTGCACCTCCTAGTTGATTGGTTTCTTTGGTTTAAAAATAAATATATCACCCCTCCACACGTGAACCTAATTATACAAGGGCAGACGATTGCGGAAGTGCAACATAAAATTATCTAGGAGTAATAATATATAGAAAAGAAAAGACAAAACAAGATTTAATGGTTAGATTATCTAGAGCCAAATAGGTCCTTTATGTAAAAATGGTCTACAAATCAAATGTTGATTCCGTTAAAGATTTGACCTTTCAAAATTATAATACTGGCTTCTTTACATTACGATATCGAAACATGGAACGATACTAAATTGGATAATATAAAGATGCAAACATTTATTAACAAATGTCTTAGATATATTAGAAGATTCTTCTTCCCTCTAAATACAAAAAACATTGTTCTATGGGCCAGATGAAACGCAATTCCACTATATAAAATGTTAGAATCCAAGAAAATCTAACAGATAGGACATTTTGTTAAACAACCTACAAAAAAAATAATATATCTAGCACTAATTGAAATATCCCCGGAGGAGCCCTTAGAAACCATTAAATTATACAAATAGTTGATCAGAATAACCAGATCATTAGTGGAGATATGTTTGTCATGGGAATTCATTAAGGGAGCTTCTGCAAATAGAAAATCTTTTAAAACCATCTAAAACTAATCTATGATCACCTAACAAATGACTGCTAAGTTTTGAGAGGTAATTTATATTTATTTTTTGAGAAATATCTTCAATACTACTGTTAATTTACTAATAAATGATATCTAATTTTCTAATGAATGATATATTGACTGTTATGTTTCTAATAAATGATATCTAGTTTTCTAAAATAAAAATTATTTAGTTACAAATTAATTTTGTAATTTATGATAATTTTTATTTTTCATCCGTTGTATAAAATTAAAGTATATCATGAAAGAATTAAAGTAGATAAAGGGATATACATTTGATTATTAGTTAGAAATAATTTAAAGCTTTATGAAAATTTATTATTAAAAAATGAAATTAAAATCAGAAGCACCGATTTACAAAATGAAATTAAATATAACGTATGGCTAACCTATAACGCCATTTTAAATACGTTACTGATAAACTTTACTAAATATTTATAAATACTTAAATTACCTAAATAGAATAATCAACTAATTAAATAATAACTATTTTGTAACGCCTTTTATTGATTACATAATATTTTATGTTTCAAATAATAACAGTTTTGTATTTTGAAGAAATAGTTTCATTTATTTCCTTCCTTACCTTTTGTTCTCCTTCACACTCTAACCTATATTTCACTACAAATTATATAGGGCGTAGTTCTACTCATTTGATAATATATATACAAAGTTTGTTAGTCTCCTTGAGTAAAAAATCAGCAAAATTAAATGGGGGTGGGCCTCCATATAATTCATGTTCGCTTACTTTGGACTAGTCTATGACAAATGTGTTATACAAGAGAAAAGAGATATAATTTAATATTATAGTGAAAAATCTACGTTCAGTGTTTATAATTTATATATTTTTACTTATATCTAACCCAGATTTTTTATATAGTATCTTTTTATTTCGAAATCAGGCCTAAAAACGGGTAGAGTCAGGTGTCTCCTATAAATTTATAATTTTAATTATCTGCTATAAATAATATTTAATTTTTTTAAATTGTAACCAAGTGGCAGAAGATATTGTTCCATGAAGGAATATTAATTTCATTAAAAAATGGTGGCAAGTTGAGAAAAGAACAAATTCAGAATCCTCCGATGGTGATCAATTTTAAAACCCTCACTGATGACTGATATTTATTTTATAAAAAAATCTTATTTTACCTGATATGAATTACATTTAAATTATAAGCAATTAGCTGTATAGGTATATTTTTGTTAAATAAGAAAAAATTATAAATTAAAATTATAAGTTACGCCAGCATTATTTAAACTATGACTATTTTATTAAATAATATAAATTATTTTCGGTAACATTCTAATTTTTAAATTTCTTAGAATTTCCACGGGGAGAAATTTGGCTTAGCCCTTATTCAATATTAAATCACCACACGAATATTATTTTAATTAAGAATAATATATAAAAAACAAATAAGAGAGTGAGAATTGTAATATATTTATGAACCGGAATGAAAATGCATGTTCTTAACTCATTTTATAACAGTACAAGATATTCCATGAGCAAAATATATTATGTTGGAGATCTGATAAATATTGTGAATATCTTTGATCATATTAAAGTTATTTATTTTTAGTTAATGTTAAATTGATGATATACTTTATTTAAATAACAAATTTCACAAATTTTTTATTTACGAATTATCATTAAAAAAATATATATAAAAACTAATAATATATTAAAAATGAATTTAAAAATATGTATGTATAAAAGAGAAATGAAATAAAAAAAAATAATAAAATTTTTAAAAAAAAAGGGAACAAATCGAAATCTACGAAGGTAAAATCTTTAATTGGGGTCCCCTGAGATCTGCCGCATTTTTTTCCTATAGTTTTGATAAAATTGAGAGCATCACTACCGAACAGATTGGTATCAATTGGGATACACAAGGTATTAGTGAGGCAAGAATATTTGTTTTTTTTAGGATTTCGGCCTTTTCGATGGCAAAAAATGAGAGGTTGGATTTGGCAGCAAAATCGACACAGGTATAGTCCCAAGCTAGAGGGAGACCATTCGTCCAGGGAATGAGAGATATGCCATCGGGGCGTATGGCGTTTTTATTTGAGAGGCCCACTGGTTCTAGGGTGGATGGAATATTAACTCTTTTAAGAGCAGCTAGGAAGGATTTTGTTGATAGATTTATGACGCGATTGTCGTCCATGAGATAACTTGCAGTGCAAAGGATAGTAAGCTTTCGATTCGAAAGGATAGCCACAGTCGATGCAAATGGAGAGAACCACGAGTTACAGCCAATGCGGGGGGCTAAGTAAATGCGTAGCTCTTCTCCAGTCAAGAGGAGGCCAAGATTGGAACTGGGAATGGCTTCAAGCCATTCGTAATCTAAGCTTGCATATAATACTAAATTAATGGGATTGTCCTCAAAGGGCCTGTTCGAAATAAAGTATTCAACGGAACGGACGATCAGAAGAGCATCCCAGTCTTTCTAAATGCAGGAAGCCGGACGGCAAAGGTTAGTGAGATGTTGCTGTCCCAGAAGGTGAAGGCCTGTGAGAGATCAATGTCTGAAGGAGTGGATCCATAATCAATAATAGATTGTGCAGCGAGACGAGATGAGATAAAGGCTGGGAGGGAAAGTGTATCGGGGATCGGATACCAATACCACCAGACTTTCTGAGAAGTGAGGCCTGAAGCCAAGATGAATTGGAATATTTAAGGTTTAATATGTTTTCAAGGAGACCCTTAATTTGGGTTCATGTCACGGCATTTAAAGATTGGAGAAGATCTCAGGGCGTAAAGGATTTTGGGTATGTTGAAATAATTTTTTATTAAAAAATAAGATTGATGGGCTGGGAGGTAATTAAATTATGTATTTAATTTGGAATTATTGTTAAGGGATTTGTTTAAAAATGTCTCGATGGCTTTTTCACCTACTATGGGTGATCCAAGGCGAGTATCTCGTCTCTGTTGATGACGTGATATGCCATGTCTGAAGGGATAGAAGTGGGATTTAGGAAACAAATCTCACATTTGGGGAGGTTAAGAGATAGTCCTGTTATATGAGAGAGATTCTTAACGATGGGGGTAATGGACATGATTAAGGAGAGGTTGCCCGAGACAATGCCGTTATCAAGATACCAGGAATTTAAGGTAAGGTTAGATTTAGCTTGAATTTCCTGGGGATCCCGATGCAAAAGAGGTCAGGGCCTAAGGGGTCACCTTGCTAAATTCCCTCTTGTACGATTATATTATTATTGAATTTTAAAAAAGAATGGTCGAATAGCTGTGGAGGATGTAAGTAGAGTATTCGGGGTATTGGTTGCAAAATAGATGAAGATGTGTTGGCGTTTTATTGTATTAAATGCATTGTTAAAATCCAGTTTTAAGACAATCAGGTATATAGTTAGCTATAGTTAAAGAGCAAGGTGAGCGGAAATTTTAGAGCCTCCAGCAACACCAAAGCGAAGTTAAAGGGACGACAAGAATGAAGAAATGGATTCCTTTATTCGTGAAGCAATGATCTTAGAGACGGTCCTTCGGAAGAACAACCAAACACAATTGGGCGAATATCTCCATTCTTTTTTTTTGAGGCTTATAAGGCGGGCACTAAAGAGAATAGGAATAATAGGTGATATGGGGAGGGGGGGGGTCCATTAAGAATTATATTTAGTAACCTGGTAAGGATCTGTAAGAGGGCTCTACACAAAATAGTGGGTTTTAAAATAGCTTGTATGAAGATAGCGTAATGCCATCATGACCTCCGGAAGAGTCTCAAGATCTAACAGCTTTATAATCTCATCAATGCTGATTTCGATAGCTATATGATTAATTTGGCTAGAGAAGGCAAATTCTGAATCAAATATAGGGTATTTTAGAAGCAAAGCTTCTAAGGTAGACTCATTGTTAGGAGCTAAGGAGTCTTCAGAGGTCATAGCCCGGAGGACTGAGTTTATATTGAGGTAGTTTATTTTGTTCAAAACTTTTTTAGCCCTATGGGCAATGGAGGGTGGATTGGATGGATGGGTACGAGGTATAGGTGTTTTTATGAAATCCTGGTTGAACAGGGATATTGATGATTTTATATGTTTGGATAATAGAATGTTTTTATTATCACGGATTTTAAGGGTGAAATTGGTAAAACTAAGTAAGTTTTTCCATTTGAAAAGATTTACCGAATTGTTTACAGTAAATAGGATAATGTAAATTAAAAAATTTTTTATAAATAAATGTTAACAATGAAGGGCAAATTCTTATAAAATTCTTTTAAAATTTTTTAACAAGTTGGTGAAGAAGTGGCTCAGGGTAAGAATATTTGTTTGATGAATGACTACACATATTTTATTTATATATATCTTAATTAATAATAAACGGATAAAAAATTAATTTATTGAAATATGGTATAATATAGTTTTGTAAAGTAATGCGAAAATAGTAACGCAATTCGTTTTACCATAGTCTATAGGTAAACGCGTTTTTCTTTACTTACTTCTAATTTTTATTCAAAAATACTTTAATGTTTTATAAAATTACTTTTATTAATTTTTATATTTTTAAATAATTTAAGTCGAGTTTTTAATTCACATCAACTCACAAATATTTTAATTTTTCTTTGTTAAACTTTTAGTCAATACTGTTAAACTAATTAATATTAAATCAATCAATGTATATTATTTATATTTATATTAATATTATTATTAATATTATAATATTTATATAGAATATTTTAAAATAATTGCGGTGTGAGTACTCAGTTAACTCCCTTTGTATTAACCTTTATAATAGACAAGATTAGTTATTTATAAATCATTTTAAATATAAAAATTAAAATATTTTTTCTAAAAATGGTATTCAGCAAGGAGATCCATTAGTTCCTACACTATATTTTCAAATCAAATTATCGAAAATGTAATCCACATAAATAGTATTCTTAAATTTAATTTTTTGAAATATGAGTTCTATTCATCTTTTATAGCCAAATTTAATAATATGAAAAATATATTAAAATATCTACTCATCAGATATTTTATCTAAAATTCTTTTTTCATCCCATAATTTGATATGCTTTACTTCGTCAATGTTTATGTTCTCTTAAAATTTTGATAAAACTGGAATAATATCTAAAACACACGAATTCATTCTAATTTAAAAATTCTTCCTTCTTTTGGGTGAAAATTGCCCCATCAAAGCTCTGCAATCTAGATTTTCACTCCCCATAATATTCTTGAAGACTTTAATGCAATTTTTCTATCTCATATAGCACTACGATCTCTGGAGTAGAAACTTACATACTAATCTTAAAAACAAGTACTTAATGTACTTTAGATATAGAATTACAACAAATACATATACTGGAAAACCAAATAAATCCTCTTCTCTCATTATATAAATCAAAATCACCCATATAATGGTAACAATACAACTCTTTAAGGCCAATAATGGTTAAGCAAGAAGTTGTTCTAATTTGATCTTTCATTTGTAGCAATTATTATCATCATTGATTTAAACTCTTAAATTGTACCATCACGAACATGCACTTCCTATAACACTCATGCTATAGCTTATCCAAAACCCCAATTATTGCATTTAAATAAAAAACTGTTTAAAGAGCGTTCGCAAATTATTAATCTACCTTTTTAAATCTTTTTATAAATAATTATTTATTTTCTCACTATTTATTTTATTAGCTAATGTTGTTGCTTCGGGTAATAATATATATACATGTAAAAAATAAGTTAATTGTTTCTGACATTAATTAATATTACAAGATATAATTTAAAAAAACAATTTGAAACTTAAATTGGGCATAACTCAAATAGATGTTTATTATCACCTATATTATAAAACATGATAAAAATAAATTCTCCAATTACCCTTAAGCATTTAATATCAAATATTTGGAAACTATAAACTAGCTATTTATCAGCTTCAAAAACGGCATTTTTTATCATTAGCATAAAAAATATCATAAACTTGATGGATATTAAAGATCAAAGTAAAGTTTTTAATTTATAACATAGTCCTTAAATTGAATTTATCTTGAAAACATATATAGAATAATATAAATAATTTTGGCATAGTTACTATGCCAGCCAAACTGGGAGAGTTTTCTGTAAAATATGTGATCCCGATTGGAAAATATCCTCTATTAGAATTCAGATTAGCAGATTTGGAATAAGTAATTGATGGTTAATTTAGAAAATGATTAGAGCTGGATAATAAAATCAATATTATGACAGAGAATATTCTATTTTAAGCATATTCATTATAATTAAAAATAATAATATAAATTTTAAATCCAATTATTAGTCAATCCTTTGAAAGTTGAAATCATTATTATTATATTTTTAAAAAATTACAACTTAAAAATTTTAATTAAAATATATAAATAATAATAAAATATAAAAAGACTAAGATGATAAATAATAAATCTTTAATTATATTCCCAAAGAACATCCAAACATATTTATTGGTTCCTACAAAAAAAATTTATTGGCCTCGTTTAAGATGGGAGGGGGGGAGGGCAGGGCACAAATTACTTTTATAATAAAATGAGGAAAAGATTATGCATTAATGAAGTAATAACATCGTATTATATTTATAATTGTGTTTTATTGTTTCCCTTTATTTTAGTGTAAATTGAATAAATTTATTGTTGATATTATTGGTTGGGTTAACAACAAAATTATTAATATTTTAGAATTTGTTATTTTTTTTTGACAGGCCCTTAGAAGGTTTCATTTATATATTTATAAAGACTCACATATATATTCCATAACAATTTCGAGGGATTATAGTGGTACCTAAAATCAATAAATATAAATTTTTAACAAGATGCTGGATAGCTCCGGATAAGAAATTACAGAACTTTTATTTATTTAGTGATAGTAAATTATTAGAAAATGCTATAATATAGTGCTGTAAAGTAACTCCAAAATAGTTATGTCATTCGTTAAAGTCAAGGTAAACGCGTTATTTAAACTGTAACATGAAACACTTACTTCAACATTTTATTAAAAAATATTGAAATAACATATTTTATTGTATTTTAAAATTTTATAAATAATTTAAAACGAGTTTAATTTACATCTTCCAAATATTTTAAATTTTCGCTGCTAAATAGTTATTATTTTTAAACTAATTAATAATGAATCAATCAATGTATGTTACTTATATTTTATATTCTTATTAATGCTATAATTTATTTTAAAGAATATTATATCAATTATACATTTTCTTAAGATGAAGGGTAAAACCCACCTTGGCTTGAAACATTTTTTACAACAATGAAAAACACATCTTATTAAAATGTTCATAACTAGATGTAAATTTTTCCATAACTCCTTGAAATTAACAGTCTTATTAAAATGAATCTATATAATTTCACGAATCTTGTTAAAATTTCAGAAATTTTTCAGATAACAAGTCGTTCATAGATCATGTTATGGCACCTGTCCTAGGGCTTAGAAAGAGAAGAAAAAGTGGATTTGAATATATGCATTTTGTAACACATCTATTAAAGCAACTCTGCAGATAAAAATAAAAGTTATATATTCAAGATATTTTTAATCTATATACTGATAATATTTCATTTCATGAATATATATTATCAGTAATAATTCACCCGCTATTAATCAAATAGTACGTAAAACTAAATGTCAGCAGAAGCTTTAACTTCTGTTTGCGAAAAAAAATCTTGTCAAAGTAAAGGCAGACTTGATACTTCAAAACCACACATTTACTATTTAAAATTAAGTAAACTTATGAAAATAAATTCTATAGTTATATGCTTGGATATTTTCTTACATTATTTTTAATTTTTTTAAGAGTAAGCATATCATGCTATATTTCTAAATTGTAATATCATTTGTATTATATATAAATTTTAAACCTCTACTTTTTTTTAGTCATGTCAGGTAAGACATACCATAAAATTTAATCATTTATACTAGCATAATTATGATTAGAGCTGTGCATGAAGTGGATTTTACCTAACAAGCCAACCCATTCTTTTTTGAAATTTTTTAACCCCACACCCACCTTACTGATTGGTAACTTTTTATCAATCATGTTACGAGACTATAAAAATCATTTTACATTTTATAAATGATTTCTAAAATTTTGTGCTTTGTATTCTATCATATGTCAATATTGTATTCTAGTCTTTTATACCTCGCCCATTGCAAACCTCTAGTCATTATTATTTTTAGAAATATTACTATATTATTTTTTAAAACTTTAACTAATTTAAACATTTTATTTTCAACGTGTGATTTGATTAAAAACCTCTTAGTGAAATACAATTAAAGCTTTTAAGAATATACTATGATTTATATTTAGGTCTTATAATCGGGTGTAAGTTTTCCTATTTTTAAGAACCATCATTTATATTGTATTACCAAACTGCCATCATTTCTTTTAAAAGTGATGATTTTTATAAAATAGTCTTCCCTTGGCTTAAAATTTATATTTAAAATTGATTTGGTTATAATAAATAAAGTTAATTTATATTAATTTTTTGGGGGGATAAATTGTTAAAAAAATGTGGCAAATTAATTAGTATAGATTTTATACAAGTGTTCATTTATTAAACATTAACATTTTTTTCATATTCCTGATAGAATTCCTTAAATAATATAATAATTAAGAAGTAGTCACCTATAGGTTTTTTTATATACAGTAAATTCTTCTTATTTTATATAATATTTTATATGTATATATATTTATTTATTTATAAATTATTTTTAAGAGTTTAACGCTGAAATCCGATATTTCTATCCATTATGTTATATTAATCACATATTCTAAATTTTAATTGGGGAATTATTAAATAATATTCAATTTTTTTCATTTGGCTAAATGTGTGATTTATTATAACTATCTGGAAATTTTCATCAAACAAAATATTCGTGAAATAAAAGGATTATTTAAAAATTCACTTCGTAATTAATAGTAGATATTAGTTAAAAAAAACTAATAGTTGTTAAAGGAGATGTGGATCTTAATATAAAAAAATTTATGTGATCTTATTTAAAATATTCTATTTAAGCAATTGCCACTTCAATTTTAATATTCAAGGATTTTCTCTTCCGATTTTCGCAATTAATCAATTTTCCCTCAAATTGATAATAAAAATTTATGGTAAGCGGAATATAATTCCCCGAAAAAAAAAACTCCCCAATAATGTGATTCTTCGAAAATAATTACTCCGGAATTGTAAAAATTTTAAATATTTTATTTGAGAATTTATATCTTGTGCATATATTTATAGGATTTTATTTCTCCTATTTTATTAATTTTGTAATTTTTAATATCTTAAAAATCGCAAATTTTTTATTTCCGAGTATATTTTTTCTAAGATTCTATTTATAGCCTTTCATAATAACAAGTGAACAAAATAATAAATGGGATAAATTTCTCAATATATGCATAAATTATAAATAGAATATTTTTTTAAAGCAAGGCACGGCTTTTATTGATCTTCTATCCAAACTAGATTTTAGAGATTTTGATAAAGGGAAGGAGCAATATTAGCTGATTATTTTTACATTTTGTTGGAGAATTTTAAACCCACATATTGCAGGATTTTTTAGTGAGTTTTGTTATAATAATTTTTTATATATTTAAATCTTTTAAAAATTTTAAAATACAAGCATTAATGAAAAATAATTTTAATATGTCTTTTGAATTATTATTTATATTCACATATTGTATATAACATTTGGTAATATAAGGTGGGGGTGAATAAAATGTACCTTATATTAATCATGTCCATTGCACGAAACTATTTGTTTAATGTTCACGGGCCAACGAAACGCTAAAAATAATTTCGAAAAAATTTCTAGGAAATTTTCAGAAAGTTTTCTAAAGATATTATGAATATTTTATGCTCATATAAAACAAAATTATTATTTGTATTTTAATATCTATAACTAAAATTTCAAATTCTCATGGCGTATTTTATACTGAATTAACGTTGATAGATTTTGTTCAGAAAGTATAAATAGCCTTCCTGTTGTATCCATTAATTACATAAGAAAACATATTAATTATTAGTCTTTCTAAAAAACATAGGGTAAAACAGGTCTATAAATAATTAATTGTATTATAAATATATATAATTAAAATTTCAACATGGCCTATTTTAATACCAAATTAACGTTGATAGAATTTTTCAGAAATTATAAATGAATAACCTTCCTGTTGTATCCATTAATTGATCTTTACATAAGAAAACATAATAATTATTATTCTTTTTTAAAAACACTACAACAGGCCTATAATTTATCTTTAACATTGTCTCATTGATTCTAATCATATTTTATCATATATTTAATATTGTATCCAGAAAAATAAGCTCAAAAAACGGAAAAAAAAAATTGCGGTTTATAAAAACTGAGGCAAAAAAATGTCAGAAAAATAGGTGGGCAATATCAGCCTTTTTTATTTAAAGTGGAGGAAATTTTTATAAAAAATTTTTAATTTAAGAATCACTTTTTTATTATATAAAGTTATGTCCTAAATAAAAAATCAAATTCGATATTCGAAACTTTATCGAAAAAAAGATTAATACTTTTTTTTTAATAAAAAGATAAAAATAAGTATAAATATTTATAGTAATAAAATTTCTTAAAAACAGAATTTAGACCAAGTCTAATTAAAAAAAATTTATTTTAAAAATTCATGAAGAGTACACAAATAAAAATTGAAACTTTTCCTTGAGGGTTATTGAATATCATTTACATTTACCAATTATTCTGTGCTAAATAATTTTAATCTGTGACTTATTAATTTAAAAATAAACACCAATCATTTTTCCTAAAAATATGGATACTACGTGAAGATATCTATCTCAAATATGAGAAAACGGGCAAAGTTGCGCTATCTAATAACTCGATTGAGGAAATTTTAATAGGAATTCGATAGTCAAGAATAAATAACATTAGAAGATTCAGTTAAGAATTAACCACAAATTTTTATCTTACTTACCAATATTAGACTTATAATCTTCATTATCATTACTTTAGACTTTAAAGATGTTAAAATTTGAAATTATTTTTAATATAAAGGTGACTGGGTACAATAGGCGGGCCATTAAAGTTACGCTTCCTTTTATATAACATCGTCGGAGAGGCCAATAAAAGGATAATAATATTAGCAGCACAAGAAACTTAAAGCTACTGTATTAATTCTCGACGCAGTTTTTTATAAAAACTATAATAATTTATTTTGCAATATATTAATAATATCATGATCATCTAATAACAGATATTATTGGTAAATCCTTCCTTCCTTCCTGCCTTCCTTCCTTCCTTCCTTCCTTCCTGCCTTCCTTCCTTCCTTCCTTCCTTCCTTCCTTCCTTCCTTCCTTCCTTCCTTCCTTCCTTCCTGCCTTCCTTCCTTCCTTCCTTCCTTCCTTCCTTCCTTCCTTCCTTCCTTCCTTCCTTCCTTCCTTCCTTCCTTCCTTCCTTCCTTCCTTCCTTCCTTCCTTCCTTCCTTCCTTCCTTCCTTCCTTCCTTCCTTCCTTCCTTCCTTCCTTCCTTCCTTCCTTCCTTCCTTCCTTCCTTCCTTCCTTCCTTCCTTCCTTCCTTCCTTCTTTCTTTCTTTCTTTCTTTCTTTTTCTTTTTTTAAAAGGTACAAGTTAAAATTTATTTAACAAGCAAAATGAATAATTAAAAACAATTCTGCAAAAAATTATATTCATTTTGGACTGTTTAAATACCGACCCTTAAAATAAAAAAAGTGTTAATTTGAAGCAAAAATACCATTTTTAATAAACGATTACCTGCTAGCACTAAATGTAATAGAAATTTGATAAGTAATATAGTTAAATTTTAATTAATAATAAATGCTATTTCATTGACTTCACTTAATGGCATAAATTAAATTGCATATGTTTTAAAAAAACATTAAAACTTATAAATAAATTAAAAATTTTTAAATGATATTTTCATATAAAATTTTTTTATAAAAACAGGAACATGTGAATGCTTATGAAAACTGAATCTGCCGATTTCGAGAGAAACTCGTTTTAGTAACCTGTAATGAACCTAACCGCATGGGCCTCGAAATTTGGAACCTCCTTTTCGAAATTCATTAGAGTGTTAGTTACGCTTATAATTATTCGTGAGCCCAGCATATTTTTATTGATGAGATCTACCTTTTAGTTGGCTAAAAATGAGAGGTTAAACTTTGCTACTGAAAAACATCAATAAAAAAAAGGCTTTCTCCATTTAGAAACTTTTTTTGAACATTATTAATAGAAAATAATTATAAAGAAAACTTCTCTACGCAAATATATTGTGTGGGATAGACCCTTAACTTTCAAGATGCATATATTAGATAATTGTTCAATATAGTTTCTTACTCTTTCTTGAAAGACAATTTAAAAGTCTCTTTGTGTTTCTTTAATCTTGATTTATATATTTTTACTGTTTCTCAGTTTGATTACTATGGTGGATTTTCATTAAATACATTAATGATTGCACCTTGACATTTTTTCTATTATAATTTCTTACCAAACTCAAATTTCAAATTGTAAAATAAGGTTCATCCTAAAAAAACAATAGTTAATTTAAAAAATATTGATTTGTCTAATGAATACAAATTCTTTCAAGTGCTGGCGATTTAAATTTGTAAGCTAAATTTTTTTAAATAAAAATGTTATAGGTATTATTATTCTGATGGGAAATCTGCCAGTAGCTATATAAGCGATCAACCTCTTAGATATCAAGATTTTATACATTGCTTCTCTAAACATTATTACTTTTGATACTATGACCTGTCCATTAGAATTTGCCTATAATGGGTCTTGAATACTTTATTACAAAATATTATTCTTAGAAATCAATGGGAGATTTTAGTCAACTTTGGTGGTATTCTTTCTCAGAAAAGAGAGCTATGATACTTTGGGAAATAATCTGAAATGATTTTATTCGAATATCATATAACTGAAACAGCATTATAAAGTTGGGTTATGAGAGCAAAATTTAAATAATATCAAATAATTTAGAGTTTAAAACGGAATAAATAGACTTCGAATAAAAGGGTAAATATATATAACAAATTAGGAAGATATTGGTAATGTTACATTATAGGAATTAATAAATTAAAATATTTTGGTTATTGAATAGTAAATGTTTTAATTTATGTAACGCACATCAAATTATATTTTTTATTTTTAGTTTTACCTTTTATTTTTATAAGTTAACCTTTTTAATATTGTATTCTAATTTTAGTTTACAAAAATATATATATTCAGGTTGTTATCATTCTGTAAAAGTAAGTTATATTAAATAAAATAAATTATTTGTTACATAAATTAAAACATATTACTATTCAATCAAAATATTTTAATTTATTAATTCCTATAATGTAACATATTCGACGACTACCGCTTGTAAGTATTTTGAGATACCTTCATAAGTCACTCTTGAGTGATGCCGATGATCTTGATTAAATTTCCGTCATAAGCGATAAGTTGTAATATGAGATTTCTTAACATCTCTAATACCAAGTTTTTTAGCCAGACCAAGAGGTATGATAGTATATTTGGAGCCTGTATCGACTTGCATACATGTGACAATGTCGTTCAATTGATAACTTAGTACTTTTTGTTTTTAATATTTTAATCTAATTTTTGTAATATCTTATATTACTTTTTATTTTTCGTAACCTTACTTTTTGTTTTTATATATATTCTAATTTATATTTTTAGAGAATATATATATAGTATGAGAAAAAGAAGTTAATAATAATAAAATATTTTTTTACTTACTTGCACGTTTATCATGATTCTCTTTATCATTCTTCACTTATTTTTATATCTTGATGAACTATTATTTCTTTTTATTCTCAACTTACTGATAATAACTATTTTGAAAATGATAATAATAACAACTGAGTATAACAAGCAATCTATATGATAAATTCGCGATTTGTAAGGACAACTTACGATATGGATAACAAGCTTACGATTTAAACAAACCTACGTACAAATATAATAAACGATTTGTACATGAAACATTTTGATGATCAGATCGATAAACCATTTGGACAAGAAACTCTCCATGACTTCTTAGATGATATTGGGAAGGTTTTTTAGAAGAGGGAGAATGTTACATTATAGGAATTAATAAATTAAAATATTTTGGTTATTGAATAGTAAATGTTTTAATTTATGTAACGCACATTCATTATATTCAAATTATATTTTTTATTTTAGTTTTACCTTTTATTTTTATAACTTTTTTTAATATTGTATTCTAATTTTAGTTTATAAAAATATATATATATAGGTTGTTATCATTCTGTAAAAGTAAGTTATATTAAATAAAATAAATTAATTATTATAGGCTCGTCCTTCTTTCTCTTCAGGTAAATATTAATATAAATGGAGAAAGGGATTAATTACAAATTAAAAAATTAATAGAAAAAACAAGATTTTTTTATAATATAATCAAAATTACCTATTTATTTACAAATTCCTTTTTAAAAAATAATAAATTTTAAGAAGGCTTAAGACTATGTGCCTCCCTCCCTCCCCCTACTAGTGAATCTATTGAATATGAGGTTTAGAAGGTTAGAGGAGTATAGGGTTGATAGATAATTTGATAATTAAAATTCTAGTGAATCTATTGAATATGAGGTTTAGAAGGTTAGAGGAGTATAGGGTTGATAGATAATTTGATAATTAAAATTTTAGTGAATCTATTGAATATGAGGTTTAGAAGGTTAGAGGAGTATAGGGTTGATAGATAATTTGATAATTAAAATTTTAGTGAATCTATTGAATATGAGGTTTAGAAGGTTAGAGGAGTATAGGGTTGATAGATAATTTGATAATTAAAATTTTTTAAAATTAAATATAAATTTCAAGATAATCCAAATAAAACACATAAATCAATTTTATATCAAAAATATTAAATGCCTCTAATCGAAAAAAGCTTATATCAATCCAATCAATAATCTATTTCATTCATAGCTCCATAAACCACGCATGACCGGACTAATACTGTATTGACCTGATCTGCAGCATTAATACCTGCTACAGTATTCTTAAATGATTATGTATAAAAAGTTCGATGGCTCCTTTGTTATAATTTCATTTATCATTGTCCTCAACTATCAAATCTCATCTGGCATATCCACAAATGAAAGACTTTAAATTAAAGAACTGCAAAGTCAGGCCCGACCCGTACCCGTTTTATTTAAAATAATTAAAAATTAGGGCCAGGTCGGGTCGGACCTTGGAAATTTTTTTAAATATATCTAAATTTATCAATTATACATTGAATTTTTTATGTAAAATAAAAATATTTTATTTTATTTATTGAAACTAAACGACATATAACATTTTTTTTTGTATTTTGAGTAATTATTAAAATAAATAAATTTATTTTAATAAATTCGGGCCGGGCCAGTAAAAAAAATTTTGGGTTCGCGTCAGGCCGGCAAAACATTTTTTTAATATATTTGGGCCGGGCCGGGCTTGAAAAATTAGACCCGATGCAGATCACTACTTCAAATGTCAAAACATTATATAATAAATTGCTTAATAACTTCTCGTCAGGGCCCGAATATATTAAAATACGCCTCTGATAAAGTTTAGGTCAAGAAAAATTTTATTAATGCATTCATTCCTAAGACGCAGTATATTCTTGCTAACTTCTATTATCCTTAATTTTCCAGTTCCTGCAGAAACTACTTCCAATAGATCTCGTATTTGTAAAGAAATTAATTTAATCATTAGAAGATATTCAGAATGAGTCCACCAATTCTCTTTTAATACAAGACATCTATTACAAATGCTAGCACTCAGCTAAATCCATATATATATTTTTTAAATGTTATGAAAAATTGTTGTGTAATTAGATAATATATTTATATATTCCAATTAAAAAAAAGTCAGCTCTCGTATTAAATTATCAACTTCAGATAAATAGTGGGTTCAGGCTATACTGATATTTTTCCAATAGTCCCTAAAATAAACTTATAGATTTAAAAATGCTGTAACAACTTGATGCTGAAAACTCCATTTTGCTTGCTTTTTGCAGTCTTTTTTTTCTTGTAGATCAAATAGCCTCACAAATAATTTTACTCAAAAGATTTTATCTTTTTAGATATCTGAACATTTTATACATATTGTGAATAAAAGTTATTCTTATTAAAAAAAGTTATCTTCCTCAACCCTGAGAGATTCCCTTAGATTCATTTAAAGTTTACACTATTATCCAAAAAGAAGAGATCCAACTTTTGGGCTCCCCATTACTCAATAATAATATATCCGAAAAAATCTTCGATAAAACTTTTTCTGAGATGCAAAACTTGGGAAAGTTCTTCAACCACATTCCACCGCACCAGCTTTTTTACTTATTAAAACGGTGTTTATATCTTCCTAAAATCTCGCATCTCTTCAACTCATCCTACTCATTCACCTTTTCAAAATTTTTCACTCAACACAATATTCGCTTAAAGCCCTTTAAGAAAGAACCTTTAATCTTTCATTTACAGAATTTAATTGGTACCTAATACAATTACCCGCTAAACTCGTGAAATCGACTTGATTCCCTTAGAAATACTTTCCTTATCTCTATTTATCTCAAATCGCCTATCCCTCAATTCTGAGATCTCATCATTTATAACCTCCAATGATGATCTTCTAATAGCAGCAATTGAAAGATAGAATCTACTTTCCCCAGACGGTTGTACATTTTCAACCGAAATCTCTAACAAATCTATCATCGAACCTCTAATAAAGAAATTACAAAATATAACCCTACCGAAATCAGCGATATACAACTATTACAAATCAGCGATAAATACGGCGGGCATGAATGGCTCGAAGCACTTCCAAGCCAAACCATTAGATAATCTCTTAACCAACTTGAATACTCGCTTACACAGTAACACATTTGCCAATGCAGCTTACCAGTTCAACCTAACGCCAGTCCTAAACTGCACCAGCAGCCAAGTTCGCCATCGGCATGAAGCAAATTAATAAAATCATCCATAACGCTTTTAATAAGGCTAAAATAGCCAACATCCTTGAAACCTACCTCTCATTACAGGACGGCCACAGACCCGACGGTTTAACCTGCACCCCCTGGTCTAATGAGAAATCCCTTATTTAGGACGCAACCTGCTTCTCCTCCTTTCCTTCAACAACTAATTCAAACCCTCTTACTTGTGGGGAAAATAAAAAAATTAATAAATTTTCAAAATTAGATAACTTAATATTTCAGCCAATAATAATATCAACTAACGGCAATTTCATAGTCTACAAAAACTTTATCACGAAAAATTTTTAACATAACAAACGAAATCGCCAATCCTTATTTCTTAAACAAAAACCTCAACTAGAAATTTTTAAACACAATTATATTTGATATTTAGGTACATATTCATTATTAAATAAAGCTCTTTTTAGAACCTTCGATACTTATAATATATATTTATTTTTATTTAGTAATTTTACATATTTTTTATTTTTTTAATAAAAGGTATCATTATAAAAAAAATTTAAATAATAACATTGATTTATAAATTTTTTTCTTGTGTATAAATTTATAAATATTATTACCATAAAAATTTTAAGTTTAATTTCTTATATTGGATATTGGCAAAATATAATATATCTCTGTTCTTTAATAATTTTTAAAATATAATTTTACTATGGGGGGATTTCACCCTTCACCAAGGCTACGCGCCTGTAAAAACTAAAATATGTCTAATTTAGCCATTATTTATAAATTCGTGAGAAGATGGTTTAAAATTTTTGAAAAGCAAGCATGAAAGGACTTAAATTTTATTTTCAACTCTTAGCCCTAGCTATGAATAAAGAATTAAGCTGGCGCTCGTTTCTGCTAAAAACTTCAAACACTTATTAAGCAACATAAAATTATGAATTTTATTTGTAGCAAGCAACCAATCTAAATTAATAAAGCTGGCTAAAATTTAATTAATTTATAAAATATTGTAGAATAGAATTGTAAGACCAGCATCACAGACTAATAAAATTTTATATAATTTGTCTGTCAAGAAAAAAGCCTTAAACTATCTGGATAAGAACTTTTTAGTATAGACCTTTTACTTAATAAAAAAAAACATAAATTTATTTTTAAAACAGTAAACAATTAATATTAGCTTAATACAAAATCGCACCAAACAATAAATTAACCTTCGGATTTCCTTTATAAAATAAAATGGTATCCGAATAATATCGTAATGCAATTTTATATAATTTTAAGATAAGGAATATTTTTATCTCATTTATCCAAACATAATTTTATTAAAAACTAGAAAATGTTAAAATTTTTTATATATTCAATATAAATCATTATTTTTTATAGTTATTTATAATTGGCTGTATAATTTTTAATATATATTTTATTTTAAAATATCTCCTTTTATTGAAATTCTCTTATTATATTTTTTAGATATTGCTGAGAAGGTAGGCAGGGAGTTGTATAAAAATACTTTTATTTAAATTTTAAAATTTTACAATCCTTGGATGAATTTAAAACATGTTTATATATATTTTTTAAATTGATTGAGTTAATTATATGTATTAATACAAAATAACTTGAACAAACATGTATGAATAAAATAAATTACAATTTATGCTATACAACACCCAACTATAAATAAAATAATTTCATATGTTAATATCTAACAGATATGATTTCTTAATTCAAGTTTTATTCTAAAATAAGTATAATTTTCTTATTAAATTATGATATATTATATGTAAATTTTCGTTCTTATTGCAAAATTAGAATATAAATTTAACAAATATGTTTGAGGTCAAATTAATAATTTTCAAAACTAATAATTCTTCGTGAATAAGAATTATCGATTAAAAGTGAAAATCTATTTAAAATAAGTGACTATTTATATTAACATTTTTAAATATTAATTATTTCAAAAATATTGATGACCTACTTAAAGCCCTCTTTAGTAAAATTATTAACATATGATTAGATTCTTTTAATTGGTTATTCTATATATTAACATCAAAATTTGAAGGACTTCCCTTATCAGCCTGTATTAGCGATCATATCCCTAAATTTGCAATCTATTAATTTAATAAAACAATGGATTATATGCAGCTAATATAGATAGCATAATCGGAGGATTTGAGAATACAACTTAGCTTTAAACTTGAAAACTTCTCATCAAAATAACAATTAAGAGTTATTAATTTACAGTTAGATCTAGACATATTAGACCTCAGGTCTCTGTCGTAATACCTAGTCCCATAGTCTTAATTAATTCTGTTAATTACTTAATAAATCGAGCTTTAATAACAGCCCAAAATTCAAATCTCCAATGATCACCTAACCTATCTCTTGACAGCCTATGATCAAATGGCTAAAATTCTTTGTAAATTAATGTATTTTATAAGGCAATAAATGATCTAGTTACGAGCATAACATATAAAACAATAAATTCATCTGGTTGTAGTTTATGATTTCCAACTCAGTCGAAAATTGATGTAGTAAATTTATGTTTATTGTGTTGCCAATATTATTATTTTTTTGTTAGCTTCCCCATCGTTGTCACATAAAAGGAAGCATAACTTTAATGGCTCGCCTATTATTGCCCATTCTTCTTTAAAATTTTATAAAATATAGCAAATTGGAATATCTTTTTATAATAATAATGAATAAATAGTTATGATTATATGATCTCTTATATTGGCAAGTAGTAAAATACTCGATCGAGATTTTGTGCTTAATTCTTAGTTGAATCTTCTGGGTATATATTATTGAATATCAGATTACAATTAAAATTTTCTAATAATCATCGAGGTATTAGATAACACAACATTAGCCTTGTCTTTCATAATTAAGGCTTATTTTACTAAGTTGTATCAATATTTTTCGCAGAAATGATATATTCAACAAAATAAGTTGCTGATTTAAAATATTTCATTTAGCACAGAAATTTCATGAATTGGTAAAAAAATTTACATATAACTTTCATATTCTTTCTATTATGTAGACGGTATTCAATAACAATCAAGCATTTATTTTTTTTTAATTTTAAATCTGTTTAAAAATTTAATATTACTATAAATATTATAATATATTTTTATTTATATATTTAAAAAAAGGCTGTTTATTCTTTTTTCGATAAATTTTCGAAGGTTATCAAATTAAATTTGATATTTAGGACATAATCTTATGTAATAAGAAAACATTATTAAAAAAGAGAATTTTAAATTAAAAATCTTTTCTTTAAAAATTTTCTCCCCTTTAAAAATAAATGGCTGATATTGCCCACTTATTTTTCTAACCATTTCTAGACGCATTATTTTATCCCACAATTTCCCTAAAAAAAAATTTCCCTTTGTGTTTTTTTTTTCTTGCAATTTTTTAGGTGGAGTTTTCATTCTTTAAATTTTTTTCTTGGATCCAATAAAAGATATATAATAAAATATGATTAATGTCAATGTGTGTAATGTTTAAGATAAGTTATAGATGGGTTCTTGTACCTCGTTTTTTTTAAATAGGCCTTCAATATATATTCTATTGTAAAGACCAAGTTATGGGAAGGATACTCATTTATATTTTGCAAATGAATGTTGAAAAATTTTTCAAAGTTTTTAAATTATACATGAAAATCTGAAACTTTGATTATAAATATATAAAATATATAATAATTATATTGTTATATATAAACATGAAATTTTAATAATGTCTTTTGGAACATTCGGGAGATGTCCTGGAAATTTTTCAGAAATTATTTTTCGTGCTCCGTTGTCGGAAAGCGTTAAACATAACATTTGGTTCCATATACTTGATTAATATATTGTAAACTTTTATATATCCCCACCACATACAAATGAATACAATTTATAAATATAAATTATATTAAAATAATGTTATAAATCCAATTTATTATTCTGTCCACTCTTTATTTCTTATTTGAAGAAAGATAAAAAGGGTTATTAGTTTAAAAAGATAGAAATTTGATTTGAGAGAAAATTTCTAAGGGTAAAAATAGGAAAATAAAATGTTAGAATTTTATTATATTGAAGTGGTAATTATTTAAATAGAATATATTAAGGAAGATTATATGAAATTTTTTTATTAAGATCAATATCTCGTTTTATGAAATTATTAAATATGCAATTTTCATAACTAAGATCTACTATTAATTACGAATTAAATTCTTAAATGAACCTTTTATTTAAAAAAAAATTTTGTTTGATAGAAATTTCCAGATAGTTAAAGTAAATCACAATTTATTTAGTCATATGAATATTAAATATATTTTGATAATTCCCCAATTAAAATTTAAAATATGTGATCAATAACATAATGGATAGATATATCAGATTTCCAAACTTATACTCTTAAAAATAATTTATAAATATATATATATATATAATATTATATAAAATAAGGAAGAAATTACTATACTTAAAAAAACCTATAGGTGACTACTTCTTAATTATTATATTATTTAAATGGAATTTTATCAGAAATATGAAAAAAAATATTAATGTTAAATAATAGAACACTTGTATAAAATCTGTTACTTATTAAATCTACCACATTTTTTAAATAATTTTTCCCCAAAAAAATGATTATAAATTAACTTTATTTATTAAATCCAAATCAATCTTAAAAAAAATTTTAAACTAATGACAACTATTTTTCTAATATGATCACTTTAAAAAAAGAAAGTAGTGATACCAGTGCGTTAATACAATATAAAAGATGATATAGATTTTTAAAAATATTATAGAAAACTTACATCCAGCTAAAATACCTAAATATAAATTATAGTATATTTTAATTATATTTCACTAAGAGGTTTTTAATCAAATCACTCGATGAAAATAAAATGTATAAATTCTTTAAAGTTTTAAAAAATAATATAGTTTTTTTTAAATATAGAAATAATAATGACTAGAGGTATGCAATGGGCGAGATGTAGTAGCATAGAATAAAACATCGACATATAATGGATTACAAAGCCCTCCGTAACCTGATTGATAAAATAAGTTATTTATGTGCGTTATAATATGCAATGTAGAAGATGTGGGAGAGGTGTTAAAAAAATTTTCAAAAAAGAGTGCGATGGCTTGTTAGTTAAAATCCACACATTGCAGACCTCATATCATGACTATAAGAGAATAAACTATTGGATTCTATGGTATGTCTTACCTATCGCAGCTAAAAATGAAAGAAATTTAAAATTAGATAATACAATTGAAAAAATATTGCATGATAAGTTATAAAATAATATAGGAAAATATTAATCAAAATACTTTAATATGATCTGGCCCTACCCATTAAAACATTATCCAACCCTTATTATTTGGTCATTGATTTACTGCTAGGTTGTAACATTGTTATTACAATTATCTTTTGTCTAATGCAATTTTTATGTGAACTTAAAAAGAAAACAAGATGAAATGTGACTTTAGAATTGGTGAAGACAAGGAATTTATCTCATAATCACTTAAAATCAAGCCTTTTAACCTCTTTGCATTTCCAAGCTATAAATATCAAATCTATTTTCATTAGTTTGCTTAATTTTAAATAGTACATGTGTTGGTTTTGAAATATCAAGTCTGCCTTTACTTTGGAAAATTTTTTTTCAAACAGAAGTTCAAGCTTCCTTCTTTCACGACATTTTGTTTTAAGTACTATTTGATTTTTAATAACCGATGAATTATTACTGATAATATATATTCATGAATGAAATAATTTCAGTATATAAATTGTTAACTATATCTTATATGTAAAACTTTTATTTTTATCTTGCAGAGTTGCATTAATAAATACAAAATAAAATTATTCCAAGATCCACATTTTCTTCTCATTCTAAAATCGAATAAGCTCTTGAAACAGGTTCCATAACATGCAAAATCTTATATTTAGTCATATAATGATCTATTAACTACTTGTTATCTAAAAAATCTCTGAAATTTAGATTTATAAAAAGTTCGTGAAATTATATGGTCATTCATTTTAATAAGACTATTAATTTCAAGGAGTTATAGAAAAAGTTGCATCTAATTATGAACATTTTTATCAGATGTTTTCTTCATTGGTGTAAAAAAATATTTCCTAATAAAGTCAAGGTTACCCATCTTCATATAATGAAAATGTATAATTGACATAATATTCTTTATAAATAATATTAATAAGAATATAAATATAAATACCATTCATTGATTGATTCAATATTAATTAGATTAATAATCATGTTAAAAAATTTAGCAACGAAAATTTAAAATATTTGGGACTTGATGTAAATTAAATCTCTGTTTAAATTATTTATAAAATTTTAAAAATAAATAAAAGTAATTATATAATACAATAATATATGTTATTTTAATATTTTTTAATAAAATGTTGAAATAAGTGTTTAGCGTTACAGTTAAAAACGCGTTTACCTCTAAATGACGGTAACGAATGACATTATTTTTTTGGCGTTAACAGCACTATATTATAGCAACTTTCTATATATTTATTTTCACTCTGGTTCTTAATATAAAAAAAATATTCTTATCCAGAGCTACATCTCCAGCAAACTTGTTAGAATTGGAATTTATTAAAATAAGAAAGTATTTCTGATAATTTCACCTTCATTCCTATTTATTTAAAAAAATATTTAATTTAACATTAAACAAAAATAAAAAATAAAAAAACTTAAATATGAACAAAGGTATTCACAATTAGCTCGGGAAAAATTTAGAACTGTTAAAAATTGTGTTAGAATATACATTTTAGACCCGGGGGTAGACATAAAAAAAATTGTCGCCACTACAGATCTCGGATATTTATACCTTCTGATCCAATTAAAATTTTCAATGTATATTACAAAAATAGAGAAATTTTTTTCTTAATAAAAACAAAATTATATAATAATGTTACTCAAAAATAAATGGTATGTGGATATTTGTCTGTTTGTTTAATAATGTCAGATATTATTTATAATATTTTTATATTACCTTGCATGACTTCTACATATAAATTATTTAATTATATATTGATTTGGATAAGCTTTTCCTTTTATAATATATTACTATAATGTTTAATCAAACCGTTTAATTACAATCCGAAAAATATTATCTAATAAGTTGTCGGGCTTATTTAAGAACAAATAAAACCAAAATAATCATTATTAGAATAATCTTTTCAAATATTTTATGTTCTAAATATAATTAAAAAATCAAACAAAATTTACTGATATCGATAAAATAATATTTATATTTATTATAAAGTTAAGGATTTTTTGATCGGATTATCTACTTTTATTCTAAGATATCATACATATCAAAATATTTGGATTTGAAAGGCATAGATGATCTCCTCTGAGAACACACACTCATCGTATTCAGGCTAAGACTGAAAGTCTAGAAATGCTAATTTTCTATTTACTAAAAGTCTAATAAATAACAATTATCATTCTTATTCTATAGCTTTCATACTATCGTTTTTTTTCACCTGAACATAATTTTTTTTTATAGAATATATGGGCGTATTCAAATTAAAAAATTGTTTTTTCAAAATAAAAAAATTTATCACGCAAATATATATTAGGCGCGTCCTAACTCGATTTCGTAAATTTCAATAATAAATTAATTTTAAAAATATAATTTTGACTTTGGGTGTAGCCTACCGTTTTTATTATCGATCTCTAATCAAATTCTAAATTAACAATCAATTTCTTATTTTAAATCTTCTCCGCTGTATGCCAATAGGCGATATTACTAAATCGATCTCAAATATTTTACAGAAAATTTACCCAGTTGGCTTGGCGTATTTATGCAAATCTGACTTATATTATTCTATCATTCTTACAAGATAAATACAATTTAGGGATGTTGTTATCAAATAAAATTTTCAAAACTTTGATCTCGTAAATTTTTATTATCCATCAAACTTATGAATATTTTGTATGCTATAGATAAAAAATCCTGTGTTATTAGAGCTTATCATTAGCATTTAAGGTTTCCAAATATTTTTTATTACATGCTTCAGGGTAATTGAGAGATTTATTTTTATCATGTTTTAGAATATAGGTGTCAATATTAAAAATCTTATGAGTTATTCTCGATTTAAGTTTCAATTTTATATTAAAATTTACCTCATAATATTAATAATTGTTAAAAAAGATATCTTATTTTATCTCTTCTATATCATATACATTATCACCTGGAACAACAGCATCATCAACTAATATAAATAGTGATAAAATATATATAATTATTAATTAAAATATTTAAAAAGATAGATTAATAATTTGGGAAATTTCTTTGGACAGTTTAAAGCAATAATTTACATAAGTCATAACATGAGTGTTATAGAGATTGAATGTTTTCGATTTAAATTTAATAGTCTAAATAAATAGTAATTTTAAGATTTTGTTACTAATTAGATATGTAATTAAACTACCTATTGTTTCTAAAATTTCAGAGCCTATGTGCCAGCGTCTACATGAGCGAGAGTGGTAGGAACAGTTTATATCCTATTTTTTTGAGGGGGTAGGGGGTAAGCTAGGTTAATGGGGATAGGATAAATTTTTTGGGGGGTTATCTATTATATTTTTAGATGAAATAGGACAAAATTTATTGCTGTATAAATTTAAATTAATTTTATTATAGTATTATTATAATACAATTCATCGACTTATATTGCAAACTATCATACACATTGTTTTCCAAATAAACATTCCTTTTAAATGTAATTTAAAAGGTTTAGATATTTCAGCAAGCTCATAATTCCATAATAATTAATTCATTGTAAATAATGGGTTTAAATTGAATTTATTATCTAAAAAATAAATTCTTTATATTCACCAAATATAGTTGGTAGTAGAGATAGATTAATTTAAGTTATCCTTTATAGGTGGAGAAGATATAGGTATTTACTTTGAACCTTTTTCCAGTATATTCGACATAATTCTGTATCAAAAGTAAATTTAAGTATCTGTTTTATAGTATTTGGATTTGAGCTTAGGAAGTTTCTCTTAAGATCATAGGCAGCTATCAAATTCTTCAGGAATATTAATTATGCTGAATGATGTGGGGAATGAAGATGTACAGAGCTTTGATTAAAGGGCGATTTGGTACCAAAAGAAGGAAGAATTTTTAAATTAGAATAGTTTAGAGATGCGAAAATGGTCGAAAATTATATGTTATTAAAATTTAGAATAGTTATTTGTTTACAATAAAGTTAAATTTATTATCTGCAGTGTTTCTCATCAAAAATCAGAAAATTTTTAATGAAAAAAAAAACGAAAAGAATCAAAACAAAAATAAAAAAGGTAGGAATAGACACTGGAAACCTATTAAAATTGAAAATGGTTAATCTAAATAAGTAAAAGAGTCAAACTAAGTTAGAAAATATCCGTCCAATAAAAAAGATAAATAAATAAAAAGGGAAAATTATTCCTATTCAAAAAAGGAAAACAATTCTTTTTCCTTTTAGAAAATTTTTGCCATATAGCCTAAATCTTAATCCAATAGAGATAAAAAAAAAAACTTTTCCAATAAAAATATTTTATCAAAATTCCAATTTTAAAAAAAAAGAAATTTGTTAGTTTCATAGAGCATAGAGAGAGAAATCATAGGAAAATGCGAAGATTAATTTTGAAATATGGAGACCTATATTACAAAAATTTATAAGAGGGGAAATGATTAATGAGTAATAATTTTTTTAGTTTATTTTAATTTTATTAATAAATTGAATACAAATAAGAATAATAAAAATTTAGAGTGGATTTTTGATGGGATGTTTGCATTTTTTGATTATACCTTTTCATTTTATGATAGGAGCTTATCATATTTTGATCGTTTTATTTTATTTTTATTCATATTTACCCAATTTTGAATAGAAATTTTCTTTTTTCTTGAATGAGAAAGTTTGAAAATTCTGATTCGTTATTAAAGTAAGATTTTAATTTTATAAGAATTCACTATGAAAATAGTTTAATAAACAAGGTTATCAAGTCATTTTTAGGTTATATTATTTAAAAGATTTTATTAACCTCTCCTCGATTAATATCTTTATTAAAATTATTCCTTATTATATTGATTGTTTAATATTTATAATTCTATAATTTAAATCATTTTTTTATGCTTAGAGAATATAATATAATTTTAAGTTACCAGCAGCAGCAGCATTTCTTACTATATATATTTTTTAATTTTATGTGTAGTTAAAAAACAATGGTAATTTATAATATCTGATTTAGGATACCCTCCATAGTATACCATCTCGTATAAAATCAAAGATGAAAGGTTTTATATCAGAATGTGTTTTTATACATTTTTGTATAAAACTTTTATTTCTATATATATATATACGAGAAGAAAATTTTCAACTATCTCCTATATAAAAAAATAAAGATCAATGAATTTATACTAGATTGTTATATTTTTTGATAATTTTTTAAATATTGTATTATTTGTAAAAAAAACATGTGCAATTTAAACACTAAGTAGGATTCAATTTAATCAGTTGTAATTACAATTCAATTAGCATTATAATGATGTGCATATCAATATATTGTTTTTAGTTTTCGATTAATATTGATAAAACCATATTGTAAAAAATAATAAAATATATTGGAGCAATAATTTGGAATTAATTTAATTTGATTTTATCAACTATTTTCAATAAATATAATAAATCCTTATTAATATCATAATAATACTAATTGAATGATTTGATTATAAATATATAAAAATGCCTCTTTTCTGATTAAAAAAAAACTGATTCAAAATATATGAACAATTAAAAATTATTACTTCGTGTAAATATAATTAATAAAATGAAAGTTTTACACGAGCTTTAAAATATATACTAGCTTAGGTAACCCCACTCCTATATCTCGAAAATATTTTTTTTTAATAAATCTATTATTGATTTAAAATATTTTATTTGGCTTGATTTTTCCATTAACGATATATTATTGTTTTTATATTTTTCCTAGTGTTTAGATAGTTTATATTTATGATTGGTTTTTAATTATTTTTTTCTGCTTCGAGAATATAATATAATTTAAAGTACCTGCTTCCACAGAATTTTCTCCTATAAATATAATATTAATTTTATATGTAGTTAATAATGTTTATTTAATAGCAATTCATAATATCTGAATTAGGATCCCCTCCATAATATACCACCTAGTATAAAAACAAAGATTTAAGGATTTATACAATAAAAATTTTATTTAGTATTATAATTATTTAAACTGGGAGAGAAATGAATTTATAATAGATTGTGATTTAAACAAAATTGTATTATATGTAAATAAAGATTTAAGCACTAAGTAGAAATCAATTTTTTTTTCCATAACAGAAGTAAAAAATTATATATTTTGAAATTACCATTCAATTATCAGTTATGATGTGTATATCGATATATTATTTTTAGTTCTGGAGAAATATTGATAAAACCATATTTCTCATTTTAAAACAATATTGTTTGACAAATAATTTTGAATAATTTTTCAGAATTGAGAAATTTTGTTTCATTAACCTTTTTCCATAAATATAATATATCTTTATACAAATCATTATAATGCTAATTGAATGCTGAATTCAAATATATAAATATTTATGATTTAAAAAATATTGTAATCAGGCTTAAATGATAAAAATATTTTCCAAAAATAATATAAAAAATAATCATATTTTAATTTAAATTTAAAAATATATTAAAACAATAAATTATAATACTATAAAAAAAATTTTAAAAAAAAACTATATAATAATATAATTTTATAATTAAGTTCCCAGATAGGAATCATAATTATGTCTAATAATTACAATTTGAATTTTTTCAAATATAATTCTGGCTTCATATTTAAAAATCGGGATTTTATTGCCTAGATATTTTTAGATTTATATGTTAATGACGAAAAATAGAAGTTATTAAAATTTTTCTTTCGTTAATCTTTTTAGTTTTTGACTGTATTAGTGGGTTGATATTTATGAATAAAGAAACACATGGTAGTCTGAAAATATAGATTTCCCGCGGGCCCAAGGTTTGCATACTAGCAGAACTTAAACTATTACCTTAAGATAAATTTCTGTGTTCAAAATGATTCGGAATTTGGGCGGCTATTAAACTTCGATTTATTATATGGTTTATTTCTATATGGCGTTGCTGTTGCCCTTGACTATATATACAACTTGATTTGCTTTTAATACATCCATAAGGCTGAAGACACAACATAGCCGTAATCCAATGGGTATTATCAGATTTTCGTCTGATAAAAGATTAGCAAGGTTACGAGTTGGAAATGTTTCTAACCATTTATGATCACCAAGTCTATCAGTTGATTGGAGGAGTTGAATGCAATCTAAAGGTAGATTTATATATATCTATTTGTTATTTCGAAATTAAAGGCGATAAAAAATTTCTGTTTATTTGTATTGATGATATATGAAAGTTATTTGGTATAGCCTTCTATTTGTTAATTGTGTTGCGTCATCTAATAAAAGATCGATAAGGCATATGAAGACTGAAATCATAGAATTGTTTGTTAATCTGGATAATAAAAATGATGACAGATAAAAGATAGAGTTGCTAAAAGTTTATATCGCCTAATTTAAAAGGTAACTTAGCGAGAGTTTAGGTTTATGTTCATTTGTAAATTTGTCCTTAATTTTTGATATGATATTGTTATTTTTAAAAAAAGATGATGATCTGAAAATGTGCAAAAATTTTGTTATATATAGGCATTTACGTATTAAAAATAAATTTTGGTGTTCCTATAAATGGCATAGATGTGGTACATGCTGTAAAAGCTTTTAAAGACGTTACGAATTTATGACTTGGCACTAATAACTAATGGGGCTATCGGAATCAATAAATTTATGGCCTTCTAAAATTGATGGCTTAATATATAATTAAATAATTTAGTAATGTTAAGTATGACGTGTGACCGGTAGCTTGGGAATTGGTTTCCAAGTATTTTAAAACGCTAGGTACATTAGCTGAGAAGTCACAGACAGTCCCATTGTCTAAATAACACAGATTAAGTTCTAGGTTAAAATTATGTTAAATTTGGTTAATGAGATGATGGATGCCAAAGTTGAGATCCTTATGAATTTCCATGTTATATGCCTTATTAGGACAGAATCTGAAAGGTTGATTTAATAAATTTAGAATAACAGAGTAAAGTTTCATAGAATAATATTTTATAAAAGAAGTACGATGAAGGCTATTGAAGATTCAGTTTCCGGTTAATAAAGTTATTCCAATTCTCCTATCTTATTTGTTTTTATATATTTTTCTTGATTAAAATAATATTCCAATATCCTTCCATAAATTAAAATCATATTATTTAATAGAATACACCTAGTTTTAGGAAAATGTTGGCGTAAACTTTTAAACTAATTTTACTTAATATTAAATAGTTTATTTCTATATAAATTAACAAAAAAATATCTATGCTGCTAATTGTCTATGATTTTAATGTAATTCACTTAAGGTATAATAAGATTTTTTTGGTTTCACGTCAATTCGGGGCAGAAAATTGGACGCACCACAATGTCGCTACGTCAATTCGGTGCATACAGCTTCAATTTATTATAAATTATTAGTATAAAGAAAAAAGGATGATTAAATAGAAGTCATTTTGAATGTTAGTCCTATTATTCATTTCCATTTCTTTATTTACAAAAATCTAAATTTTAAATGTGTAATATCAATAACAAATTTAATAATATCAAAAAAAATTATCAACCAATATTTATACCGATTTCTTTGGTGGACATAACATTGACTTAATAAATCTGAAAAAGAAACTAAGATATTGTCCGACGATTTATTGAAATACAAGAGTCGGTGAAACTCTTTATTGAACTATATGATGTTGTATTTGCAGCACTGGAATTTTATATATCAAACTAGGAAAAAGCTTCAGCAAATCCTGAGAATCTTTTGCAGGCTATTATTAAGTCATAACTTTTAATAATGTGTTTATATTTTATTTAATTATAGATATGATTTTAGCATAATGTTACAAATAATTGATTTGGATTTAAGGGAGGTTATAAATAGAGCAAAGAATATTGTTAATATTAAAAAATATCAGAGAGAAAATGGATGAAAAATTTCATGAAATATATGAGAAAGTAAAGGAGATTGCTAATATGTTTGGGATTGAATTTTTTAAACATAGAGTAGTTTTTAGACAATACAATTGCTCAATATTGATTCATCTACGATTGATGATTTTTATATAATAAACATTTATATTCCTCTTATTGATATTTTTTATTTAAATACAAGGAAAGATTTATTAGTCATAATTTTATTATAAAAAGCTTTTATTTTCATTTACCGGTTGAGTCTAAAATGTTGATTACGCTTGAAATACGAGTGTATTTTAGGAAAATCTCAGAGTTTTACGTTGATGATACAGTAGGCTCATATGATAAGTTAATTTGTGATGTCTGATTTTCACAAATCTTGACAAAATATAGTATTCTTTAAGATCAAAAAATGCTCTGAATGTCTTTTCCATATGTAATGCACTTTAGATTCCCAAAAGCAAAACATTATTAACTATTTTAGCAACATTACTAATTAGTATACCTGCATTAATGGAAGGTTTTTTAACTTTAAAAAAGTCAAAATAAGAAATACTACCTAACCTTATTAACTATTTATAAGATTATACTAGATTAAAATTTGATTCTTGGTGAATTAGCAAAATCTCAGAGAAAGTTATACCTCTCTTTATAAATTCAAATCAAAATGTTAAAGAGCTTTGGGTCTATTTTTAAAACTTGCCAAAAAAATATGTATACCTTATAATGTAATAAATTGTCAACAAATATAATTGGTATAAATATTGGTTGTTAATTTTTTTTGATATTAAATTTTTTATTGATATTACACATTTAGTAAATAAAATGGAGATTTTTGTAAAAAAATATATAAAAAAATGAATAATAGGATTAACATTAAAAATGACTTCTATTTAATAATCCTATTTTCTTTATACTAATAAATTTATAATAAATTGAACATGCGCGCCATATTTTCGCTATGCCGAATTGTCTCCAAGCTAAATTAACCTGCACCATTTTTTTAATTAAACTAAAATCAATCCTCAGTAAATGTTTTAAAATTGAGTAATTCAGTATCACCACTAAATGAGGATTCTGGATAATTTTTTTTCTCGACTTGCCATATGTACATATGATAATAATTAATGAAATTAATATTCCTTCCTGGAACAACATCTTCTGCCATTTGGCAACAATTTTGAACCATTATTAAAAACAAATAATTGAAATCAATACAAATTTATAGGAAATCTTCAACGCAATCTTTATCAGTTTTTAGGCAAAAATATATATTAATTACAAACAATGAACTCGTGCAATGATATGAGCCCAAATAAAATGGAATATAGATATAGATTAACTTTCAATTATAATGTGTGTTTGTTTAATAATGTAATAATTATTTATAATAATTTTTTATATTACCTTACATAATTTATACATTTAAAATGAAAATTTTAATTTAAGCTTTATTTTCCTTTTATAAATTTAAGTTTAGTTATAGAAACTGCATGTTTGCGATGGTTCAATTTAATAGTCTGAATCAATAGTAATTCTATGTTTTTTTGTTTTTAACTGGAGATTTAAATTAAAACTACCTATTTTTTCTTACCATTTATAGCCTAGGTGTCATGTGGCTGGTAAAACAGTTATATTTATCATTATGTAGACTGTAAGTTAAACTTAAGTGGAGAAGGAGAGATGGGGGTTTACTTTGAATGGTTTTCCAATATATATTTAACATAATTCTGTATCAAAAGTAAATTCAGGTATCTGTTTATTGGTTTTGGACATGAATTTCTGCTCTAGAGATTATAGGCTCGTATATGAGATAGAAAAATAGTCTTAAAGTCTACAGGATGTTATTTATGTTGATAGATTTGGGGAGAGAAGATCTAGACTGTAGAGCTTTAATGAAAGGGCAACTTGTATCAAAAATAAGGAAGTGAATTTTAAAATTAAAATAGATGCTAGTGTATTTTTATATATAATTCCAGTTTTAACAATATTTTAAGAGGATATAAAATTGGCAAAGAAAAACTATTTAATTGGGAAAAAAAAGAGTTTTATTTAAAATGTCTTGATATCTTTTATTTTTATAAATTTGACTAGGAAAAATGAATAGAATTCTTAGAATTCTTTTTTCTAATAAATTTAAATGTAGTATTATGGAGATTGTATTATCAATTGTTAGCCCTGACATAATAAGGTTGGACCTAGTAGATCTCCTTGTTAGACCCAAAACCTAGTCCCGCCCATTATGGGGAAGAGATTGACCTGCAGTTGAAAATGATCTTATTAGCTATCGATCAGTGGCGTAGCTGCGTAGCTACGGGGGTGGTTTTCGGGTTTGGATCCCTCCAAGAGCAAAAATTTTTATTTTAGATTATACGTTCAAAAGACTTAAAAGTGAGTTTTTATCAAATAAATACCATTACCATGAATATATATATTTTTCTGGTTTTAATGTTTGTGGAAGGATATTATATTACTATTGAAATTATTCTGGATAGTATTATTATAAATTTATTGAGAATAATCTTCTAAATTATAATAAAATATTATTGATGCATTTAAGAAAAATATATTTATTATATATTATCGAAGATATTGTTATGATTTGTAAAATTAATTTAGTTTTAGTATACGTTAATAAATAATTAATTATTAAAATGTGGTTTAGGACTCCTGCCAATCTGACTTAAATTATTCTATCCATTCTTTCAAGATTACTATTTAGGGACGTTGCTAAAAAGTTTTAAAAATGCTGTGTTTTGAAGCTGATAATTAGCTAGTTTATGGTTTATATATATTTGATATTAATTGCTTTCGGTTAATTGGAGAGATATCATGTTTTAGAATATAGGTGCCAAAATAAATCTTTTTGAGTTATACTGAATTTAAGTTTCAGTTTCTATTTTAAAATTATAATATTCATCTGTCATTTATATAATTACCTGGAACAACTTGATCACCTACTAAAACAAATATTGTGAAAATAAATATAATTATTAATGAAAAAAAATAAAATGGTAGATAATAATTTCCGAACAATCTTTGAACAGTTTTTCTTTAAATTGAAATAATATAACGGGTTCTGGATAAACCATAGCATGAGTTTTAAAGAGAGCGCATGTATGCATTGTTTAATTTAATGATCTAAATAAATAGTAATTCTAAGTTTTTGTTATTAATTACAAATATAAATTATAACTACCTATTGTTTCTAATCATTCATAGCCTAGGTGTCATGTGGCTGGTAAAAATTTTTATTCTTAACATTATGTGGACTGTAAGATAGATTAAAGAAGGAGTAGGAGAAATGATAATTTACTTTGAATTGTTTTACAATATATGTATTCGACATAATTTGCCAAAGTAATTTTCAATATCTGTTTTATTAGATTTGAATATGAGTTTCTAAAGGTGTTTCTGCTCCAGAGATCATAGGCTGCTATACAAGATAGGAAAACTGCAGAATATGTTAATTGCTGAGTGATATGGGGAGGGAAGATCTAGACTAAAGAGCTTTGATAAAAGGCAACTTGGATCCAAAGAAGAAAAGAATTTTTAAATTAGGATGCGATTACTTTGAAGATATCTTCCTAATTTTAACAATATTTTATGTGTATATAAAAATTGGCTAATAAAAGTGCGTAAAATATTTTGGATGAAGAAAGAGTTTTAGATAAAATGTCTGATGAGCAAGTATTTTAATATATTTTTGGTTAGTAAAGATGAACAGAATTCACATTTTCTAAAATTAAATTTAAGAATTCTTTTTATGTAAATTTTTATTTTCTATTGTTTGTCCTGACAATAAAATTTAAGACCTAGGGTCTCTCATCTAAAAACAACGAATTAGAGAATATTCAATCAAAAAGGAAAAGTTGTGAATAAACAATAGTCGTAACCTAGATTTTGCTAGAGTGGCTACTATTAGATAAGTTTTACCCCATAAAATTATTGGAGATTTAGGTACATAATTAGCTTCATATTTGTTGATATCATGGTCCGTGCACCAAGACATGCACGTCAACCCAATCAGAATATGTTAGCTAGTCAGAACCCAGCTTTAGGAGACGCGATAGATGAAATAACGCCTAATAATTCGCTGGAAGTGCCGCCCTGTGATTCAGGTTTAGCCGCAATGATGTCAGCCATGCAAGCCATTTCTGCGCAAATGGTCGCGCTCTCTTCGAGGGTAGACAAAACAAAGCAACGATATCGTTCATCTTCTGCCCATAGAAGCGCAACGTCGACTCAGCGAGGTCGAGATAGCAGAACACCAAAGCCATCACCCCCGCCGCGTGTGCCACCTGCACTGCTCAATGCCGAAGAAAGATACGCCAAACTAACCAAAGTCCAGGCCGGCCTTAACCAAGATTTGGCGGAACCCCGCTACAAAACAAGATCGAGATCGTCATGAAATCAAGCATATCCAGGACGTTCTTGACCTGCTTTCGGTAGATTCAGGCACCAGACTCATAGATGTCATGACCAAAAGAATTAGAGTTCTAGCACTTGAGATACACTGGACTGGTCAACGGCAAATAACAATGACTTGTCATATCAGGAGAAATTCCTTTGTGGTGAGGAAATCAAAGTTGTTTATGAAACACAGCTTTATTACAGAGGCTCGGGCTATTCACGTCTTGACGCCAAAGGCTTGAAAAGAAGGAGACGACCGCCTCCCGGGGCAAGAAAAGGAAGTAGCTCTCACTCAGACTCTTTCGTCTCTTCCTCTTCTCTCCTCTATCTCTTTCTCTTCTTCCTTCCCATCTACCTATGCTCCACCCACAATTCCCAAAGGCTCTTTATATGTCCACCCCCTCAACAGCAAATATTCACAGGATTTGACAATCAATAATCCATCGGCCCGAAAAGGAGGTGCAGTGCATTTCCCAAACTTGCTGGCCACGGTAAATAGATACCTGCGGGAAGCATCAACTGTTCTCTCCTGATGATGATATTAAGGTGATTCCTGAAGCTAGATACCGAGCAACAATAATCATTCTCCTGTTCCGGATCTACCTGATGCCAGTCCCTTTGCTGCAACACATTTGCATGTTTCTTCCTTTCTTTCCAAAGATTCAGGCAATCCCGAATGGCGGATTTCCAACGCCACTACAGCAACCTGGTCTTCGAGCAGGGATAGTAGCGATAGTCTGCTAACGTGCCTCGTCTCTGAATTAGAGCATTCTATCTTTAGTGAGAACAACGATCATGGTATGATCATGTAGGGTCAACATCAATTCAGAACTTACCCGCTATCCTCGATTAGATTGGCAACGTGAATACGCAGGCCAACTTCATGGACGAGCAATTAGAAGCATTGCCTAGCCTTAAAATAAGCACAGCAAGGTTTACACCTGAACCGTTAATGTCCAAATTTACCAGAAAAGTGGCCACCCGAGGATTTCGGCCTCGCTTGGACCATCTTAAGATCAATAATAATAACAAACATTTCATAGCTCTCCAATTGCTAGAAAATACAGAATCATCATTCGCCAAATATGGAAGCAAACATTATTGAGCTTACCAATAACGGGCATATTTATTGGCCGCTCTATGTTATACCAAAGGCTAACGGCTCCCCTAGGGTCATCAGCGAATTTTCGGAAGTATTTAAGAATTTCTTTCACTATCCCTTCCGCTTAAAATCGATCCCTATGTCTAACAAACTAGACCAAGCAAAAATCGCATGTAAAATTAATATCAAATCTGCGTTTTTATCGGTCTCTCTGGCCACCCAAGTAAGAAGGTTCTTTGCATTTGAGTTTAATGGAACCTGCTATGCTTACAAAGTACTCCCCATTGGGATATCTTATAATCCATATTGTTTACAGTCTACCATCTTAGACGTCTATTCCAAAACCAACAGGAAAGCAAATTACAACGTATACTTGAATGACATCCTTATCTTCGGGAGACAATGCGAATGATATAAAGTGGTCCACTCATCAAGAAGGTTGGGGCATCGAGATCTCTACGGGAAAATCTATCCTTGGTCCTACCCCCCCCCCAACCAAAAAAAAACGTACCTTGGAATCCCAACCAACCTTGAGGCAAAGACTATATCCGCAGACACCAATACTAGACGGCGGTCAAGAAATGCCTATAAATTTTCAAAAGTCAGTCATACCTACATTTATGTCGGAATCTCGCTGCTAGATTATTAGGAGTAATCAACCATTATGCGAACACGATAACATGCATGTCGAAACTATACTCCCCTTATTACGGAACCATGAATAATGTTAACCTCGCCCCCATCGATACCTTCTAGTCTTTCGAAACGCATCCAATATCATTGAAGAATTTTAAACACCCCTAAGTATACTATATTATGCTAATAATACTGTTTAGACAGATGCCTTATATTCCCATATCGGCATCTCGTTCTGGGGGTATCAAAATATGTCAGTATCATTCCAAGAATTTAGTCTCCTATTTATCGTTCCGTAATATGCTATCAACCATATAAACGCTAAAGAAGTCATAGCGGTAGGAATTGGAGCAATCATGGACCTGCACAAGGACATGGATCACCTCATTATTTTCACTGACTCCAGCGTGGCTTACTATTCCTAAGAAAGAGGGTTCCAGATCCCCCTCAATCGAAATTGTTCTATCCCAAATCCTTTTCAAAATTGGCCTTAAGAACTTCACTGCCATCTTGCAAAACATACAAAGGTTCCCCATAGATAAAAACGCAGACGAACCCTCGAGAGTCTGCATGGCATAAAGAGAACAATTAAACCTCTTTGGTGGCCCCGTCTTACAAACGCCCATATTACTTTAACGTGAAGAAATTATCCCATTGATTCCATATACACCATCCTTAATATCTGGATTTTCTATCCCACCGAGAGACAACAGTACAGAAATATACAACTGGAGCAACATCAGTATTCACTCCGGAGATATAACTTAATCAAAAATTAAGATAATCATTAATATTCAAAATAACGAATGATCCCTGAACATAAATAAAATTATATTACTTATATTTGTTTAATATTGTCTCGTAAATATTCTGTATTATATTTTTGATTAAATAAAGCCTTAGGAATATCGAAGCCATAAAGGCCAAGATATTCGGCTATATCCATATTCCCCTTGAAAAAGGGGGAATATGTTAAAAGGATCTAATTTGAACTAAAAGAACTTTTTGACTTAGTATGTTTTGTTTTAGCTATAATTTCATTTTTTGTTTGATAAGGAAATAATTAATCTTATGTTAAACCCAAGTCATATATGGTAACCCAGATAATTATATTATATATAGTATAATACCTTCAATAGGCTTCTCAATAACATCGTCCACTTGCATATATTCTGCATATATAAAAATTTATTAAAAATTAATAAAAATATAAATATCGTTGAATTAATAATGTGATGATTCGTCATTGCTAAAGGGAACTCAGCTTTTCTAATCTTTATGTCAACCTAAAGTGGTTATGAAAATTATAATTTATCATTATAAAGTTTGTTTTTTCTGTTAAATAGGGATATTAAATTACATATTTTTTGATAAATAATCAAAAATATTTTAATTTATTTAGACAAAACGAGGTATAAAATAATTAAAATATTTGATTGGATTCAAATAATATGAATCTAATTGAATAATTACGAATACGAATAATAAATTATTTGTTTTGTCTGAATACTAATAATCATTTATTCGATTCGAATAAAACGAATTATTCGTAATATTTAATAAATTGTTTAATAAATCTAACATTTGTTGACCTGCCAATCTGACAGGTGATGTGTTTGTGTTTATAAAAATTCTAGCACAAATTTAAAAATTTATGAAGTGAAAATTTATATTTTATTTGCCACATATTTTGAATCTCACGAAAAGAATATTTTTTGAATCTCATAATAAATTATATTAAAAATTAAACAAACCAGAGGTATAAAAAATATATTACATCTGCTAACCTAATTATGTTAGAGGAGAATGCTTCTGATAAAATTATGCTTGATGTTGAAGATGAGAAAATTTCCTAACAAAAGAGAGCAATTATATGGGATCAATATCAAATCCTTAAAGACGGTGAAAAGGCTGCTTGCAATCATTGCAAGAGTATTATAAAATGTAAAGGCAAGACAACATCTCCTCTTATTAATAATTATAATAGGTTTCATTCACACCTTAATAAAATATAATAAAATAGACATTTTTTTAAAGTCTAAACCAAATTCTTCAAAAAAAATTAATTTTAAGGATAATTTATTAAAATTATTTATAAATAATAATATACCTTTTAAAATTATTAATTCAAATGATTTTAAAAATTTTATAAGTGATCTTGATTGTTCTGTAAAATCAATATGCTCCAATACTCTTAAATTGCACATGTATAATACATTTGCAGAAAAAGAACAGTTGGTTAAGGAAATAATATCTAATAATAAAAGTCAGATTAATTTTTCATCTGACATTTGGACTAGCCCAACACAGGTTCTTTTTTAAGGCTAACAGCCCATTTTATTGATGATAATTTTAAAGATAACATAATTTTGGATGTCAGTCCAATAAATGAAACACATTCAGGTTAAAATATATTTAAAGCCTTTGTTAAAATAATTAAAAATTATAATTTAGAGAATAACATTTTTTTATATAACAGATAATGCAACTAATAATAAAAATTGATACATTTTTTTTAAAATATCGATTAATAAAAATAGGGCACATTCGATGCTTTGCCCATGTAATTAAATTAATATCTAAAGAAATTTTAAAAATTTTAGATCCTTCAACTCTAAAACTAAGAAACATTATTAGAATGATTCGTAATTCCCCTAAAAAATTTAATTTATTAAAAAATATATGTAGTACCCTACACCCTCTACTAAATTTTTAAAACCAAAATTGGATTGTAAAATAAGGTGGAATAGCACCTACCAAATGATTGAAAGGGGCTTAGTGTTAAAGCCTGCTATAACAAAATTAGTTAATGAAGTAATAACTACTATTAAAATTCTTCAAGAAAAACAAATATCAGAGGTAAACTAAAATTTATAATAATAATATAATACTTTGATAACGTATAGGAAGAATGGGAGGATCTTATAAAAATTAAAGTTATCCTATTGCCTTTATATGAAACTACAAATATAGTAAGTGGGGAGAATTATCCTACTTATAATTTGGTTATACCTTATTATATTTTACTTGAACATCTAAAAAATGAAAAACCTGGTTTCCATAAATCCTTTAACAATAGTTTCAAAGTATCATGTGATAAATTGTTGGGCTATTATAATTTAATTGCCGATGATGCAATAATAACCACAAAATTAGATCCCAGACATAAAGTAGAATATTTTAAATCAATATCTCTTGATTATGATATTGATATATCCAAGTTAATGGGCAAATTTAAAGAGATTTACAAAAGATATACAGGTATTTAATTTACCCCCATTTAAATATGATTTTATTTAACAAATAAGGATAAAATTCAACAAAACAGGTTAGACATTGTTTTTAAACAAAATAATATTCAACTGTGTGAAATAGATTTTTATCTGAGTGAACCAAGAGCAAAGAGTGATTCTGACCCGTTAATGTGGTGGAAGGCAAATGCATATCGGATCCCCATACTCTCGAAAATGGCAAGGGATTATCTATCTATACAAGGAACATCAACTGCTTGTGAAAGGCTTTTCTCAGTTGGAACTAATTTATTGTCAAAAAACCGCATGTCATATAAGGAAGAAAATAAGAAAAAGTCTTTGCATTAAAAATTGGCTTAAATTATAAATTAAATTAATAATATACATTTTTATTTTGTTTATAACTTGATTATATATTATTTATTATCAGATTATTGATTACATTAAATTATAATTTTTTCTGTTTAAAATCAAATTTGTAATAAAAAAATTTGTCAATATATTTGAGTATGATTTATTTTATTAAAAAAATTAATTCGAATTATTTGAAATATTCGAATAATTCGAATCGAATACAAATAGTAGATTTTATTATTCGTACGAATTCAAATAGTAAATTATTCGATTCGTTTAAACGAATTGAATATGAATAATGCACTATTCGATTCAAATTCGTTTTTGAATAGGCCTAGTATACATGTAACACTCGAATCCAATCAAATAAGCTTGTGGGAAAAAAAACTATATGTAAAAAATCTCTACCAAAATAAACTGATGAATTAAAAACTCAAAAAAAATTAAAAACAATTTAGGAATGAAATATTGATAGAAAATCTCAGGTAAAAGAATAAAAAACGGAAGTAAATTTGTAGGAATTAAAAAGCTTTTGAAAATAAATTTTAAAATAAAGTTAAAATTTAATAAATATTTATATATTTCAAAATAAATGCGGTTCTGCCCAAAGCGTCGCGAGAATTTAAAAAATATTTTTTACAAGTTTCCCCGACATCCCGGCGCTTAATAATTTTTTTGAAAGTAAAATCATAATTTCCTATTCCAAGTTTAAATTAAATTTCAAAATTGGGAGTGACCCAGGAAAATACTTTGTACAAATGGCATGATTCAAAAATTATTAGCACTCAAATATTTTAGCCCGATCCGCTGGTCAAACTTTCAAACGAGCCGAGATCTGGAAATGGCTGATTCCTATTTTCTAATGTATTTGTAAGGATATTGCGAATTTAATCAATACAAGAGAATAGCTATCCAATTTCTCAAGAATTTTATCATGTAACTTTGATTTTTTAAGTAATCAATATTGGCTTTTTTAAGGAAATAAAAGTACTAATGGAGAGTCAATCTCAATACATCATATTTTAGATATTATGACATGAATGAATACATCGTATTCCAGCAAAAAAGTCCATGGAACAAAACTATACCAAAATAAACCGTTGAAAAGAAACTTCAAAGAAAAAAAACCTAATAATTAATCGTATGTTAAATATAAAATATAGCAAAACAGATAATTTTATTATATAATGTATAGACCTTCATCGCCCACTTGAATATCTTCTGCATATATAAAAATTAATTAAAATATTAATATACATCTAATTAAAAATATGATTATTCGTTATTGTTCAAGGGAACTCAGCTTTAATTATATTTGTATTAATCTAAGGTGTATATTATAATTATAATTATCATAATGTTTGTTTTTTATTCTGTAAAAATTTATGGTATTGCAAGTGGGGAAACTTGAACAAAAGTTGGGGTTTGAGTCGATAATATTTTGATAATATATAAGAATGAGAACTGCACTAAGTTTGGGAATAAGTCGATAATATTTTGATAATATATACGAATTTAATAATTTTATTTTCTTTAAAAATTCAATAATCAATTTTGTATACATCAAACAGTTATATATACTTAGTCAAATAAATTAATTCTCATATGTTAAATTGATGCCTCAAAATAAAAAAAACATTTAAATGGACATGTAAAGTCAAAATATAATATAAAATTAATGCTTTTAGACAGTAAAAAAAATAAAAATTTACATATCAATTGAAAATAACAATATATTATTTTACAATAATATAACAATAGAGATATTAAAAAATAATTTGGAAATAAAATATTGAGGGAAAATCTCAGGGAAAAAAAATTTTAAGCGGAAATGAATCCGAAAAAAAACTTTTGAAAATAACTATTATTATATATTTAAGATATTTTGAAATAAGTACGGTTCTGACAAGCGTATAGCGGGAATTTAAAAATTTGTTTATCGGTGCTTATTAATTTTTTGTAAAAGGAAAATCATGTATAATAATAATTATAGAAACCAAATTCTCTAACTTCAAAGATAAACTACTTTTGAAAAAGGGTTTGTTATGATTTAATTATATAAAGATTTGAGAAAGATAAATTAAAATTTATTACCACGTGACAAAAAAATACATTGTATGAATGATCTTCTTTCCAAAATATTTCGTTCGTTTTAATAATCATTTAATAGGGGAGACTGGGGTTAGGTAAATCCCGGGGCTTGACAAACCACTTAATCTCATTTTAAAATTAAATACACCAGAAGGTTAAAATTTTATTCTAATATAGTTTTAATTAGTATACATCTATGGACCAAAAATATTTTGAAATAATTAAATATTAAAAATTTATTTAAGAAATAAAATTTTGATGAAATTTTTAAAAGATTTTTACTAGACGGAATTTTAATTTTTATTAAAATATATAATCATTTATATGTAAATTAAATTTTATTGCAAAGTTTACTCTTCTATAATTTGGGTAAGTTATATAGTATTTATCAAATCTAGATATTATATCAATCATGATTTGTCAATTTAGAGCTAGCGGGGTTCGCTAAACCATACACGTCAATTATGGCAGTTAATAATGAAAAAAATTTTTAAATCTGGCAATTTCATGGATGTTTATGATTGGTATTTAGGATATGCTAAGAAATCTTAATCTCTCCTTTAAATTTATATTTTTTTATGTCCAAAATGTTTATTAAATTAGCCAAAATTAAGTTTCAATAATTAGCTTCAATTTATAAGTATTTTTATATTTTAAACAATAAAACAATAAAATTATTCTATATATATAATTATTAATAAATAAAAATGCATTTCAATTTATTATGACCTAAAAAAAATCAATGGTTTAGGAAACCCCTTAAAGTGTTGCCTTACCCCGCTATTAGGGCTTGTTAAACAAAATTTTTACTTTTCAAAAAATAAAATTTAAAAAAAAATGATTATATTCTTAAGATTTTTTATAAGGCACCTAGAGTATAGTTTTAGGTATCCAATCATATATTATTTTTTATATTATAAAAAAACAGGAGCTATAGCCAATTTTGTAAAAATTGGTTCGACTAACCCCAGTCTTCCCTATATGTTAAACTTAATATTTAAAAAATTATTTATATTTTGGGTAAGTCTTATTATAGCTAATTAAAACCAAATCTGTTAATTTTTGATAAAAACATATTAATTTTCTATTGTGTTATATAATAACTAGACACTCTACTTTTTTTAAAAATTTATTGATTATTAAGGACCTTTTATAAACATAAAAAATTTCAACAATTGATTTTAAAAATTAAGATAGTTATGAATAGAATATTTTCTATGAATAAAATCATGACAAGAAGAGATAAAATGGAACCAACCAAGTTGGTTTTTCAATTCTTTAGGCAAAGACAGAATATTCCTGCACTTCAACTAGTTTCAAAGCGATTTCATGTTCCAAAAATTAGGCCTAGATCTAAATAAAACGCTAAACCTAATGGACGAACTTAAAAATAAATTCCTGAAGAAACGTTCATTAATTTAGCAAGAATAAAAATAAGATGGCGCTCAATTAAACATGATATTTTAAATTTTCGAGAAATAGAACTAATCCAACATTTATTTTGTTATTTATTTTTATATATTTTGATCTATTATTGATTTGCAATAAAGTTATGAACTAATTTGATATAAGGGCTAACGTTAGGCAATAGTCCAACATAAAGGAAACTCATCCATTTCCAATTTAAAAAAATTTGACGGTCTTAGATTATTTTTGGAAAAATTTTAACATTATTGCTCAAATTTCAGTATCAAATTATAAAAATATTATGAAGACATTTATTTCCAAATATTCTTTAAAATTTCAAACAAACAGGTGAAATTTTTTAAAATCAATAAAAATTTTAATTTGACTATATACCATATTAAATTTTTAAAATATTAAAGTATTTCTCGCTTACATAACATGATTCGAATAAAACTTTGTAAATAAGTTTTAAAGCAAAATTAAAATTAAAATAAAAATTTTTAAATTAATGTGGCATTTCTTTAGATACTTTAGAGAAAGATAATAGTGAATATGTTTATAAAACCTTTTTAAGAATTTCCGTATATCAACAAATTTTTTAAATAAGATAATAAATAAATAATTAAATTTAAAATATTAATTTCTGACAATTGGAATGCTTTTAAATTAGATAAAAAAAATTATTGAGGATATTGCAGGTTTTTTAATTGTATTTTTTATTACACATAGATAAATAATTTTCAAAAATGTAAACAAACCTAATGTATAACCGAAAGCAAACTTAGTTGATTATATTATATAAAATAAAACCTAAATCATTATTATGATGAATTTCTTCATCACTGCCAAGAAAATCAAGATCCCATTCATAATCAGGATCATCACCTCCAATAGATATCGTATCACTTCCTAAAGAGCCCTCATCTTCACTATCATTTTCTCCCATTTCTTTATGTGAAATTAGATAAAAATAATATATTTAAATTGTAAAATTGTCAAAAATTTATAATTAGTGCTTATTTATAAATATTACTATGTTTATTTTAATTGAGTTTCATCATCAATAGAAAAGATGCCATAGAAATATAAAAAGTTACATTCAATTAGAAAGAAAAGATTTAAACCTAAAAATTAAAAATATCAATCATATTAGGCTTTTTTTTATATTTTATTTCCTTTCCTTATATTATGGTAAATTGGAAATCAGTTTTGCTTCTGAATAATATAGTATTGTTTATCAATTTCAATCTCTCACCAAATTTTGACGATAAATAATATATACAGTTTTATCCATTTTATTTATTTGTTAGTCTACATTTTTTTTTGGTAAAGTTTTTTTTTCTCTTTTCTACGAATATAATATTTTTTATAACCTGGAACAACGGAGTCTCTATTATCTAAAATATGATTTAATTTAGATTTGAATAGAATAACAAATAAATATTAAAAAGGAATAGTAATAATTTGCCAATAGTGTAAACTATTAATAATTTAAACAACATCTATATACTAGAAAATTTGTTAGAGATGTAAACTTTTCAGCACCCATAAAACTATTAAATGATCATCCCTGCTTTCAAGAATTATAATTTAGACTAGAAATAACAAATAAGCATTAGTTGTTGATATGATGAACAACTGGTTATGAACTTGTGACTAACTATCTTGAGATTAGGGAAGAGAGTGGATAAATATTGTATAAAAATGTTTGAATTAATGATATTATTAAATAACAGATTATAATCTAATTAAATATACATAAATAAATTGAAATATTTTCCTTTAGTCTTTAATTTAGATAATATAGTTTTCTTAACTAAATGAATATTTTTTTAAAAAAATGAATTATTTACATTTAATTATTAGCTTATTCCATATTTCGTACTTTAAAAAACTTTTTACATTTGTAATTCCTGGAAGATTTTCACGCAATTTAAAGAAAATTTATTTTACTAAATGAATATAGTAAGAAGTCGTTTAAATTGTTTTTTATTTTTCATTTTTTTTAAAAACTATTGGTTTTAATTGTTAATGATATCCAAAAAAACAATTATACAAATTTTAATTTTTAATGAACATTTAAAAACAATTTTAGATGTTTCAATTTATTTCGAAATGTCCAATCACTAAGGTAAATAGAAAATAATTTATAATAAAATTAAATTCAAACTCATAAATCAAAAAACATTTATATAAAAATTTGAGACTTTCATTGCCTGGTTTTACTATTTATTTAAAATTAGTATAAAAATAGGTTTAAAACAATAATATGTACTATATGTAATTGAATAATTTTAAAATTATACTCAAAATTGGAGAAATTTATATCAAAGGTAGACTAAATGTATTTATAAAGATTTGAAGTAAGTACTGGTTGCCCGATGTCACGATTTGACCTTGATTCTCACAATTTCATACCTAATTTTTTTGCTTAAGAAAGTTTTCTCACACCTACCACTTTTCTCGCGTTTTTTAATATTTTTAAAATATTTAAAATTATTTTAAAGTATTTGTAAAAACAAATTTTAAATTTAATTTATTTTAGAATGTTTAAAAAAAATTGTAGTATTTGTTTATAATCCAGCTAACCAATCATATTCAATGATCAATTTGCCACAACACAAATTTAATTTAAAAATGTTTATCAAGTAATATGAATTTAAATAACTACTTATCTTTTTTGGAGTTTATAAATCTTAGATTACAACTCGTAAAATATAAATGAAATAAATTAAATGTACATTTACTCTCAATTTATAATTAGCCTAATTTAACTTAGATTAAAGCTTATTAATAATTAAATTAAGAAATAGCCAAAAAGATTAATTGCTAGAGTTGATTATTAGATTCAGATCATTTTTATAAAATAATTAAGTAAAATTATTTTATAATAAAGATTCAGTTCATTAGATCAGATTATAAACCTAAAAATATTTTTTAAAAATTCTTATTTATGATTTGATTTATTCTGAATCTTCTTAAAAACTTCATTTTATCCAAAATTTTAATATAGAGCTCATCAACAAGTTATAATTCTCAAGATAAAAAAATTGAAATATAAACAAACAAAAAAGAGGAAAATATATCAGGTAAGATAAAAGTTGGGAACAAAATTATGAATAACTAAAGCAGAATTCAGGGTCAACTGTAAAATGTAGCATATTTGTGTTACGCTTTTAAAAACACATAGTGGAGAGTATGATATAATCATATATATGAAATCTACAAACATAAGCTGGCAAATGAACAATCTAGCACCAATACTTCTATATCATCATACTTAACTAAATATTCTAAGAATGTAACCTTGTCTGTTATTGCTGAAACAACATTTATATATCATCATAAATCATTCCCATAGCTATATAAAGGCTAATTGTTCAAGAAATCTATACTGTTTTTCCTGACTATGAAATTGGATGATACTTCAAAAAAAAAGAATCAAATAAGTGTTAAATTACTTATTTTTCATCTGGCAGTGAAACCTCTAAAGACATATCTAGATGCTTGCTAGAAAATTTAAAATCGTGGGACCTGATAATATTGCTAATGTAATGGCCTATTGTGCAGAAAACAAACCTGTAAACTTTGGGAAATATCAAAGTATTTGGACGGAATTGAAAAAAAAATAATATTATACCAATAGGTTGTATAAAAGAAAATTTATTTTACTAAATAAATTTAATAAGAAGTCGTTTAAATTGTTTTTTATTTTTCATTTTTTTTAAAAACTATTGGTTTTAATTGTTAACGATATCTAAAAAACAATTAAACAAATTTTAATTGTTAATGAACATTCAAAAACAATTTTAGATGTTTCAATTTATTTCGAATTTTTTTTACCTTCGATAATAATTTTTAAATATTTTATATATAAGCAATATATTATTTTGTATTTAAATAAAAAGAAATAGATCAATTTTTGATTTTGGTTTTTATAAAAATAGTTTCATGGTTACTACACGTTATAACAACTTCTTTATATTATTCTGACGCCTGCCTCAACTAAACATTATGTTGTTCCTAACTAAACATTAATTTTTAATTTAATATAAAAAATTTGAGTGAGTAAATAATTAGACTGGATTACGGAAAAGAACATGAAAAACAAAGTTGTAACAATCCAATACAATAGTAATAGTCAACTTAAATGTTAAGACAAATTTCCCTTAATTTTTTAAAAAAATATTGTCCGTTAAATTAATTATTTAATTCAAGTATATTAATCTGTTTTTGCTGATTACTACTTATCACTCGTTTGAATATTTTCCCTTTCCTTTAATAATATTTCCAATTTATTGAATATTAATCTCAAATGTTCATATTCAATAGTTTATAATAACAATAATTGATTTAAGGCAACTAATCTAACATTTATAATTGTTTAATTTATATTTTATTTTTTTCTTTAAAATTATTATAATAAATACCAGGAACAACTTGATCATCTTGTTCTAAATATGAGTTAATTTAATTTTAAATATAATAAATAAAAATAATATTAAATAAAAATAATATTAAATAAAAATAATATTAAATAAAAATAATATTAAATAAAAATAATATTAAATAAAAATAATATTAAATAAAAATAATATTAAATAAAAATAATATTAAATAAAAAGATAAAGTAGAACCTAAATTGTAATTAAAACATTGATTCAAAATTATTTTTCACAGGTTTAATAGGATGCCGCGTGATACTAGATGGGCTTTGAGAAAATCAGATGTGGAGGAATGGTTGGTTATCGCAGTGATTGCAATGTATATTGGTGCATAAACAACAGTAGGGACGGATTATGGCGATAGTGACAGCTTTAAGGTGAAGGTAGGACTTCATCAAGAATCCGTGCTGAGTCCATTATTATTTATCTTAGTAATGGATGTGGTGGCTTAAATGCGTGAAGGACTTCCCTGGGAGATATTATATGCAGTTAACCTTGTATTATTAGCAAACAGTGAGGAAGAATAGAGGGATAAAAATAGTAAATGAAAGATGACTATAGAAGCAAAGAGCCTGAAAATGATAGCATCAAAGACAAAGGTGATGATTGGTGAGGAATATCTAAAGATGGAAGAATCCGGTAAATAGACTTGGTGTATGTGAGAAAGGAGTTTCTAGAAATTCTATCCAAATCACGAGATGCCAGAAATGGGTATATAATAGATGTAGTGGAAAAAAAGGAAGTTTGTTGTAGAAAGAAATAATTTTATTTGTAGAACATGCGAGTAATGGATACTTAAATGATAACCTAGAAAATGGTGGTCTGGATATTGGCAATGGGTTAACCTTAGAAAAAGTGGATAAGTTTTTTTATTTAGCTGATATGCTAAACGCAGATGGTGGTGTAGATTCTCCCGTTGTTGCATGGATCAGACAAGCTTGGAAGAAGTTCAGAGAGATGTTGTCTATTCTTATAAATAAAAAAGTCTATCTGAAGTTAAAGGGGAAAGTTTACGTAAACTGTGTGAGGAATTGTTTAGTTTATGGCTGCGAAACATGGACAATGAAAGCGACTTATGAAACCAAATTGGAAAGAACAGAGATGAGGATGAATAATCAACAATCATATAAATTGATATCGCAAAACTTTAGATTTTTCTTTCTTTCTTAAATGATTGATTGATTATAATTATAACGTTTAAAATGAAATTTTAAAGATCACATTCTAATATCTTATATAAATTTATTTTTAAATAATAGTAAGAGATAAAGAGTATCATAGTAAATTATATAGCTATAATCGGTGATCCTAAATTTAGAATAAAGTAATACTAGTTCTCCAATAAATTCTAGAAGAGTTTTCTTATCTATTTGTTTTTAGAATTGAAAAACTTGGGTATAGATAGTTAGTTTTAGAAAATATTTTTAATGAAATTAATTTAATCAATAAGCTCTTATCTACTCAGCTTCCATAAAAAAGAATTTCTTTACTGCAAAATGTAATCTACAATTGTTTTTACACTATTACAGTTATTTATTGGTGTATCGCCAATATCCGCTAAAATTTTAGCTTCCAACCTGGCTGCGTCAAATTATTTCATACCCACCCCACCGCTTTAATATTTTAAAAAGTGTTATAAGAAGATAATATAAAGATTGTTATTTTATTTTTCTTTTTTATATTACACATTTAAATTTTTAATATTCAGTAATAACATTGATCTAATGATGCCTTATCTATTTTTATTGCAAAGTATTTTGAAGTGAAAAGTAAATATTTTCCATTTGCCGATTATTTATCCAACTTTTCTGATTTTTTATATTCTTAGTATAATTGTGCTATTCAATCGGGAAAGAAATAAGAAAATAATAAGGATATAACATTATTATTGGTCATGGCGTTCCAGGACCTATATTTTTATATATAATTTTAACACCAACCCCTCTTAAAGGCCATCAATTCAGGATATTGGTTCTTCGTTTGTCTATAATAATTACTTGAAATTTATATATAATCTACAAATGTAATATTTATTATAAATACCCGGAAGCATGCCTACATATTAGAGAAAATTATAATTTTAGTTCGAAAATAATATATATATTTTATAATATTTAAAAATCGCATATTCATAAATGGTAAAATATATGTATATTGCGCACTGAATAGGTGACCATATTATTTTAAAAGAATTTTTATTTTATTTTAAATATGCAAAATAAAAATTATGAGCTCATCTTTATCAAAGTATATTATAATCTTTCTAATAATCTCATATTCGAAAAAGTAAAATCTGATAACCATCTCTTTTAAAATGATTGATAAATGTAACTATTAAGTGTTTCTCTCATTTTATTTTAAACTAGTTCCCTTTTTAATCCCTCATTCGTTTCGCCTTGAATACATAAAAATTAAAAATTGTTTATTTTAAGTCCCTCTTTTGTTTTGTTTAATTAAATTAAAAGTAAAACATATTGTTTTTGTGTTTTCAGTTTAATAAGGGTTTTTCATATTTTTGTATTCTTTAGTAAGGTGTTCATTAATTATACAGTAGATAGTTATGTCCCAGAGATCGTCTTGAATCTGAAAGTATAATTAAAATTGCGAAAGGTAGAGGAAGGTTAGTTTTATCTTTTTATTATGTAAGATAAATCTAACACAACTACTCTTCGTAAAAACCTACCTTTTTTTTAATTTGAGCCAATTTAATTTTAATTGCTCTATTTAGTTTCTCTAATAAAGGAATTAATATTTATGTTTATAACCATTTTATATTTTAGTCTTTTTTAAATTAATTGCGTTTTATAAAAGTTTATAATTTTTGCGGTTAACTAAAATATTGAGTTTGAATAATATTTATCGTTGTAATTAATTGTGTTTTATAAAAGTCTATTTTAGATCTAGCGACGGTTCCTGTGAATAATAATACCACCAATGTACCTGTATCTGAAGCCGCGTTACTTTAAACAAACTTATAATTACCGAAATATTTCAAAAAATAATTTTTTTTAATAAAAAGTATATATTTAGAAACAGACTAATTAATTTAAGTTTGGTAATATATAAAATAGGTAAAATTACAAATAAACGTTTTAAAGTAACAATTATTTTTCAAATAATAAAAAACCCTTTTAGAAACAAAGTATTTAAAATAATTTAAAAATAATTCCAATGCTGTTAACTATATAAAAGGAGCCCGCTACAGTCTTACCTATCTTCCCCCTAAATTTACTTCATTACATTAGATCTACTTTATGGAAAAATTAGCACGCCATAGTTAATAATTTTTGAATGTAGCCCCATAACCTAAGTACCAAATAAATATATATAAATCTTACTTAAGATTTATTATTGATAAGATGTGTTTATTTCGATTTCAAGTTTGAAATAAATGAATAAATGAAGGACATTAAAAAATTTGCTATAATATAATGGTTTATCTTTTCAAATAAAATTTTTTTTAATTTAATTGTTTCTTTATTTGAGTAAATATAGCTAATTAAAGGTTTGTAATTATTTTTTTCTAAGACAAAATTAATAAATAATATTTATCATTTTAATTTTTTTAATTTTCAATATCAATAACTAATTTTAGCTCTTGTACGCCGAGGAAATTATAAGTGGCCAGCGGCCATTAATTTTAAGATGACGTCAACATAGGCTTAAATCGACATATTTTGTATAAATTTTTTCTAATATATATATCTTAAATTGTTAATTAATTTTTTTTTTAAATTAAATTAAAACAAACACTTCGCCTAAGATATCTCTGTATATTTTTAGATCTCTATTGGAACAACTTATTATAAATTCTAAATCGATTTTGTAATTTTATCATTATAATTCATAAAAAATAATTTGTTTAAATCTTCCGAACATAATGATGATCTCCTTGAATTCAAGGTAACCTAACGGTAGAAACTCTTTAAGATAGTGTGCTAGTTTCCTGAACACAAAGAAATTTTAATAGATAGCTTGGAAAAAATAAGGAAGTTTGATCCTATTTTTTCTCCAGAAAACCCATATCTTGTGAAATGGTTAAATGACTTAATGGGGAATCATAATTTGTATTTGTTGTTAAATGTTTATTTGCAAACTTTGTTAAATAATTTGAATTTATTATTTCCTTTTGATTCTCAATCACTATATTTACTACCCTAATTTCTACTAATCCGACTGTTTAATGGTTCTATATTAGATTTGATTTATAGTTTGAGATAGTGACTCCAATTCTTTGCAAAACGTTATTAATTAAATAATTGCTTACTATAGATGTTTCTTCAAGCATGATTAAAATACTACGACATCTGGTTGGGATATTTAATTTTAATATGTTTTCATATCTGTAGTATTATTGTTAGTATCTTCATCGGCAGACCAAAATCAGTTTATTTAAAAAATAAAGTGCGCTACATTTATTAAGTACCTTAACTGTGCAAAATAATTTGATTTTGGCTTCAGATCTGACGGTTTAACCTTCACTCCCTGGTCCAATGGGAAATCTCTTATTTGGGACGCAACCTGCGTCTCCTCTTCTCCTTCATCAATTAATTCAAACCCTTTTACTTGTGGGGAAAATAAAAAAATTAATAAATATTCAAAATTAAATAACTTTATATTTCAGCCAATAGTCATATCAACTAACGGCAATTTTTCACAGTCTACATATATTTTTTAAAAAACTTTATCATGAAAAATTTTTAACATGACAAACGAAAAAGCGATTCTTTATTTCTAAAACAAATCAACTATAAATTTTTAAACACAATTAAACTTGCTTTTTAAGTATATATTCATTATTAAATTAAGCTCCTTTTAGAGCCTTCAATACTTATAAGATATATATTTATTTTTATTTAGTAATTTAACATATTTTTATATACTTGTTTAATATTTTAGTGTTTAATCATTTTTACAAATGAATAAAAGTATCAAAAAAAAATAATTATTACATGTTTAATATTTTAGTGTTTTATCTTTTTTTACAAATAAATAGAAAGTATCAAAAAAAAAATAATTATTACATGTTTATATTTTTTCACATTTATAAATCTTTTTATTATAATTATAAGTCATATAACTAAGTTAAAAGGAAAATAATATAATAAATTAAATCCAAACCCATAAATTAAAAATATTTTAATGAACATTTATATAAAAATAGGAAACCTGTTAAGGCTTGCCATGGATAAAATTTTCCTATTTATTTAAAATTAAAATAGAAAATAGAGAATTAAAACATAAATAAATATTATTTTGAATTGAATAATGAGTAATCTTAGTATTATCAAATTAGTGAAATTTAAAACAAAGACTGATTAAACGTATTTAATATTACTAAGATATTAGTTGTGAAATTTCTAACCACCTATTACGAAAACAAACTAATAAATAAAAGCTCTCTGATCTGCTTGATTCAAAGACTTTATTTTCTCATCAAAATTGTTATTTTAGTTCAGTAAGTTATTTAAAAATTAATTAAGATTTGATTTGGATTTTCAAAAAAGGAGACGTTTTTAACATGACCAAAAAAACCGGCCAAAGAAGGACAGGTTTAGATAAGGCAACTTAAAAAATATAAGCTATATTTATTAGGTATCTTAATTGCGTAAAAAGATTCTTATTCTGTTAATTTAATTATACGCTACATAATTTATTCTCCTAAGCACACTTATAAATCTTTTTATTATAATTAGATGTCCAATCACTAAGTTAAAAGGAAAATAATTTATAATAAAATTAAATTAAATTCAAACTCATAAATCAAAAAACATTTATATAAAAATTAGAGACTTTCATTGCCTGGTTTTACTATTTATTTAAAATAATAATAAAAAATAGAGGATTAAAACAATAATATGTACTATATTTAATTAAATAATTTTAAAATTATACTCAAAAATGGGGAAATTTATATCAAAGGTTGACTAAATGTATTTATAAAAATTTGAAGTAAGTACTGGTTGCCAGATGTCACGATTTAACGTTGATTCTCACAATTTCATACCTAATTTTTTTGCTTAAGAACGTTTTCTCACACCTAACACTTTTCTCACGTTTTTAAATATTTTTTAAAAACAAATGTAAAATTTTAAATTTATTTTATTTTATAATTTTTAAAAAAAATTGTAAAATTTGTTTATAATCCAGCTAACCAATCATATTCAATGATCAATTTGCCACAACACAAATTTAATATAAAAAAGTTTATCAAGTAATATGAATTTAAATAACTACTTATATCTTTTATGGATTTTATAAATCTTAGATTACAATTCGTAAAATATAGGTGAAATAAATTAAATGTACATTTATTCTCAATCTATAATTAGCCTTTTAACTTAGATTAAAGCTTATTAACAAATAAATTAAGAAATAGCCAAAAAGATTAATTGCTAGAGTTGATTATTAGATTCAGACCCTTTTTATAAAATAATTGAGTAAAATTATTTTATAATAAAAATTCAGTTCAGTAGATCAGATATCAACATAAATATATTTTTTAAAAAATGCTTATTTATGATTTGATTTATTCTGTAACTTCTTAAAAACCTCATTTTATCCAAAATTTTAATATAGATACTCATCCACAATAATTCTCAATATAAAAAAATTGAAATATAAACAAACAAAAAAGAGGAAAATATATCAGGTAAGATAAAAGTTGAGAGCAAAATTATGAATAGCTTAAGCAGCATTCAGGGTCAACTGTAAAATGTAGCATATGTGTGTTACAAAAAGCCATAGTGAAGATTATGATATAATCATACATATGAAATCTACAAACATAAGCTTGCAAATGAACAATCTAGCACCAATATTTCTATATCATCATACCTAACTAAATATTCTAAGAATGTAACCTTGTCTGTTATTGCTGAAACAACATTTATATATCATCATAAAACATTCCCAAGTTATATAAAGGCTAATTGTTCGAGCAATCTATACTGTTTTTCCTAACTATGAAATTACATCAATATTTTTATGTGGCAGAATATAAAGGCTCTAAAATAATACAAAATATTTTGGCACAAATAACAAATGCAATTATAAATGATCTAAAAAACAATATCATCGAATAAGGGTAATATAAAAACATTTCCCTTATTACTTAGATACTTCAAAAAAAAGAATCAAATCAGTGTTAAATAACTTATTTTGCATCTGACAGTGAAACCTCTAAAGACATATCTAGTTGCTTGCTAGAACGTGGGACATTATAATATTGCTAATGTAACAGCGTATTGTGCAGAAAACGCATCTTTAAACTTTGGGAAAAAAAAATAATATTATACCAATAGGTTGTATAAAAGAAAATTTATTATACTAAATAAATTTAGTGAGAATTCTTTTAAATTGTTTTTTATTTTTCATTTTTTTTAAAATCTATTGGTTTTAATTGTTAACGATATCCAAAAAAACAATTATACAAATTTTTATTGTTAATGAACATTCAAAAATAATTTTAGATGTTTCAATTTATTTCGAATTTTTTTTTACCTTCGATAATAATTTTTAAATATTTTATATATAAGAAATATATTATTTTGTATTTAAATAAAAAGAAAAAGATAAATATTTGATTTTTGTTTTTATAAAAATAGTTTCATGATTACTATACGTTATAACAACTTCTTTATATTAATCTGATGCCTGCCTCAACTAAACATTATGTTGTTCCTAACTAAATATTAATTTTTAATTTAATATAAAATTAATTGCGCTAATATTTAATTTGTAGATAATTTGAGTGAGTAAATAATTAGACTGGATTACGGAAAAGAACATGAAAAACAAAGTTGAAACAATCCAATACAATAGTAATAGTCAACTTAAATGTTAAAAGTCTAAGACAAATTTCCCTTAATTTTTTAAAAAAATATTGTCCGTTAAATTAATTATTTAATTCAAGTATATTAATCTATTTTTGCTGATTACTACTTATCACTCGTTTGAATATTTTCTCTTTCCTTTAATAATATTTCCAATTTATTGAATATTAATCTCAAATGTTCATATTCAATAGTTTATAATAATAATAATTGATTTAAGGCAACTAATCTAACATTTATAATTGTTTGATTTATATTTTATTTTTTTCTTTAAAAGTATTATTATAAATACCAGGAACAACTTGTTCATCTTGTTATAAATATGGGTTAATTTAGTTTTAAATATAATAAATAAAAATAATTTTAAATAAAAAGATAAAGTAGAACCTAAATTGTAATTAAAACATTGATTCAAAATAATTTTTCACAGGTTTGATAAGATGCCGCGTAAGGTTAATAGATGTGCCTTGAGAAAATAAGATGTGGAGGAATAGTTGGTTGTCGCAGTGATGGCAATGTATATTGGAGCATAAACAACAGTACGGACGGATTATGACGATAGTGACAGCTTTGAGGTGAAGGTAGGACTTCATCAAGAATCCGTGCTGACCACCTCATCACCAAAAATTTTAAAAACTGTACAATAAGATAACTAAAAATATTTATTTTATTTTTCTTTTTATATTAAGCAATTAAATTTTAATATTCAGGAATTACATCGATAATTTAATTATGCTTTATCTATTTTTATTATAAAGTTTCATGAGAAAATATTTCCATGGAAAGAATAATATATTCAATATTTTTAATTTTTTTTTATATTCTTATAAAATAATTGTTGTTTTCAATAAGGCATAAAATAAAAAATTAGAAAGGAAATATAATGGTTATTTTGGTCATGGGCTTTCCCAGGCCTATATTTTTATTTATGATTTTACTGCCAACCACTCTAATGGGCCAGCGGTTAAGAACTTTAGTACATCGATATTTATAATACTCAAATGCAATATATATTATAATTACACTGAATAAAGACGCCTTCATAATAGAAAAAATAGTATTTTATTTATAGATCGCATATCAAAAATCTAAAATATATGCATGTTTAGCACTGAATAGGTGACCATGTTATTTTAAATAGAAAAATGAACTCATATACAGTGTATATATTACAATATTTCTAAAAATATTATATTCGCAAAAGTAAAATCTATTTATATTATGCATTGAATCGTTGAATACGACCTCTCTTAAAATAAAGGAGCGGGCTACAGCAACAACTACTTTCCACCTAAATAAACTTCACTAAATAAAAAATCAGGAAAATATATTTTGCCATAGTTATTAATTTTTGAATATAGCGCCGCAACTTAAGTACTATATTGTGTATTTCAATTTTAAGTTTGAAATAAATGAAGAACATGCGCTATGTTTTTAATCCAATTTATCTTGTGAAATAATAGGAAATTTCTCCATTAAATTGTTTCATTAAATGAGTAAGTATGGGTAATGAAAGGTATGTAACTATTTTTTACTAAGTCAAAATTAATAAAGGCTATAAATATAAAAATTGAATTCAATAAATAATATCTAACATTTTATAATATCAATTTTTTTTTTAAAGTAACTATATAAGTAACTAATTTTAGCTCTGAGAGTCTTCTAAATAGATTTTGTAATTTTATAATTATCATGGATAAAATAGCTTGTTTAAATTTTCTGAACATAATTATGATGAATAAAAGGTCAACCCAGTGGTAATAAAGTGTTTCACAAAGTGTGCTAGTTGCCTGAACACAAAAATCTTTTTATAGATAGCGTGGAGAAAAGAATTTTGCATATCCATATCTTGTGAATGGCAAAATCAGTTAAAGGGTATTCATAATTTGTACTTGGCTAATTTTGTCAATTTGAATATAAAATTTGAACTTGATTCAATCGCCACTTTAAATTCCTTCGCTGTGTAATTTTGTACTCACTTTGACATAATTTATAACGTTTGAAATTTTGAGTCTAGCAGAGAAGTCAATATTTAAAATAATAACTAAATGAATAAATTTAGATATTAAAACTTGCAAATCACAAACCGGAAATAGTAACTCAAGCCCTTTAGGGAAGTGATTTATGATCTATCATCATCATTTACTAGTAAATTTGTTTTAATTTCACTTCTAAATAGTGACTCCAAGTTAAAGTTAGGGCATGCTGATAGAAATCAACCTATTTCTAAAAATTTTGAAAGAAAATGTAATGGTTCTTATACTAGTTCTGATTCATATTTTGTGAGAGTCCCCAATTTTTATCAAAAAGTTATTAATTAAATTTTTATTTGCTCTAGATATGTCTTCAAATATAATTAATATAATTTGTCACCTAGTTGAGACATTTAATTTTTATATGTTTTCATATCTGTTGTATTATTGTTATTAACAAAAGAATCGCCAATTTAAAACGGGTAAAAGGGTATAGATCAGTAATTTATCAAATATATAGTGTATCTGACATAAAATCAAAACTTATTTTATCTTTGATTTTCTTCTAACTTAAATTCAGTCTCTGATCTTAGATAAATAATAATTTATACTTTTGAAAAGATTTTCAAAAAAGGTCTTTAATACTATTCACTGTAACAAGATTATGTAAATCCAAGCAAACACCCTTTCTAACATTGGGTCAAGAGAGCTAAAATTATGATAACTTAAGTAATTTTAGATTTTTGATTGATTGAATTCAAAAATGATATCAAAAATTAAAGTATGTTAAAATAAATATAAAATTATTCAACAGTGAAGTTGATTAATTTAGAATAAAAATATATAGAATATGGAAATTATTAAAATAATTTCCTTCGGCTATGTGCCTCTGGCTAATGGGATAATTTTCACAAAAGACGGGTTATCGAATTGGCCAAAAAGTCTTGACCGGCCGACCGGAATAGAGGTCTAACTATGGCTTTTAAAAATATTGTGGGCTAGATTTATTAGGTTCTGATTTTGTTAGTTTAATTTAATTATACAATTCATATTTTAATCCTTATATTTATAAATCTTTTTTATTATAATTACATGTCCTATAACTTAGTTAAAAGGATAATAATTTATAATAAAATTAAATCCAAACCTATAAATCAAAAAACATTTATATATAAATAGGAGACCTGCATGGCTTGGTTTTTCTATTTATTTAAAAAATTAAAATATGGATTAAAGGAATAATAAGTATTATAATTGAATTGAATAAAAATAATTTAAGTATTATACTCCTAATAAGGAAATTTAAAACAAAACTGATTAAAAATAGTTAATATTACTAGGTCCTCAAGCTGGGTTGTTTATAAGGTCAACAATGTTGTGATAAAACAAGTTTGATATTAGATAGGAACTCTCATAATAAATAGCGAAAGCAAACTGATAAATAAAGGCTGTCCGATCTGCTTGATTTATGGAATTTACTTTTCTCATCAAAATTATCATTTTAGTTCAGATAGATATTATAAAAATATTATGAGCTTGGATTTTTTATTTGCATAAAAGGCGGCTTTTTGGAGTCAACTGGAAACTAGATATAGCTGTGGTTACTTAAAATATAAGGCGCGACAATTGTTAGGTTCCAAAACTGCTAAGAATAATATTGATTTTGATATTTTAATTTAATTATACGCTACATATTTTATTCTCTTACATACACTAATAAATCTTTTTATTATAATTAAATGTCCTATAACTAACTTAAAAGAAAAATAATATATATATATATAATTAAATCAAAATGCATAAATTAATATACCTCTAAAATATAATTCGATAATTGAATTGTCTTGTTTGCCTATTCATTTATAATTAGAATAAAAAATAGAGGATTAAATCAATAATAAGTGTTATATTTGAATTATGAAATGACAGTAAAGTATTATAATCCGAATTAGAAATTTTAAACAAAGACTGACTAAACCTATTTAATGTATACTAAGCCTTCAAGCTGCTTTATATAATTTAGGGGAAAATAGTTTTGATAAAATACAACTTTGATATTAGAAGTGCAATTTTTCACCACCTATAGCGAAAGCAAACTGATAAATAAAGGCTCACTGATCTGCTTATTAATGATACTTTACATTTCTCATCAAAATAGTATTTTAGTTCAGATAGATATGTAAAAATCACATGCGAATAGATATTCATAAAAGGCGGCGTTTTCGGGGTGGTCCAAAATAACCTGCCAACGGCTTATCCTAACACAGATATAGCAATTGTTACTTAAAAAATATAAAGCGACATTTATTTAGTACCATAACTGAGCAGAATGATTCTGATTTTGTTAGCTTAATTTAATTATACACAACCTATTTTATCATACACTTATAAACTTTTTTTTATAATTATATGTCCTAAAACTTACCTAAAAGAAAAATAATTTATAATAAAATCCAAAATAATTAATAAATAAACCTTTGTATAAAAGTATTAGAGTTCCATTGCCTGGTTTTTCTATTTATTTAAATTAGAATAAAAAATAAAGTTTTAACACAAAATTTGAATTAAATAATGTTAGTACTATACTCCAAATTAGAAAAATTTATAACACTGACTAAACCTATATAATATTAGTATGGCCTCAAGCTGGGTTATATATAATTTAGACCAATATCGTAGTCTCTCACCTATATCGAAAACAAATTGATAAATAAGGGTTATCTGATCAGTTTGATTCAGGGATTTTAGTTTTTTTCATCAAAAATTTCAATTTAACTTCGTATTGATATAATTCACATGAACTTAGATTTTTGATTATTTTGAAAATGAGCATTTTATGTGTGGACAAAATCACCTAGCTCATTTCTTACCGGAACTAAAAAATATAGTGCGCGACATTTATTAAGTACCATAACTGAGCAGGATTTTGTAATTTTAATTTAATTATACACAACCTTATTCTCTTACATACATTTACGAATCTTTTTTTTATAATAACATGTCCTATAACCTACTTAAAAGAAAAATTATTTATAATAAAATTAAATCCAAACCCATAAATTGTAAAACATTTATATATAAATCAGATGATCTGCATTACCTGGTTTTCCTATTGATTTAAAATTTAAATAAAAAATAGAGGATTATGACAATAATAAGTATTATATTTTAATTGAATAATGACAAAAATTTTGGTATTATACTTCGAAGTAGATAAATTTAAAACAAAGACTAGTGTTGTTAAACGGCTCGTTTTGAGCCGAATTTTTAAAACGGCTAACTCAATATTTTAGGCAGAAAAATATTGCCTATAAGCCTCGAAATTTCGACAATATATGTCTAAACCTTTGTTCCTTCTATGAGCAAAATCTTCAGACTTGCGTAATATTTTTCTGGATGTAATATTGAATTAGCCGTTTGTAAAAATCGGCTCAAACGAGTCGTTTAATAACACTGACAAAGACTGACTAAACCTATTTAATATTACTAGGCAAGTATATAATTTAAGCCAATAATGTTTTGATAAAACAATATTTATATTAGACGTGAAATCTCTCACATATAAATAAACCAAACTGATAAATAAAGACTCTATCGATTCAAGGACCTAATTTTTCTCATCAAAATTGTCATTATAATTCAGATATTTATGTAAAAATCACATGAGCTTGCCAAGAACGGCCAGCCAACGATCGTCTGTAAAAAACAAATAGAGCATTGGATACCTAAAAAAAATTATGGGACATCTATTATGTTTAATAATTTAGCCAAATGATTCTGATTTAATTAATTTAATTTAATTATACACCACATATTTTATTCTTTCACATACACTTATAAAATAATTTATATAATTACATATCCTATAACTAATTTATACAAAAAATAAAAATAATTCATAATAAAATTAAATTCGAACCCATAAATCAAACCTATATATAATCTTCGGTGAGTTGCCTTGACTGGTTTTTTATTTTATTTAAAATTAAAAATAAAGGATTAAATCATTAAGAAGTATTATGTTTGAATTAAATAATGACAGTAATTTTAGTATTATAATCCGAATTAAAGAAATTTAAACAAAGACTGACTAAACCAATTAAATATTACTAGACCCTCAATCTTGGTTATATATAATTTGAATAGCCAATATAGTTTTTATAAGACAACTTTATTATTAGATGTGAAGTCTTTCACTATCTATAGAGAAAGCAAACTGATAAATAATGGCTCTCTGATCTGCTTTATTCAGGGAATTAACTTTTCTCATCAAAAATCTCATTTTAGATCAGATAGTCATGTAAAAATTAAATAAGCTTATATTTTTGAAGGTGGCATGGGCCTAAAAACGGCCAGTTAACGGCCGACTGTAATTCATATATAGCTATGGCTACTCAAAAAATATTGTGCGCGATAACTTCGGAGAATGATTCAGATTTTGTTTGTTAAATTTAATTAAACACTACATATTTTATTCTCTTATTTACACTTATAAATCTTTTTTTTATAAATACATGTCCTATGAATTATTTAAAAAAAAAATAATGTATAATAAAAATAAATCCATATTTATAAATCAATAAACCTTTATAAAAAATTTGGAGAGTTACATTGCCTGGTTTTCCTATATATTTAAAATTAAAAAAAAATAATAGAGTATTAAAACAATAATAACTATTATATTTGAATTGAATAATTCGAGTATTATAGTCCATATAAGGGAAACTTATAACAGAGACTGACTAAACTTATTTAATATCATAGTTTTAATAAAACAACTTTGATATTTAGACGTTTAGTCTTTCACCACCTATAGCGGAAGCAAACTTAAAATTAAAGATCTCTGATCTGCTTGATTCACTTACTTTACTTTTCTCTTCAAAAATGAAAAAATTAAATCCAAACCCATAAATCAGTTAACCTTTATATAAGAGTAAGAGACTTGCATTGGTTGGTTTTCCTATTTATTTAAAATTAGAAGAAAAAATAGAGAATTTTTATAATACCAAATATTAGAATTTTTTTACTAAAAAATTTTATTTCCAATAATATCATTAAAATACTATTTTATAAAATATTTTAAATTATATACAAATAAATATTTTAAAAAAAATATATAATAAATATTAAAAAAATACAATTTCATTCTATAAAAGTGGACATAAGAGTATATGTTTTCAATTATTTAAAAAAAATAATATTCTTTCAATTTGATGTAAGGGCTCTTATTGCCTATATTTTTTAAAAATTTAAAAGTTCTGCTTGACCTATGTCCAAGGGAAGAGATAAAGATTGGTAAAAAAAAATATAATTTGTTAATTTAGAAAATTTAATTGTTTGTTTTTTCTGCTATAATAACCGGAATAGAATTTTAATTTTTTTAAGATATGCATGTGAGGTCCCAAATTAAGGATTTCCCCAATGACCAAGGCACAGAAGTTAAGCCATCTGATCTTAGGCCATCATATAATAATAAATTAGCAGACACGGCTGTTTATTAGTTGGGCCCATGTAAAAGAACGGCTAATATCCTATTGATTGCTGCATGTCTGCCTTGAAAATATATTCAATTAAGACCATGTCTCACTTTGGAATAAACTAAAATTTTACATTTTATGCATGTATGTGGTTGAATTATGTTACTTCCAATTCGATGGCCTATAGCAACTCTTAAGTGTTCACCTGATAAGAGGTTACCTAGTACAACTTAGTATGGTTCCAGCTATTTATTGCACTAGTACAGTCAGTATTTTGTAAAAGTTAAATATACTATATACTCGTAAGTGGGGTTTTATGAGAGTATATTAAGAAAATATTTAATTAAAGGTTGGAAAATTGATTTATGTGTTAATGTGGGTAAACAGTTTCAGATAGAGCAAAAGATATCCAAGCTGTCAAGGCCGAATTTAAAAGATTATCTTTAGGAGTAATAAAAGAAGATATCATGGCGTTGTTCATCAAACGAGATGCCTAATGAAGAAAATAATATTTAATTGATATAAATCAAAACCTCCCATTTTTGATAGTAATTATGAGAACTCTAGTTATTATTCCAATTTAATATTGAATAATTTCTAATATGCTTCTAAAAAATTCATACACAATTAAAAATTTCATTATATAGAAAAAAGGAAGAAGATCTAAAAATATGTAAAATCTTTGGTATATTTAAAAGAAAAAACTTTGATGTTATTTCTTTTAAAATATTTTCAAGTCCTAAAAAACCTTTAAAAAAATTTTCTATGAACACTACAAAGTTGGAAAAACTGCTCAAAGGTGAAACAAGAAAATTTTACTTTCTTTCATGATTTTAAACCCCTGGACTTTTAGAGCAATTGAATTCAAAAAGCAGATTTCAGATTTAGCTCTATTTAAATTAAGATCTATGTTTAGAGAATTCTCCTTTATATAAACGCGAGTCAATCTTCCTAAAACAAAAAATAAAATTAGAAATTTTTAAACATAATAATACATGTTTTTTAGGTACATTTTTACTATAAGCTCTTTTTAGAGCCATCGATATTTTTAAAATTTACACTCATTTTTAATATATGACTTGTTATATTACATATGTTTTTAAGAATAAATAGCTATAATATTTTTAAAAAAAATCCATAGTTGATAAAGTATTTTTAGAAGGTCCGCAGATGGTGCCATCATAATGATACCATATGTATATGTCTAAGTTAAAAAGAAATTTTAAAGAATAAATAAGGTTATGTATGCCCTAAGCTAAAAATGAGAGGGTCCAAAAGATCTCTTTGTTGTATACCTTCATCAGTAGGAATTGTATATTCATAAAAAATGTATTAGATTTGAATTGAATAATGTTAGTACTATAGTCCAAATTAGGGAAATTTATAACATGGATTAACTAAACCTATATAATAATACTAGGGTCTCAGGCTGGTTTATATATAATTTTGGCAAATAATTGATAAAACAACTTTGATATTAGACGTGAAGTATTTCACCATTTATAAATTATATAATTATAATTATATGTCCTGTAACTACATTAAAAGGTAAATAATTTATAATAAATTAAATCCAAACCCAAAAAACAAAATATTAAAATGCATATTTATATAAAAATCGGAGACCTGCAGAGTCGAGTAATAGTATATTTTTCCCTATTTATTCAATAAAATAAAAAATAGTGGATAACAATAATAATTATGATATTTGAATTAAAAAATTGAGAATAATTTTAGTATTATACTCCAAATTTGGGAAATTTAAGACAGAGACTGACTTTATGTATCGAATGTTATTGGACCAGCTAGTTGATATTTAATTTATGCGGATAATGTTTTGATAAGATAACTTTGATATTAGACGTGAAGTCTCTCACCATAGAAAGCGATAGCAAACTGATAAATAAAGGCCCACTGAAGTGCTTAATTCAGGGACTTTACTTTTCTGATCAAAATTGTATTTAAACTTCTTATAGATATGATAAATCTTTAGAACTTAAATTTTTGATTTAGTCTAAAGGCGACGTTTTAAGCGTGGCCATCAACATATTTTAATCTCCTACGTTCACTTATATATCTTTTTTATTATAATAATCCTATAACTAAGATAAAATAAAAATAATTTATAATAAAATTAAATCCAAGCCAATAAATAAAAAAAACCTTTATATAAATTCTTGCCACTTGCATTGCCAGGTTTTACTATGTATATAAAATTATAATAAAATATATATTATTATAACAAAAATAAGTGATATTTGAATTTAATAATTAGAATAACTTTAGTGTATTACACTTCAGATTTGGTAAATAAAACAATGAGTGACTAAACCTATTTAATATTACTAGACCCTCAAATTAGAATATTTGTAATTTAGGCAAATAATGTTTTCATAAAACAACTTTGATATTTGAAATATTTTACCACCTATAGTGAGAGCAAACTGATAAATAAACTCTGATGGACTTGATTCAAGGACTTTATTTTCTAATCAAAGTTATTAATTTAGTTCAGCTAGATATAAAAAAATAGCTTGAGCTTAGATTTTCATAAAAAGGCGGCGTTTCCAGCCTAACAAAAAATACCTAGCCTATCGCCGATCGGAACACAGATATATTTATGGTTTAAAAAATACAGTGTGCGACATTATATAAGAAATTAATTTCTTATTTTGTTAGTTTAATTTAATTACACAACATATTTTATTCTTCTAGATATTTATTCTTCTACAATAAATTTTTTATTATAATTACATGTCCTATAACATATTTATAAGAAAAATAATTTATAATAAAATTAAATTAATATCTATAAATCAATAAACCATTTTTAATTAGGATACGTTTACGTGGCTTTCCTATTTTTTTTTTAAATTAGAATAAAAAAGATAGGATTAAAACAATAATAAATATTTTTTAGTATTATGATCCAAATAAAATAAATTTAAAACAAAGACTGACTAAACGCATTTAATATTATTAGACTCTCAAACGTGGTTTTATATTCTAATAAAGACTTCATGATCTGTTTGTTCGAGGATTTTACTTTTCTCATCAAAATTGTCTTTTTAGTTCAATAAGTTATATAAAACTCTCTTGAGCTTGAATTTAAGATTTCCATAAAAGGCAGCGTTTTCGGCCTGGCCAAAAACAAGCTGCCAAGAGCCGACCGGAATGCAGATATAGCTATGGCTACTTAAAACATATAGTGCGTCACATTTATTAGCTATCATGGATCATTCTGATTTTGTTAGTTTAATTTAACACACTACATATTTTATTCTCCTTATATTTATAAAATTTTTTTACATGTCCTATTACTAAGTTAAAATTATTTACAAATCAAAAAACATTTATATTTCGGAGACCTATATGACTTGGTTTTTCTATTTTTTAAAATTAGAATAAAAAATGGAGGATTAAAACTATAATAAATATTATATTTGAATTGAATAATGAGAATAATTATAGTATTATACTCCAAATTAAGGAAATTTAAAACAAAGACTGATCAAACATATTTAATGTTATTAGACCCTCAAACTTGTTTATATATAATTTAGGCCAATAATATTTTGATAAAACAACATTGATATTAAACTTGAAGTCTCTCACCACCTACCGCGAAAACAAACTGATAAATAAAAGGTTATCTGATTTCCTTGATTCAAGGATTATTCGTTTTTTATCAAAATTTTATTTTTAGATCAGAAAGTTATATAAAAATCTCTTGAGCTTAAATTTTTTATTTCCAAAAGTGGCGAGGCCAATAAGAACCTGCCAAGAGCCGACCGAAACACATATATAGCTATGACTACTTAAAAAATCACGACATTTACTAGGTGACATAACTCTGAAGGTTTATTCTGATTTTGTTAGTTTAATTTTATTATTCACTACATATTTTATTCTCCTTACATTTATAAATCTTTTTATTAATTACTGTCCTATTACTAGGTCAAAAGGAAAATTATTTATAATAAAATTATTTAAAATCAAAAAAACATTTAAAAAATAATTGGTACCTGCATGGACATGTTTTCCTATTTATTTAAAATTAGATTATAGAGGATTAAAAAAATAATAATTATTATATTTGAATTTAATAATTAGAATAATTTTAGTATTATGATCCAAATTAAATAAATCTAAAACAAAGACTGACTATTTTAATGTTATTAGACCCTCAAACTTGGTTATATATAATTTATGCTAATAATGATTTGTTAAAACAAAATTGATATTAGATGTGAAGGCTCTCATAACCTATAGCGTAGGCAAACTGGAAAATAAAAGATTTATGATCTGCTTGATTCAAGCATTTTACTTTTCTCATCAAAATTGTATTTTTAGTTGAATGAGTTATATAAAAACCTCTTGAGCTTGAATTTATGATTTCCATAAAAGGCAGCATTTTTAGCATGGCCAAAAACTACCACCTGCAAATAGCCGACCGAAGGAGAGATATAGCTATGGCTACTTAAAACATATAGTGCGCGATAATTCTTAGATATCAAAACTGTGTAGAATCATTCTGTTAATTTAATTTAATTACACACTACATATTTTATTCTCCTTACATTTATAAATCTTTTTATTATATTTACATCTCCAATAACTAAGTTAAAAGGAATATAATTTATAATAATATTATTTTCAAATCAAGAAAACATTTAAATAAAAATAGAAGACCTGTATGGACATGTTTTTCTATTTTTTTTAAATTAGAATAAAAGTAAAGGACTGAAACAATAATAAGTAATATATTTGAAAATAATGGGAGTAATTAATTTTACTATTATACTCCAAATATTCGAAATCTTAAATTATCGCTCTCTACACGTATTCAATGTTATTATCAAAAAAAATTGTCATTTTAGTTCAGCGAGTTATTGAAAATTACTTGAGCTTGGATTTTTTGTTTTCATAAAAGGCAGCCTTTTCGGGGTGTCTAAACAGCCGTCCAATGACCGACTGGAACACAGAATAGATATGAATACTTAAAAAATATACTCAGCGATATTTATTAGAACTGCGCTGAACCTTTCTGATTTCGTTAGTTTAATTTAATTATACACTAAATATTTTATCCCATATATACATTTAAATCTTTATATTATAATAACATGTCCTATAACTATGTTAAAAAGAAAATAATTTATATTAAAATTATTTCCAAATCAATAAGCATTCATATAAAAGTCGGAGAACTGTATAGGCATGTTTTCCTATTTTTTTAAAATTATAATTAATAATAGAGGATAAAAACAATAATAAGAATTATATTTGAATTGAATATACTTAGAACATTTTATTAACCCATAATTAAAGAATTTTAATACTAAGACTTACTAAACTATTTAATGTTATTAGACCCTCAAACTGGATTATATATAATTTTGGCCAATAATGTTTTGATAAAATAACTTTGATATTAGACGTGAAACTTTTATAGTCAAAACAATCGGTAGTTTTATTTAAAATTGTTCGATATATATATAGTTTTATAATTATGTAATTTAACTTCTAACATTGAATTATTTTGACCTTAATACTTTAATATTAATTGTAAGATTTTTATAATATAATATACAAACAACGTAAGCGTAACCTTTTAAATATATAACGTAACCCTTAAAAATATATAACGTAAGTTTTAATATATTAACGTATTCATATCTTCTTTCCCACCCATTTAAGATCGTCTAGCAATCTTTTTATTTACCAAGTTCAAGTTTATCTACTAATCTTTTTGTTGGCTCTCGTTTCCTTGTTGTATATCGTGGTTGCATTCCTTTTTGACTTGGTTCAATTGTTTCTACTGTTTTAGCTTCTCCTGACTTTATATTGTTATTTGTTATTATTGATTTGGTTTCTACTAGTTCTTCCCTTATTCGTAGTTGGTTTGTGTGTTTTCATACTATTTTTTTTTCTTCTACGTTATACGAGAATTTAGCTTGTTGATTTATTATTTTTTCTTCAAGCCATCCTTTTTCAAGAGTTTTTTATCCAAACTAATTCGTTTTCCCTAAATATCTATGTAGGCCTTTGTTTAACTGGTCGGGTTTTACTAAAAAGATTTTTAATTTTTCAGTAATTGAAGGTTTCACACAGTCCACTAAAGTATTTAGTCTTCTCCGTCATAAATAGTTAATCAGGTATTCGGCCCGTTTAGGAGTTGTCGGAATTTCTATACGTAAATAATATTGTACCCTTTCCCAGGGTTGTGCTGGCAGATTCCACGGATATACGGCAATTCCTGGTATATCTCTGCGATGTTTTTTGACACCCAATACAGCGGTTGATTATTTTTTCGAAATCTTTATCTAATTGTTCCCACTATATATAATGTCTTGTAATCGATTTCATTGCTATAATACCCGGATGTCACGTATGTAATATGGGTAAAACTTTTTTTTGTAGTGAGTATGGAATAATTAATCGACCATTCCAAAATAAAATACCGTAATCATTTTCTATTTCATCTATTCTTGTTCTAAAAGCTAGTAATTCTGGGACTTGATTTTGTATATTTGTACCATTTATTTATATTTTTACTCTTCTTAAAATTGGATCTTTCCCGGTTTCATCTCTAAGTTCTTTTCTTGATAGAGTTAAAGTGTCAAGTAAGATTTCTTATATATATCACTGTTTTATTTTCGCTTATTATTTTATCATCATTTTTCTATTGGGTTTCGCGATAACGCATCTGCAATTAAATTAATAGCGCCATTCTTGTACATTATATCATAATCATATGCCGATAATTTATAAGCTTAACGTAATAATCTTTGGGTTGTTAAGGAGCTTAAATCTATGTTATCACCATATATATTTATTAAAGGTTTGTGGTCCGTTCGTATTTTATTTTCGCCCATACAAATAGTTGTGAAATTTTTCTACCCGTTTACTATGCCTTTGGCTTTTTTGTCGATTGTCGAATAATTCATTTCAGCATCTTGTAAAATTCTCGAGGTGTAAGATATTGGATATTCGTTACCATTATCATATTCTTATATGGGTACAGCTCCAAATCCTTGGTTAGATGCATCTGTTTCTATTATTAACTCAAGATCCGGTTTATAAAACTGTATAGTATTTTGTTCTGTTATGATTCCATGTAAGTTTGGTATGAACCGTGTGTAATAGTTTAATATGCTTAAAAATGATTTTATGTCATGTCTTTCTTTTGGAGTTGGATATTTTTGTATTGCTATTATTTTATTTTTATCTGGGTGTATTCCATTTTGATCTATTAAGTATCCTAAATATGATAATTTTCTTTCATAAAATTTATTTTGCTTGTTTTGTCCTTTGATTCCGCATTTTGTAATTTTTTAAGGACTTTATTTTATATTCTCTATATGTTCAGTATCATCTAAGATTATAACATCATCTAAATAAACTGCTGCATCTTTACAATCAGCCAGTAAGTCGTCCATATATCTTTGAAATATTATTGGTGCTGTATCTATACCAAATGATTATCGTAAATAGCGGTAGTATCTATTTGGTGTTACCATTGTTAATATTTCTTGCGATTCGTCGTCGATACTCATTTGTAGATATGCATCCTTGAGATCTATTTTGAGATTAATTCTTCAAACGTTGGTAGAAGATGATAGTGTTTTAGTAGTAATTTATTTAATGTTACTTTGAAATCTCCACATAATCGTAGTTCATCTGAAGTTTTACATACCACTACCATTGGAGTACTCCAGGTTACGCTTATTGTTGATGGATATTTGCTTTATCATATTATTTTCTTCCAAACGTTTCAGTTCATTTTCAATTTCTAATTCTAAAGGCAACGGTACTCTTCTAGCTGAGAGTGCAATTGGTTTTAAATTTTCTTCCAATTTCAGTTTTACTGGTTCGACATTTTTTAATTTATCCTAATTTATTTTCAAACACCGTAGCGAATTCTTTATATAGTTTGTCAATATTCACCTTATCATTATCATTATATTTATATCTATTGTTGATCATATTGATTTTTACATTTGTTGGTAACGATAAATCAAATTCTATAGTCCATGGAAATCCAAATAATGCTGCATCATTTGGTTTTGTAACTAAACGGAAGCCATTTTATTTTATCTTATTGCACTTTTACATAAGCTTCGCCCATAATTTTTATTGTATTGTTTCCATATATAGTTGGAGCTCTAACCATTCTAAGTTTTGGCCTCCCAATTTTATTCCATATTGTTCCATTAATGATGATTACTGCTGAACCTGTATCATATTCCATTTTAATTTCGTGATTGTTTATTAATACCGTAATTGTTGGGTGCTAGTAATATTGATATATTTTTCTTATAGAGAAATCTCAATTTTCGTCATTATTATTGTAATTTGTACCGTAAATTTTTCCTCTAGTTTTACAACACACGGCAAAGTGGTTTGATTTCTTACATTTGTTACACTTTTTTCAGTATGCTGGACAATTTCTAATAGTATGAAAACGATTACATAAATAACACGGTTTTCTTGTATTATTATTATTATTTGTGTGGTAGTTGTTATGAACTTGCAATGGTTTTAAGTATGTTTTATTATCATTTTGAGAGTGTCGATTATCATTATTATTATACTGCCGATTATTTTTATCATTTTGATTTAATTAATCGTTTATTATTATCATTATGATTATTCGTCTCTTTAAATTTATAAACCATTTTAGTAATATAAATTATTTCTAAGCCCGTTCCATCGCTAAAGCTATTTCTACAACTATGTTTAAGCTTAACGGTTGGTCTTCGTCTTAAGTATCTGGGTATCTTAAACGTAGTTCTTTATCTAGTTACATCTTTAGTCCGGCGATGATCGCGATCTTAGTTTTACATTATCTTCAAATTCGCATCTTCGGGCTAGCTCCTTTTACCACCTAACTAGCCCATATGTTAAATAAATAAAAGGACGAATCATCTATCTCTGATTCATTTATCCCTTACTCATATATAAAATTGATAATGAACAGATATATATTATGCTCTATTTTATTTATTCATATTTGATTATATTATAAAATAACTTTTTATTTCAATTAAAGGTTTAATGTTTATAAAGGCGTTTATGCCATATTTATTTATATTTTAATGTTTAAGGCGTTATTTTATATTGTAATTGGACATGTTATATATTATATTTTTGTTATAATAATATATATAAAATGGACATTTTTATTAGAAATATACAGGAAATTTAATAAATAAAGAAGATTTGACAATTGGTACAAGTTATCCCTCTTGTAATAATATTTATCACTTTTATTAAGAATATTTTATCTAAACTAACTAATTATTTAATTATTATAAAAGGATACTAATTTGGATCTGTAATCTCTTATATGTAAATGATAATTCTTACCATGTGTTTTAGCGTACACTGTAATTAGATGAATTAAATTTAAAATTTAAAATAATTAATATAAGGAAATATAGGAGATCAGGGCTCTTTAATTTGTAGGGTGTGCCAAATTTTTAATTTCAGTTCTAAATATAAGCAATGAGCATATTAAATTTTAATCCTAATATTAAATTTAAGCGTATATTTATATGTATTAAATATTTTGAAATAAAAAGTTATTATAAATTTATTACAAAATACAAAATTTGGATGTAAAAATTATGTAAAAATTTCGAAATTTTTTTTAATAAATTAGATTTAATTTTTTATTAAATTTTAAAAATATTTTATCTAGATATAATTTTAATTGCGATTCATAAAGTAAGTGACGGAGCTTGCTATTGTATTTTGAAACACAAATGTAATATTCCAAAATAAATTTTTTTATTCATATTTTATAATTATTTTATGACTTACTTATTTTAAATTTTTTTGTGGTATTTAAAAAAAACAGAGATATCCGGAGGTACCATTTGCAGGGCCCAGCTCGGATTTTTTTAAAAATATATTACATTTTTTTATTTTTATAGCTATTAATGGCGATTTAAAATATTTAGTTATAAAATATAATGCCCGGCCCTGGTTCTCCGAAAAAAAATATGCAAAAAACAAAATATTTTGTATAATACTCAAAATTATGTTTATTTATAAATTTTATTGTATATTCATAAAGTAAAAAATAAAATTTTTATATATAATAATCTTGAGAAATAAATTTATTTTTTATCTATTATTATGGTAGGAAAAGGGGTTGGAAAGCTCCATACACAACTAGTTAAATTAACTGGAATATATTGATATTTTATAATAAAAAAAAATAAAATTTCAAATATATGATTAAATATTAATAATATTTGGTAAAAAAGGTGTTTTTATCCCGAAATATTTAGTAGGGCTTGACAAGTGTACATCTGTCTCTCAGTTTAAAAATAAATTGTTTTATGGACTTTATTTCTATTCTAAATTCATCTTTATTCAGAATAGTTGGACACCTATTTTTGGTCTTTTTAAATCATATATTTTGAGAAAAGGTGAAAATATATTTAAAATTGAGCTTTAAAATAGTCATTTATTTTTAATTTTTTCAAATTAAAATCAATATACAAAAACGCTATTTTGGATTCTATTAATAAAAAAATAAAATAAAATAAAATGAAACCTTAAACTTTAAGATAAGCATAATTATAAAAATTTATCATATTTTTAACTTTCATTATAGTGTGTCACATCGGGGGAGTCTGTTTTGGTATAAATTATAAAATTTTGTAAAAAAAATTAATTTTTGGAAAAATTATATTAACTTATAATTTGATCATTTGATATGATAAGAAAATTGCAACTTCTATAATTATATACTAAAGATTTTCTCAAAATTCAAAAAATGTTCAAAGGATACTTGCTTTTTATTTTACAAATATCATTTTTCATTTTGCTCAAATTCTATTTTGAGCATGCTCAATCTTCTTTTTTTTTTGATCTTCTAAGATATTTTGCTCAAAATTTTGGGAAAAAAAAATTTTCATGAACCTCATTAAAACATGAGTTCTATTAAATTTATGGAAATAGATTTCATTTTCAACTACCATAATTATTTTACTGTCTCCATTTTATATACTTGAAAAATTTACTCTCTAACGCTCATTTATAAAACAAAATTGTTATTTTCAAAAATTTACTCCATCATGAAAAAATAATAATAAAAAAGTTTAAAATATTTCTTACAACCCTGCTTTTAATTTGTTTATAAAACTTATGCATTAATCACTTTATTCTCATGTAATTTAAGAAATCATAAACAAAAAGTTATTAAAAAATAAAATATTATTTTAGGCTTGGTTAACGATTAATTAAATCAAGTTTTGAATGTATAGTTGATAGTAGATAAAAAGATAGAATTCTAACCAACAAAGACTAGAACCATAAATATTTAAGCCTATAAGAATAAAAGATAGCAAAATAACAAGCAATCTAAAAATATCTTGTAATTGTATAATTCGAACATTTGTAATAATAAAAACTTTATCATATTTAAGACCTCCCTGTAATTTTAAATTACTCATTTTTTATCCTTTTAATTTGTTATTTTTTTTAATAATGACTACCACTCAATTTCTGGCCTTTGCCTAGGTTATACAAGTTTATCAAATATTAATGAAAATTTGTATGTATATAATATGTAACGGTTACCGTCATATGGTCTATCTTTAACGTTCCTCCCCATGGAACCATTAAATATCCAAATGATCACACAGATTGAAAATACATATATCATAGCGTTATGGAGTCCAAATAATTTATTCATAATAAATAATTTTTATATGATCAAAATTAAATCTTTTTAAATAAGATTTTTAAATTGTTTTTATGAATATAAAAATGTAAACGTTTTACTTATTTAAAAATTTATAAACGATATTTAAAAATATATATTTATCAAGTTATGAGCGAATAAATATATAATGAATCAAAATTACAAAATTAAAAATGTAAATAATATTATATTCATCGCTTCATATTTGCTGATGATGAGATAACAAATAAAAAAAAGGGGGCCAGGTTCGAGGGGTGAATTATTTTAATAATTACTAAAGATTAAAGAAAGTAACAACAATTCTTGCTCATAGTTAAAATATATATCCAATGAATGTATAAATTATAACCTTTCTTAAAATTTTTTCACTAATTGAATTAAATATAGACCCCAAATATTTTATTAATTTTCATATTTAAGGATAGGAAGGGTTCAGAACAAGAGTAAAATTCACCACCCCTTTGTCATAACTAAGCCGCAGTTGTAATATTTGAAAAAAAATATATAATAATTCTTGAAAAAGTATAGGTTGAATTATGGTTGTTTCGTTTCGATTCATCCAACTTATTAGCCATTATTTACTTGTTAAAATATAGAAAACGAGGTATAATCCTGGAATAATATCTGTCAAGTCACAGCTTTTTTTTTATATATATTTCTTTTTATAAGTATCTTTTATTATTTTGTAGTCTATCGTTATCTGATTGCAATATTTTGTGGATGTTACAAAACTATTTTATATTGTGATTTCTTCTATTTTATAACCAAAATATCTTAATAGATATGAGATTACCTGCTTAATTAAAATATTTAAATTTTATAATTGTTAAAGGCTCTATTTGAGCCGATTTAAAACGGCTAACCAAATATTTTATCTAAAAAATATCTTATGCGAGTCTGAAGATTTTGGTAAAGGATGGTACAAAAATTTGGACATCTATTAACAAAATCTCGACGTTAATATAATATTATTTTGGTCAAAATATAGAGATAGCTGTTTTTACAAATTTAAACAAAACTATTTTTGAATATGCCAAATTTGATTAAAACTTAGTCACATTTTTATTACAATCTCCTATAAATATTTGTATACATTCTTAGATTAAAATTATAAATGAATGGCAATAAAATCTTATTAACATATAGTAAAAAAAATAAACATGAGTATCCTACCTCAGATTTTTTTAAAAATTTTTACTAGAGTTTGTATAAATATTACAACTAAGTATTATTTTAGCCATCAACTTCGAGAAGCGGCTCCTGAGATAAGGGCATCTAAAGTTTTAAAAAATAGGATATTTTGGGAAAAATGCACTCCCTTTAATTTTAGATATCTTTGAATATAATTGAAGTTAGAAGCGTCATTAAAATTTCTATATATCATCTTATTATTATATCTTAAAGTTATATAATTTAAAATATTGTTTTTTTTTAAATACAATTTAAATGTTAAAAACTGGAAATAGAAAACTTAAATAATTTTAAATAATATCGAATATTCTTTCAAATTTTATTTTATGCGTAGCTATAATTTTAATTAATAAAAATGAAAATTTAATAAGGGCTTGAGTACAGGTTTAGGAGTAAGGCGTTTTAATAATTAGTTAATTATAAAATATGATTTTATACATCATTCGTTCTTATATATTTAGGCCAAAAAATTTTAAATATTTTATTATTACATGTATTTAAATAAAAGATTAGAAGGGGGCATTCATAGTAAACGCGTTGTTGATTTTTAAAAAAAATTAATATTCTCTTGGAAAAATAATTATACATTTAAAGGCTGACTTTCTTTTTTTAAAAAGGTTAAAGGTTAAATAATAAAATCATTTATTTTTGCAACCCCCAGACCGACTTCCTCCCACTTTTAATCTTTCTAGCACATTCCTAAATCTTTTATTATTATACATTTATTTTTCCATCGTTTTTCTTTCCTTGATGTATTTTTTTTTCTCACAATTTTTCTTACATTGTTTTTTTTTGTAAGTTTTTTTTTATTAGTGTATTATTTTGCAAGTTTTTTTTTACCCATGGATATATTTTTTTACCTATTAAAGGTCATAAGATATATAAATCAGACACCAGCCTAATCCCGACCGGAGTACACGAACCTAGGCGTATTTTAATTCTTTTAAATAAACTAGCACCGGGCCTTAAATATTTTTTTTTAAAATGTCCGGGCCGAGCCAGGCTGTATATTTTTAAAATAAATATTTCAAATAGCCATTATTGGCTATTAAAATTAAACATATTGTATTCTTAAAAATCGGGGCCGAGCCAAAAAGTATTTTTGAAAAATAAGGGCCGGGACTTGTAAATGGGAACCTCTACATCTATCTAATAAAAATATTACATTTACAATAATATCAAATTTATATAAAATTTTATATTTTGTCTTTGATAATTTATATTATGCTATATATGAAATTATTTTCCAAGAATTTTATACAATAACAAAATTATTATATATTATATCATTAAATGAAAAAAAAAAATTTATTTGAACAAACATTCATCTCTATATTATATTTACCCTTTTCAAAAATCAAAAAAATTAACTTCCTTATGTATGTTTAACTTAAATCAAAAAACATTTTACATATTTTTAATATACGCTTTCCTTATAACTAGATGAGCTAGCTAGTTTTTATATAATTGAATTATTATTTTGGATAAAATTTTAAAATAATGTATAATATTAAATTTGATTACAAGGTTATATCAAAGGCAATAAATTTTAATTAAATATACAAGGTTTATTATATACGTGCCAGGTAAAAATTATTCGATTGCTGTTAGATTTTCGTAAAAATAAATTATCAAGGGCTTAACCCCATTTTTACCGGCCTTCAGACGTGTTTGAAAATAAAAATAATTTATAGCCCAAATAAATAGAGGTATAATTTTTTTTAAAAAGGTTTTAATGATGATTATATGATCATTTTAAAATTTAGACAAATTAACTAAAATGGTATGGGTTTGCTAATTATTTTAAATTCCATCATTTAGTTATCAGATAAAATACCAGAAATTCAAGAACAGGGGATCCAATGAAGTAGTAACTTTTTTTTTGATTGTGAAATTTGCTTTTCTCATAAAAATTTTAAAAAAGGTAGATTTTTTAAAAAAATATATAGAATGTTGGATATTTTTTGGGAGACTTAATGGTATATTTCGGAAATTTAAATAATTGAGAAGAATTGTGATAGTCGTGTTGGGTGTGACCTACGACTTTTAAAAAAAATAGGTAATAGACTAGATAACCCTCTTTGCTATTACTTATAACCAAAGTTAAAAAATATCTGCATGGAGACCTAGTGAAGCGCTGTTACGACCATGTGCCACTTCGATAACTTGTGTCAGACGTTACCATTTTTGCCCTAAGTTTGAGATCAAAAGACTCATATGGTCTAAAATAGAAAAATGACGACATTTATATATTAAAGTAGACAGCAACGTAATTTATATAATAAAATTTCCAAACATTCTAAATCTAGACGAGTTAAATAATAAATTATATTTTATTAGTTGACTTTGAATAGGTAAGTAAAAATGAATGCGCGAATTGTGAATCGCTATGGAGAGTATAAAGAAAATGCCTTCACGAGGTTCGACCGTTAGTTTACGAATGTGAGAGTCAAGTTCCTTACAGATAAGGCACGATACCCAGGGTTGTTAAGATAGTGGAAATTATAGGATTGAATATGTGTTATTATGAAATTTCTGAATATTTTGGTATATTAAGTTGCACCTTTTTCTCAAGTATGTTAAGTGCTTTTGGAAGGAGCCAATGAATCAATGCACGTATCGCATACCAGGAATTGACCAAGCTTCCAGGGAATTTAATAAATCCCATCTAAATGTTTCCGATCAGATCTGAAAAGACTATCTGTGTTTTCCTTGTACCACTTTCATATGTTATTAAATGACTCCATTATAGTACAATTTATACCCATCTCCAATCATAAAAGTCATCTGATTATTCCATTTCGTCTCTTGTATGCACGCTATATCAACTTTTCTCTTGTTCAACATTGATGCCAATTCTCTCGTTTTACTTTTAAGCTTAGGCGTAGCCAGGGGGAGGGGACAAGAGAAAATTTCCTTCCCCCCCTTCAAAAATTTATCACTTTTGTAAATAGATAATAAAAAATATTCCCCTTAGTCCCCCCACTCCCTGACCCTCAAAAATGTATGCATATATCTTAAACAATAATTTGAAAGAAAGAATGTAAATGTTAATATTTTTTTTATAAAACTATTCATCATAATTTATACATTTTTGGTAAAATAAATTTATAAATATATAAAATGAATCAAAAATATTTTTTAATAAATGAAATATAAGCCAAAAAAAGTTTTAAGACAAAAGGGAAATGTATTATAATTATTAATAATAGATCCATAAAATTACTAAATAATATAATATATCAAATATAATTTTTTATAAAGTGAGTAATTTTAATTTATTTATCTTAATACAAGTTAAATATAATAATTATACTATTGATAAAATTAAATCACAAATTAAATAAAAAAGAATATTATATGTCATAGATTTGCAATATATCTGATTTTATCATATCATATGACAATCAAGTATTTTTTACCAATAAAGCGAATTATGTATTTTACAGAAAACTATAAAATATTGATAAGGACATCAGAAAATATTTTTCAAAGACATTGTGGGATGATATGAATATTAAAATATCATTTTACTTAAAATAAATAGATGGCGTTAAATAATTGAATGCAAATTGTTGCTATATTTATTATCAAGAGCATTGATTAAAATTTGTTAAATTATTAACTGTAATATATTCAATAACTGTCAAATATGTCTGTAAAAGTGGAATTTTACCTAGTTTTTTATAACTGTAATTTATAATAGAGGAATATCAACTATATGTCTACTTACTTTTTATAAATAAATTCTTATAATTGTTTGGAATAAATTATTACCATGCTTTTATATTAATGTATAATCAAGTAATTTATTATATTTATAAACTAATAAAAATATATTTCATATTTGTTCCAGGCTTTTTTTTTATTAAAATTTGTAAAAATATTTTATGACTATATATAGACTAAAGTAACCCGGACGAAGGCTGGGCAAAAGTGGGCCGAAAGTCCGCCCAAAAGGGAATCTGGGGGCGAAGCCCCAGTAATTTTTTAATTCCCCTCCTTATGAAAATTTGGCTACGCCTATGCCTTTAAGTGTCCCAATATTCAAACTTTCTAACCTTGTTTTCTTGGCTTTGACCGTTATTTTACTTTTCGCAAGATGAAGGTCTACACCCAACGTATCGCTTGTAGGGAATGCCCTATCTTTCATATTCATATTTTCATTTATGTCCTTCATTTTGGTTTTATTGGAAAAGTATTCTTAACACGCGGCTGTCCAAGTCTGTCGGTGACCGGGGTGTCATCTCTAAGCTCCGAAATATCGACATAAGATAGAATATAAAGCACAAAATGTTAGAAATTATTATAAAGATTAAGACGAGACATCTTATAATCTCATAACATGATTGATAAAAAGTTAAATGATTTTGTTATAATAGACAATCGGTAGGGAAAGTAAAAAATTTTAAAAAAGAGTGGGTTGGCTTGTTAGTTAAAATCCACGCATTACCTACCTCATATCATGATTAAAAGACAATAAACAATTGGATGATATGGTATGTCTTACCTGCCGCAACTAAAATTGAAAAAAAAAATTATATATAATACAATTGATATTACATATAAACGCTCAAAATATTTAAATAATATAAAAAAATAGAGAGAAAAATAGAATTAGTAGAAAATGAAATATATGTAAATCAGAAATAATTTAATCAAATACTTTAATATGATCTGGCCCCACCTATTAAAACATTATCCAACTATTATTTGGTCATTAATTTACTGTTAGGTTGTAACATTGTTATTACAATTAGCTTTTGTCGAATGCAAATTTTATGTTGATTTCATAGGAAAATAAGGTAAAAACTGCCTTTAGAATTGGGGAAAGACACGGGATTTAGCTCATAATCACTTATATATCAAAATTTTTTACCTCCTCGCATTTCCAAGCATATAACTATCAAATCTATTTTCACAAGTTTGTTGAATTTTAAATAGTACATGTGTTGGTTTTGAAGTATCAAGTTTGCCTTTACTTTGACAAGATTTTTTTCTCCCAAACAGAAGTTCATGCTTCCTTCCTTAACAGCATTTAGTTTATAGAGATATTTGATTTTAAAAGCGGGTGAATTATTACTGATAATATAATTCATGAAATAATCAGTATATAATTGTTAACTATACCTTGAATGTATAACTTTTATCTTGCAGAGTTGCATTAATAAATCATTTACAAAATAAAATTATTCGCAAATCCAATTTTTCTTCTCTTTCTAAAACTGAAGAAGCCCTAGGAACAGGTTCCATAACCTGTAAAATCTTATATATAGTCTTATAATGATCTATGAATGATTTGTAATCTGAAATCTCTGCAATTTAAATTTATAACAAGATTCGTGAAATTATATGGTCATTCATTTTAATAAAAATCTTAATTTCAAGGAGTTATGGAAAAAGTTACATCTAATTATAAACATTTTGATAAGATGTGCTTCATTGGTGTAAAAAATGTTTCATAATAAAGCCAAGATGGGCTTTACCCATCTTAAAAGGGAATGTCCAATTGACATAATATTCTTTATAAGATAAATTTAATAATAATAATAATAATAATAATAATAATAATGATAATAATATAAATATAAATATAAATATCATACATTGATTGATACAATATTAATTAGATTAACAATGTTGACTAAAAATTTAGAAACAAAAATTTAAAATATTTGGGAGTTGTATAAATTAAAAACTCGGTTTAAATTATTTATAAAATTTTAAAAATAAATATAAGTAATTTTATAATGCAATAAAATATGTTATTTCAATATCTTTTAATAAATGTTGAGGTAAGTGTTTCGCGTTACAGTTAAAAAAACACGTTTACCTCTAGATGACGGTAACGAATGACGTTACTCCAGTTCTAAATATAAGCAATTAGAATATTAAATTTTGTTCTAAAATTTAAGAGTGTATTTATATATAGAAAATATTTTGAAATAATTAGCTATTAAAATTTTTGATGGTATTACCGGAGATACCATTTACACGTCCCGGCTCAGATTTTTTAAAAAATATTATTACTATTTTATATTTAGAATTTTTTTTTTCAAATTTTTATATTCATAATATAAGTTAATAAAATTATTTTATAGATAATAATCTTGAGAAACGAAAATAATATTTTTGTCTTTTAAAAGTTGTTTTTATCTAGATGTATTAATGACAAGTAGGCCTCTGTCTATCAGTTATAAGTTTTCACCTGTATTCAGAATAGTTTCGACAACAATTTTTAGTTTTTTTTATTTAAAATTGAGCTTTAAATGTGTAATTTATTCTTATTATTTTTTTAAATCTAAAAATCGTTATTCAAAATATGCTATTTTGGATTCAAATTTATTTAAAAAAACGATAAGATGAAACCTTCAAATTTAAACTTCATTATAATTTATATAACTAAGTAATCAATAACAGGAAGCAAAGAATTATAAAAACAAACATGAAATTTATCATATTTTTAAACTTTGTTATGGAGTTTCGCATGCAGGTCTGTTTTGATATAAATTATTAAATTTATAAAAAAGATCAATTTTTAGAAAAATTATAAAAAAAATTTATGATTTTATCATTTGAGATATGATAAGAAAATTGCAACTTCTATAATTATATGTAAAACCAAGGTTTACAGCACGATACCTAGATCACAGGGTAAAACAGCTAGATATATCCAATAAGAATCGAATGAATGGAAATAGTAGATAAGGAATAAATATGAGAAAAATTTGGGTCCCACATCACATTATCACGATAAAACACATAAGATATCAAAACCGTTGTGCTTTAAGACAATTGCCACTTGGCTCCCATATCCTACTTAATTTATTCTCCTGATATGTACACTCCTTGACTTTTTTTATACATTGTCATAGTATAACACATAAAATATCAAAATGAAAAGGAACATATCCTTATTATTCAATTCTTTCTCCATTTCTGCTCCTTATTCAAAATCACCTTGCGAACCATAATACTGCAAAACGTACCACTCTTTTAAACGTATATCTAGTTCAAAATCTACCAAATTAAAGGATAAAAATATATATAACAAAATTGTGAATTTAATAGCATTTAAAATACAAAAATATAAAGAAAATTAATTGATAAGATTATGAAATGCAAGTTAAAATTAAAATGTTTAGTACATTATAGAATTTAAGTAATAAAATGTAGAAAGAATAATAAAGTAACACTTGGGTTGAAGTTAATTTGTTGTAAATGAATTATTAAAGTTTAAAAAAAATGGTTTAATAGTTAGATTGGTATAAAAAAAGAATAAAACTTAATTCTTTTGAAAAGTATAAATTTAAAAAAAAATATACATGTTTAAAATTTAATTAATTAATTACGTTGATCAGAAAAAAAATATATTAACACAGTTTTTTAATAAAGCATGTATATCGTATAATCGTATAAACAACATTCTTGGGTGCGCTCTATATACTCTTAAAAATATCAAAAAGGCAAATAAGCTAAAATGGCTATTAAAATGGCCTCTATAAGTTGCTAGGATTTAAAAAAATATTAAAAGTTTAACTTTTACAGATTAGATAGATTACTATAAGAATTTAATATTATAAAGAAAAATTTATTAATTATATTATTATAAATTTTAGTAAATACCTTAATCAAATATTTAATATAATTATATAATTAATATTAAAATAAAATTTAATATAAATGGTATTAATATAAATTTTAATAAATATATAATTGTAATATTTAACATAATATAATTTTAATATAATATTATAAGTAATTAATATATTTAATTTAAATTAATTTGATATAAAGAAAAATATATAAATTGTATTAATATAAATTTTAGTAATATACAATTGTAATATTTAATATGATTTAATTTTTATATAATAATAATATTATTTACATAATTAATATATACTTAATATAGTATAATTTATATTATATTTTTATAATATTATTTACATATTTAATATAATTTATAAGCATACAAATTTAAGCTTAAGCAAAATTTAGCAAAAAGTCACGCGACCAAAACCAAAAAAAAAGAATATCATATGGCACAATACCACCTGATCCTATATGAATGCAAATAAATTAGCTTATTCTGGCGTCGCTTACTAGCCAAATTAGTTATGAGTCGGATGAAGTTTACAATATTACGCTATTTATTATTCAATCAATAAGGAATTAACATTATAACGAAGCAGCCCTTCATATGGTACGAATGTATTTAAATATAAATCCCTTTGATAAAGTCCACGTCAGATCGATTTTACTAATGCATTCAATATCTTAAGACGCAGTGTAAATTTCTGAAGTCTCTTATTTATTATCCTGAATTTCCCAGTTCCAGACTACTCCAAATCAATACATCTCATATTTGTAAAGAAATTAATTTCATCATTAGAATATATCCAGACTAATTCACTTGCACCAATACTTGTATTGGAATAGATATGACTTTAATCACCAATGCAAGCTCTCAGCAAAATTCATATATTTTTTTTTAAATGTAAATAATTTTATATAAATTCCAATGAAAAAAAATGCTATGATACTGAATCGAATGATATATCAGCTTCAGATAAAATAACGATCTGTTATTTTTCCAAGGCCTTCAAAATAAACTTCTACATTTAAAAATGCTGCAACAAACTGCTCGACGTCTAAGGCCCCATCTTGTAGGATATTCTTTTTGCAGTCTTTTTCTTCTTGTAGCGCAAGAATCCTCAGAAATAATTTTATTCAACAAATTTGTCTTTATAGATATGTGAACATTACTAGAAATTTTGCTTATAATAAATATTAGTAATTAACTTTTTAATAAAATTTAAATTAATTTTAACTTTTTAATAAAATTTAAATTAATTTTAACTTTTTAATAAAATTTAAATTAATTTTAACTTCAAGTTAATATTTAAAATAGAAATTTTAAATAGAAAATATTAAATTTACAATTAATAAAAATTTTAATGATCTTTAAAAAATAATTTCACTGTTGGGGATTACCCCCCCCCATCCCGCAGGCTACGCCCCTGCAAAAATTAAAAATATTTGTAATATAGCTATGAAGGGATATTTTATCTAAAGTCACACTATCAGATATATCTATTTATAAAATCATTATTACGTGAGCAGGCGGTTCAGGTTAAAATATTTTTTAATAGCAAGCATTGAGCGTAATTTATTTTAGCCACCATGATCGGGCTAAAATTGCAGCAAAGAATAGTAAGCCCCTCATTACATAAAGAAATAATAAAATATTACTGTCCCTCAAGAAATGTTCAAAAAACCTTAAAATATTTGCAAAAACTTTCATATTTTTTTATCTCATTTACTCATACATAAATCATTATTAATTACTAAAAAAAATATTGATTTTAAAAAAAAATTTTGCATTTTGAAAATAATTAATCATTATTTTTTTTATTTATTTATCGTAACTGGCTATCATTGTATTAATAATTTTTTATATCATATATTATATTTTAAAATATCCCCTCTTATTTTTGTGATATTCTCTCAATTATATTTTTACATTGTGATTCCTTAAATTCAAGTTTATTTCAAAAATAAGTATTATATATTAATCAAATTATGATGAAATATATATAATTTTTCGTTCTAATAGCAAAATTAGAATATAATAATTATAATAAATATTATTTGAGGTCCAATTTAATTATTTTTAAAATTTAGAAAATAAGTACGGGAATAAGAATAATTCATATAAAAAGTCAAAATCATTTTAGAATAAGTGTTAATATTTAAATAAAATTATTTTAATTAACATTTTTAAACATTTATTATTTTAAAAAATTAATGACATACTTTAAACCTTCCTTAGTAAAAATTTTAAACATATGATCAGATTCTTTTAATTAGTTATTTCCTGTTGACATCAAAATCTGAAGGTCTTGACTTTTCTCCTCTATCATCCTTTTTCGCGTTCATATCCACTAATTGATATTTTTCGATATGTAACATAATAAAACAATAGATTATATGCAGCTAATACCTGCAGATGAAAAAATCAGAGGGCATGACAGGCACTACCTATCCTTAAACCTAATAATTTTTCATCAAATGATAAATAAAGAGTCGTTGTTAGTTTACAGTTAGATTTAGACATTATTTGACCTCATGTTTCTCGTGATACCCGTTTAAACTTCCAAAGTCTCAGTTGTCATTACAAACAGGAAACGCAATATATCTATTGACCAGTTAATAAATCTAGCTTTTTAATAATGCACAAAATTTAAATCCCCTATGACCATCTAACCTATCTCTTGACGAGCGCCCTAGGGCCAGAATGTCTCTCTATAATCTCTTGAGAATCGACAAAACCTTTAATATGATATCATACACGTTTTTCCGCCTACTAAAATAAATTAAAAGTTTTCCAAAAAATTATTCTAACAAAGAACATTGTTCAATTACTAACCCTCCCCCCCCCCCCCTCTTTTAAATAAAAAAGAGGTTGGCTAACCTCAACTTAATGGAAGAAATGGATGGGTTATATATAATATATTTTATAAAAATGTGGTTTCAAAAGAGGAACTCCTTAAATATTGTAAACTATGATATCGATCATTTAAAAAAATATCTATATTTATTATTATTATCCTTGTTGGGAATATTATCGAAAACATATAAAAAGCGAGTTTGTTATGTAATATTAATGTTGTAACAGACAATTTTATCTGCATATTTATTATTTAAAATATAATTAAATTTTACTAAGTAAAAACAATTATATCGCATTTAAGCTATAATTACATGAAAAATTAGCTACATTTTTATTAAAGTAACATATCTGCATATTTATTATTTAAAATATAATTAAATTTTACTAAGTAAAAACGATTATATCGCATTTAAGCTATAATTACATGAAAAATTAGCTACATTTTTATTAAAGTAACATATCTAAATATTATTACTAAAAAAATTAGAACGCTACCTTCAATAGCTAATTTAAGAGCTATTGGTTTTTATGTACTACTATATGAGTTAGTTATTTTTTATATACCCTATGTTACTCTGTTCCTCATATTGGTAATATTTCATCATGAATTATATAATTCAATATATAAATATGTTAGGATTTTTTTAATTTTCTTTCTTTTTATATTCTATAAATTTGGTAATTTTGTTGCTTAAATCTTAGACCACAATTTTCTTTTTAAAATCCTATCTTGTATTCAAATCTTTGATAAAAAATATTTTATTCTAAGCAATATAAAAATAGTAAAAAAAAATATAGAAAAATAATATAATACAAATAAATAAATACATAAAATGTAAAACATAGCAACATACTTGTTTAATAAAATAAACACAATAAAGTAAAGTCGTCGTAGTTTAATGCCAATTTAAATTTTAAGAGAAAATGTATAAGAAAAGAGAAATTAAGAGAAAAAAATATAATTACAATAGTCAACTATAAAAATTTTGTTCCCATTTTTGACACTTAATAATTTCTAAATTGAAAACTCCAAAAAGTTCATTATTAAATACAATATTATCATGCATTTTTTACAAACAATGAATATATATAAGTTTTATTAATAAGAAATTTTTAAATTTTGCGGATATTGTTTTTTTCTTTTTACAATGGTAATCTTTGTTTATTAAAGTTTCTAACTCCTTGCCAACAATCCTTAATATTATCATATTCTCAAATAGAATTTGTGAAAATAAGTTAGAAATCCTTTCTCTACATTGATATGGATTTATGATAGTTCATCGCCGATTATATAACCTTCTTCTGAAAGAAAGCTAATGAGATTTGATGTGACTTGTAGCGATAATACAAATCTTGCCATAATACTTGAATTTTGCGATGAGTGGATTATTATAGGTGATAGAATCACCTGTAGATGACCATGTGACCACGAAATAAATGACAAAATTAAATTATGCAATGTTTTAAAAACTTGCCAAGAACATTTAATAACTTATTTATTGTTTTTTCGTTAAAGTTTTAAAAATTATCAAATTATATATTTTTTTTTGATATTTTGAACTTAACCTTACGTATAAAAAAAATAAAATAATTAATAAAACGGTTATTAAATTAAAAACTATTTCTAAAAAAAATTTTATCCACTTTTTAAAAAAAAAATGGCTGACATCGCTCACTTATTTTTATAACATTTTTTTTTGCCGCCATTTTTTTTATCCCACAATTTTTTTTCCGTCAGATATTTTTCACTGATAATTTTTTTCCCCCAGTTTTTTAGGTGGAGTTTTCTTTCTTTAAGCTTTTTTTACCGGGATAGGATACTAAAATATGATTAATGTAAATGTAATAATGTTGAAGATAGTTATAGAACACTTTGTACCACTTGCTTTTTAAGCTCATAATTTATGGATACAGGTAATCATTTATATTTTTGCATATATATATTTAAGTTAAAAATCTATCAACGTTAATTTGGTATTAAAATTATTAGTGAAAATTTAAAAAAATAACAAATAATAAAGTTTGTTATATATAAACATGAAATTTTCATAATATCTTTTTCGGAATTTTTCGAAAATGTCCTGAAAATTTTTCCGAAATTTTATTTCGTTTTCGTTTGGCGGGACGTGAATGTTAATCAAAACGTTTCGTTCCATGTAACTGATTAAAATATTGTAAAATTTCATACACCCCAACCACTACATATTAACAAATAATGTATACAATACTTTAATATAAACAATAATTTAAAAGACTTATTAATAAAAAAAATCGTCAATGCTTAGATTTCATATTTTTAAAAGGTATAAAATAGCTGCAATATGTGGGTCTAAAGGTCTCCAAAATGTAAAAAAAATCAGCGAATAGTTATCTAAAATTTAGTTTTGATAGAAGATCAATAAATGCAGTGCCTAGCCTAAAAAAACATTCTTTTTATAATTTATGCATTACTTAAATAGAATATGTTAAGAAAGTTCACATAAATTTTTTTTATTAAGATCTATATCTCCTTTAATGAAACTATTAACTATGAAATTTTCTTAACTAATATATGCTATTAATTACGAAGTAAATTCTTAAATAAACTTTTATTACAAAAATGTTTTGTTTGATTAAAATTTCCAGATAGTTAAAGTAAATCACAATTCATTTAGCCAAATGAATAAATCTTGAATATATTTTAATAATTCCCCAAGTAAAATTTAAAATATGTGATTAATAACATAATGGATAAAAATATCGGATTTCCAGGGTCATACTCTTAAAAATAATTTATAAAATATTAAAAAAATAAACTGATATATATATACACATATAATATTATATAGAATATGGAAGAAATAACTATATTTAAAAAAAACCTACAGGTTACTACTTCTTAATTATTATATTATTTAAATGGAATTCTAAGGAATATGAAAAAAATATTGATGTTAAGCTAAAAAATAAGACACCTATATTTATAATTAATCCCCAAAAAAATGATTATAAATTAACTTTATTTATTATATCCAAATCAATCTTATATAAAATTTTAAGCCAATGGAAGACTATTTTATTAAAATCAACACTTTTAAAAAAGAAAAGAGAGATGCCAGTGCGATAATACATTAATAAAGATGATATTGATTTATTAAAATATTATGGAAAACTTACATCCCACTAAAAAACCTAAATATAAATTATAGTATATTCTTAAAAGCTTTAATTATATTTCACTAAGAGGTTTTTAATCAAATCCACGATACAAATATATATGCAAATTTGTTAAAGTTTTAAAAATTAATATAGTTTTTTTCTTTAAATATAGAAATAATAATGACTAGAGGTTTGTAATAGGTGGGGTGCAAGAGCCTAGAATAAAATATCGACATATGATGGAATACAAAACACAAAATTTTAGAAAGCATTTATAAAGTGTAAAAAGAACCTCTGTATTTTTATAGTCTCGTAATATGATCGATAAAAAGTTAAATGAGTGCGTTATAATAACCAATAGGTAAAGTATGTGGGGAGTTAAAATAATTTTAAAAAGAGTGGATTAGTTTGTTAGGTAAAATCCATCCCATGCACATCTCTAATCATGAATTTGCTAATATAAACGATTATATTTTATGGTATGTTACCTGCCAAGACTAAAAAATATGAGGTTTAAAATTTATATATAATACAAATGATATTACAATTTAGAAATATAGCAAGATATGCTTACTCTCTTTAAAATAAGATAGGAAAATATAGAGAAAAATATAATTATTAGAAAAAGAAATATATGTAAAAACAATTTAATCAAATTCTTTAATATGACCTGGCCCTTCTCACTAAAACATTATTCAATCCTTATTAATTGGTCATTGGTTTCCTGCTAGGTTTTAACATTGTTTAACTATAGAATTTTGGTTTATTTAGATTTCATAAGAAAACATGGTGAAAACTGCCTCTTTAGGAAGACATGGAATCTAGCACATAATCACATATAAATCAAGCTTTCACACCTGCCCGCATTTCCAAGCATATAACTATCGAATCTATTTCCATAATTTGGCTTTATTTTAAAGGAGCTCCCACTCTACAATATCTAAAAATTAAGGAATATATGTGTTGGTCTTTATTACCTACAAATATTAACTAGAACTTTCTAGGGTCCTGACCAAAAAAAACAACAAATTCAAAAATATTAATAATTTTATTAGCCCAACTAATAATATCAACAATAGTTATCTAAAATTTTGACTAAAAAAACTCATTAACACAATAAAATCATTTGCAAAAGAGTCCAATAATTTTTTTTACATTAAACAATAAATATATTTGCATGTGTTTTGGGATACAATTAAACGATTTATCATCTTATTCATTTTATAGTTTTTTATTTAAATTTAGTTGAATTTTTAAGATATTAACTTTGAGATATGAAATAATTATTTTTTATATTCCAAATATATTATTTCCAAGGATTGATTAGGAATAAATATAAAAATAGAATGAATATGCTTAAAATAGAGTATTCTCATGTAATTTCTTATAATTCAAGATTGTATTTACATAATGTCCAGTATTGAAAATTTCAGTTTTTTATAAATTGTCAAAATATATGATTTTTATTATCCATCTCTAATCATTTTCTAAATTAACAATAAATTACTTATTCTAAATATGCTACGATGAATTCGACATGATTATCAAATCAGGTCATATATTTTACAGAAAATGACTTAGGTGGCTTGACGTAGTAACTATACCAAAATGGTTTATATTATTCTATCTACCTTGTAATATTAATGATTGTTAATAATAATTATCTTATTTTAGCTTTTCTGAATATATTATTACCCGGAACAACAGCGTCTTCCATAAAATAATTAATAAGAAAATAAGTATAATTATTAATTAAAAAATTTTAAATGGTAGATTAATAATTTGCGAAATAGCCTTTGACAGTTTTTCTTTTAAATGCAATAATTAAACGGGTTTTGGTTAAACCATAGCATGAGTAAAGTCTTCATGAACCTTAATTATGCTGAGTGATATAGGGAGTGAAAATCTAGACTATAGAGCTTTGGTGAAAGGGCAACTTGGATTCAAAAGTAAGAAGAGAATATTTAAATTAGAATATATTCGAGTGTTTTTTAGATATATTTCTAATTTAAAACAATATTTTAAGAGGACATAGAAATTGGTGAAGAAAAGCGTGTAAATTTTTGTGATGAAGAAAGAGGATTAAATTTAAGAATACTATTTATGGAGATTGCACTTTCTATTGTTTGTTCTAACATGTAGGACCTAAGAATTTTCTTGCTGGATCACCTTTTTAGAGGTTTGAATTATTATATTAAAAATAATTGATGATTATACTAATCTTGTTTATTGTAAAATAAACTCAACGGAAGTTGACTGAGTGCTCAAACCTCAATTATAAAAATTTTAGGTTTTAACAGATAAGGAGTGATACATAGATCTAATATCCCCATTTTACTTAAAGTTATGGAGCAAGCGAGCTATAAATATTATAGGCTGAATTATATTAGATATATTTATATAAAACATATTATTGAGTAATATTTATCTGTGATATAAGTTTTGATATAGGAGGTTTCATTTTAATAATCTTTTTAATTTCAAAGAATTTACCACCATGTATATATAAAAATTTTTTAATGAAACTAATATTCCTACCTGGAACAACATCTTCTGCCACTTGGAAACAATTTAAATAAATTAAACCATAATAATAAAATAATTATAAATTTATTTTAGCCATTTCAACCCCGGATTTGTCAATTTTTATCCCCTTTCATTTTATGCTCATATTTTTAAAATTTATTGGGAAAAATATATAAAATGCAGCTGATTTTTTTTAAAGTAAACAAACGAATCTATAATAACTCGGGGAGAGCCAGAAAAACATTGTTGCCGCTGTAGATTTATGATATTTATACCTTCAGTCCAATTAAAATTATCGATGTAATTAGTTATAATAATAAAAAAAACTATAAATATAAATGTTACATGCTCAAAAAAAAATATGGTATGTGGATATAGATTAGCTTAAAGTTACAATGTGTGTTTGTTTAATAATAAAAATTTTAATTTTATATTGTTGATTTGGATAAGCTTTTCCTTTTATGATATATTACTTTAACTAGTAATGGTTAATCGAACCGTTTTAGATCACTTTAAAATCCGAAAAATATTATCTAAAAAGTTGTCGGGCTTATTTAAGAACTAATATTTTTTTTTCAGGTCATAGGTTACTTTATTTGAATGCATAATGACATAAAAATTTCAAGGAGCGAGAGATTATTTAATTTAACTCTTGCAACGCTGAGTCTATTACTTTATGAAATAAAAAATGTGTAAATAATGATAATAATATCTAAAGATAAGCTTAGAGAATATATAATCCAATTTATTATGCATATAATATTATGAGAAGAGATTTTTTTTTTCATTATAAATTTATAAATATCAACATTGATTAAATTAATTCTTATTTATTAAATTTAAAATGATTGATGATTTACTAATCTTATGTATTATGAAGGATAACCCAAGGGGAGTTGACTGAGTGCTCGAACCTCAATTATGTTAAGATTTTACCAGATAAGGAAAGCCTCTATTTATGTCATAGCAAATTATTTTAGATATTATTCTCCAAAATACTGACCCTGCTTTAGATCTGATATCTCCATTTTGCTTACAATTATCGAGCAAGCGAACTATGGTGAATTATATTAGATATTTATAAAACTTACGATTCAGTAATATTTATTGATATAAATTTTGATATAGAGATATGGGTTGTTGTTTAATTAAATCTTGTTTCTATAACCTTCGTTTGTGGTTTAGGAGTATCAGAGGTGGGTAGGGGTAAAATAGGCTCTAATGACAATTTTATCCGTAAAAAATCTCTTGTGAACATAGAGTTGGTATGTTGCGAAATTGTTTTTGTTTTTAATTAGATTAGATTAGCATTTATTTTTTTTACCTGTCAACTGTCATGCGGAAAATTCACTTGGTGGGTCAGTGCAATATGACGTCCAAGAGATATAAATTACCCTTCGGAAACAACAACTATAATGGAATGGAATGGCAAAGAGCGATGGATGACATAACGACATATGTGGATTAGTGGAGAAGAGGATTAGACCATCGATGTACAGGAATAGAAAGCCTCCATTTTGCAGGGAATGAATGGGAGACGCTCACTGAATATCTAGCAGTTGATGCTTCAGCATAATAATCCTGAGATGATGTATCAGGCAAAACCCGTAACGAATCCCACTAACAGAAAGAATTACTGAAATGATACCTCCAGTGGTAGTTATAACTGAGACTTTATGGGAAAAATTCATGTTATAGTTAGAGTAATATTTTTTTAGAGTATAGAAAATTTAAAATGTTTTTTTTAATACTTTTTGTTATATATCATGTATAATTTAATTTTTTTTTGTTGTTTCTGATGAATATCTATTGCCCATAAAAGGGTGTAACGTCCTAATTTTATGTCATTTTTAAAATATATTTAGTATATTTTTAGGAAACCGTCAATGTCTGGAATAAAATAATATGATTATTATTTTGGAAACAGATATTTTAGTAGAATTTAAATTTTGAATAAAATAATATAAAACTTATGGAAAAAATATTATAATATAAAAACTGCAAGCATGCATTCGAAATGTAAATTTTAAATGAAACTGGTATAAATTGGTTTCCAAAAATGGTTAACACCATTTATAAATTATGTGTTTGGTGAATAAATTTCTAAAATTTTCACAATAAAAATTGTTTTGATCAAAAAAATGAATAAGGGTATGTGTCTGATTCCAATCGCTTTTAAAACAATGATTAACAAAAAATTCCTATGACAATAATAAATGAAAGTTGTCTTTATTTAGAAAGTTATTTAATATTGATTAAATGAATAGCGTATATATTATATATTTTTTTATTTTTTTACTAGAATTATATAATAATTCAAATCCCCTAAACAAAAGTGTTAAAAAAGAAATTTAAAAGTATTTTAAATTTTTTTAATAAAACTTAATAAAATGAAACTATTAATTAAAATTATAAAAGATTTTCCCATTAATTTTTAGGTATTTTATTATACCTATTTTTAATAATATAAATTAATAAACAATTAAATAGAAATAATTTCAATTCAGGAAGGAAAATTCCAAACATTAACCAACTTTTAACGTATTGATCTTTTAACTTTGAGTTTTTATATCTTTATTATTTTTCATTTCTATTTTAATTACACACATTTCTTTTTTAATCAAACCTTTTTTTTCTTTTTCGATTGGTATTTTTTGCTTTTTTTTAAAAAAAATTATATTATATTATATTTTATTAATTTTTTTTTAATAGTTAAATTGGGAAAAAATAATATATACTATAAAAATTTCAAAATTATTCATATTTTTTTTATTGTAAATGGATAATAATATTCATAAAAATTTTAGGGATAATTGTAATTCAAACAAGATTACAATTTACTTTTTCATTTTTATAATAAAGAGAGTTATTCACTACAGGGTCTCTCATCCAGAAACAGTTAAAGTTCCAATCAAAATAAAGAAAAGCTATGAATAAACAATAAAGGGCAACTTAGCTTTTTCTAAAGAAGTAGGCTAGATAGGTTTTCCCCCCTATAAAATTATTGGAGGGCCACCTATTATAACCCTTGGGCTATATTAAATTTTTTATAGAAATAATTTTGAGTTTTCACTTTTTTTAAATGTAAAAATTTTAAAAAGTTATTTACATTTACTATTTTCTATCAAATTCCTCCCTCTAATGATGTACTGTGTACATTTGGGGGGGGGGGGGGAGAGAAGGGGTAGAGTTATATGTACGGGTAAGAATTTTATTAGCTTAAAATGATATATAAGAAAACAGACAATTTTCTGAAGGGATTTCCTATTAACCCCTCCCCCTTTCCTCAATTGCTACAGTAAACTCAGATATTTTATAATTATTATCTTACATGGCTCGACTAAAATAATGTGTAATTTAATGATTTTTATATAATACAATATATGACACAAATAAATTATTAAATTAAGATACAATTTTAAAAATAAATATCATTTTACTATTTACCAGCTAAAATTGTAAAATAAAATTCGAAAATAAATGAATATAAAATTATTAGAAAAATAAAAAAAATATTTAAATCTTCGAAAATAGTTTAATAAAATAACTTTCCCCTAGGTTTAAAAATAAATAATTATTAGGATCAAAATTTAAATATAAAATAATTATGATTGAGATGGCAGTGGTAGGAATAAATAACGTATAATCGGATATATATCAAATATGATCAAAAAAAAATGCAATATTTGCAAATTTTACAAATCAAAAATAATTTTACGTTCTGCTAACACTAAATGCAAAGTACAATTTTTTAAAATGTAAAATAGTAAGTTCGAATGTAATAAGGATTTTGAAAATACTGATTTATATAACTGTTTTATATTTTATTAAATGTGAAAAATAAAAGAGTGGGGAAACATCACTACATAAATAAATTTTTTTAAAAAAATTGAATATTTACAAATTTTTGAAAAAATATTTAATAAAAAATAACTTACAATCATCAATTTTTAATGTGAAATTTAAAATAAAATATCTAATTTATTAAATGTAAACTAATAAGTTTGGGATGGAATGAGGCATGAATAAACCGATGTTGTATGATCCATTTATATTTGCTTCAAATAGTATCTACGGAACTTTGCAAAATTATATTAGAGATGAGCCACTTAATCAGAAATAACTCTAAGACGAGCTTAGCTTAGTTTTAAATCAATTTTTTGACATTACCATTAAGTGATTAAGCGGATTAAAATTTTCTAATGATAGCAGCCCCAAATTTCTAACCATTGCAATCAACACAAAGAGTTATCTCGTAATTGAACCTTTTGTACATTCTAACCATTACATAATCAACACAAAGAGCTATCTCGTAATTAAACCTTTTGTACAATAACGCTATCAACATAATAAAAAGACAATATTCTGTCCCTTTATTATGTAATCAGTATCCTGATTTGAAATTTATAAATAGAGAGAATGATATATCCAGACACAACCAAAAATGCAGACGTAAAATTACCCTAAGAATTAGACACTTGATATTATCCTCAGTTTTAATTTTAAAATATTGATAACGTCTTTAAACATTTGCCTCCTCCCCCCTCCCTCCTTTAAACTTATTTTTTAATCACAAGTTATTTATTACTTAGACCTTCCTCATTGAAGTTTTAATACTTGATTCTAAGGTATATTCGCCCTTAATCCAGAAATTCACCATTAATTAATGGTCTTGTTAATATAAAAATATTTCTTTTGATTAGGTACAAATGGATTTTTGCATTTTTGATTTTTATTCAATTGTAAAATGTCATATCGCTTCCTTGCTACATCCACAAATAATACACCTGGATAGATTTGGCTATTATATGTTGTAGGCTAAACATGTGTCCGAGATGATAAATACTTGCCTTAAATTTTAAATACCTTAAAAATTATCCTTAAGTCGCTTTATTTTCTAATATATTTATAATTATTTTGTTCAAACTATTATTTCCTATTTAATTTACTTCCAATTTTTCCTATAGTTTATCATTATTATGAAATTATTCCAGTCTCTTTTCAGGTTTTCCTGCATTTCAAAGATAATCACATTACAGCTTGAAACATAGTTCCTTTTTATTATTGTCAGTTAGTGTTGTTAAACGACTCGTTTGAGACCGATTTTGAAAAACGCTAAATTCAATATTACATCCAGAAAAATATTAGGCAAGCCTGAAAATTTTTGCTCATAGAAGGAACAAATGTTTAGATATATATTATCGAAATCTCGAGGCAGGTAATATTTTTCTGCCTAAAATATTGAGTTGCCTTGAAAAATCGGCTCAAAACGAGTTATTTAACAACACTATTGTCAGTAATTAATTTATAAACATTAATATCTGGATCAGATAAATAAAGAGTTTATCTTCGATTTAAGGTTCACTTGTAAATATTTCTATGTAAAAAATGAATTTTATTTCTTCTTTTTAATTGAATTTACGTTTATTATATATATTTAAAGTTTCCATTCCCTTTTAATTATCTATTTATTTTCTTTCTTTTAATTTTGCCATTGATTTTCATGATTGTGAATTTATAATTTTTCATTAAGTAAAATAATTTCTCACATTGTCCCATCTCTTCAAATACTTGTAAATAAATTAAATTTTATTTAGTTTTACTGATAAATTATAGTGAAATTCTAAAATGGAAATTAACTACTAATAAATAATGTTAATCACTTTAATTTATATAATTATTATTATATATATACTTTGATCTACTAAAATTTTAAATGCATTCAAAAATAATGAAAGATTTAAATTTCATGTAAAAATTTAAGTGCCAAAAAATATTATAAATCAATACAAATGCTATCGTTTTTTATATTTAATACTCTTGAATTGTGATAAGGTATTGAATTTTTCAAGAAATTTTTATATCCGTTACTACAAATATAATCTTAATATTTTAACCTGGCTTTTTTTGAAGCTTCCTATTTTTATATAGATTCATTTGAATTGTTTCGTGTGTGTTAATGATGAAATATCTTTTTACTTCTTTATTATTTATAATTTGTAATTTTGAATCTGGCCAAATTATACAGATTTTAAGAGTTAGCATTAGTCGTATTTCACTTTCCTATTATGATCCTATTAAAGATTTATAAACTTTTTTTTTGATTTTAAAATTAAAACTTTCTATTTTATTATATTTAAATTTTCCTCAAGGATTAAAACTTTTTCCAGGATATTTTCTCTTATATTTTTATATTATTTCTATTAAAGAAAGTTAACTGGTCATAATTTTATCCTTGCAATCTTTTACTCATCTCTTCACTTTTTTTCACATCTGTAATTCAGAGTATATTTGAGAAAATTTTGTTTTGATTATTGGTAAAAACTACAAGTATGTTTACTAAATGTGAATTATAAATACTCATATTTGCACTGCTATAAATTGATTTAAAATAAAGGATACAATTATTTAAGTTATGCTTGTTTAAGATAGATTATAATTACAAAATTTCCAGATCGTGTTTTGATCAGAAAATGTAATAGTCATGGTGACATGTGTCAGGTTCTAATCGCTTGAAAAAGATCAACAAAAACTTCCTTTGACAATAATTAAATAAAAGTGGTCTTTATTTTGAAAATTATTTTTTTTTATATTCTTCTATTCTATTTTAATTAAACATGTTTCTTTTTTATTAAACCCTTTATTTTTTTATCGATTGGATTTTTTTGATTAAATTATATTTTATCATATTATATTTTTATTAATAGGAAAAATGAAAACATTAAACCCCCTTATCATAATGTTTACTAATCGCCAGGGTGGCCTAGTGGGTTATGATGTATGCTTGGAAACAGAAGGTCCTAAGTTCAATCCAGGTAACGAACCTTAAAAATTTTCAGGTTTTTCTTTGATGACTGATATGTAAAGACATATGTGATAATATGAATTTCTGAGCTTAATGATGACACCCCGGTCATCGACAGGCTTGAACAACCGGGTTCTATAATACTTGTCCAATAAACCAAAAATGAAAATTATAAACAAAAGTATAAATATGAAAGCTAGGGCGTTCCCTCCAAGCGACGCGCAGGGTGTAGACCTCCATCCTATGAAATGTAAAATAAAGGTCAAAGCAAAGAAGACAAAATTAGCAAGCTTGATGGTACAATTAAAGGTAAGACGCCAGAATTGGCATCCATGTTGAACAAGAGAAAAGTTGAAGCATGCGTACAAGAGACAAAATGGAAAGAGTCTAATGAAAGGAGATGGGTTTAAATTGTACTATAATGGAATTGTTAGTAATAGGAACGGTGTCGTTATCCTCAGTCAAGATCTAACCTCCTCAGTGGTAGAGGTTAATAGGTCTCTGATTGACTAATGAAGATATAGCTCTATTCAATATTAAGCATTCTTTCAGTATATGGCTCAAACGGGTTGCAAATTAGAGGTAAAAGATGACTTTAGAGCTATCTTTGATGAAGCTGTAATAGAAATGGCTAAGGATGACCTAGTTATAATAGGTGGTGACTTAAATGCGCAAAAGCAAGTGATTACAAAAGGCATCATGGTGGTTTTTATGGAAAGAGCATGTATTGAAATTTTCGTATATTGCCTTAACCAACACCTACTATAGTAAAAAGGACAGTCATTTAATAACATATGAAAGAGGTACAAGGTAAACCTAGCTAGATTGCATGCTTATCTCTCGCAGAAGATTAAAAGATGTAATAGACTGCAAAGTCTTCCCAAGAGAAGTTATTGCCGCGCAACACAAATTACTAGTCAAGGATTTACACATCACAAATAAATCCACTTAAAACAAGATAAAACTGGAACCATGCATTAAAGTAGATTAAAATCAATGACAGATGCCTTTGCAATCAATGCAAATTGAAACAATAGATTACTAACAAGTCAGGGAAAAAATGTGAACAGATCTTTCTTCCTGCCAAATCGACACTAGGCTTGACAAGGGGAGGTAACAAATCATACATAATATTATGGTGGTGAAATAAAGAGGTACAAACCACTATACAGGAGATAAAAGCCAATCTAAAAACCCAGTTGACGACAAAATACAAAAAATCCAAGAAAATAGCTACAAAGCTGGTAGCTAGATTCAAAGCAATAGCATGGGATGACATGTACGAAGAACTACATACTAAAGAATTACAAAATAAAGTATACAGATTAGCCAAAGAGCGAGAAAAGTATTATAAGGATATAAACGGAGCTCCGAAAGTAATCAAAAATAAAAATGGGAAATTGATAATAAAGGGAAAAGAAATAATGAATAGATGGAAAGAATATTTTCAGGAGCTTTTCAACTTAAATCCTCACGTACTACCTTTAAATGAAGAATCCCTATGTCACAAGATCAAGTTATTCTTAAGTTCAATTATTTAAGAGATTATATAAATAACCTCTCCTAAATTAAAATTTTTATTTCTTTGTATATTAAAAATATTTATGATTAGAATAAAAAATTTATTTATTTTTTCATGTTTTGAAAATATAATATATTTTAAATACTTGGAATATCATCATTTTCTCCTTAAAAATATTTAATTTTAGAGTATAATTAATAATTATTTTAATCGTGGTTCTTAAATTCTGCCTTAGGATTTTATCCATAGTTACACCACCACCACCTAGTATAAAGAACTAATATAAAAGGTTTTTAAGAAATTATCTCATATAAAACTTTCATTATTGTTTTGGCTTTTATTTATTACGAGGAGAAAATTTTTAACTTGCTCCTAAAAATTAAGACCAAAGGATCTATAGGAGATTGGTTTTTTTAAACATTCTCTCATAAAACTTTTATTAATTATAATTTTTGAAAAAAACATTGAATTATTTTTAGAAAAAAAAACATGTGCTATGTAAGCACTAAGTAGGAATCAATTTTATTTTTCCTACAATAATGAGAAATATTTATATATTTGAAATCACCATTCAATTAGCATTTTAATGATGTGTTTATCGTTATATTATATTTATTAAAAAGTATATTTGAGCAATAATTTGGAATTAATTTTTATTTTTTATCAGAAATGAGAAATTTGAATTATCAACTAATATCGATATACATATCATTATAAAGCTAATTGATATAGGTGATTTAAAATATATAATTATATCTCATTTCCGAAGAGAAAAAAAAATTATTCCCAAATTAATGGTTGCAAATGATGACCCAATTGGAAAATAATTTTAAAAAAAACAGTAAATTTTTTTATACGAGAACGTTTAAAAACATAAACCCCATATAAATCCTCATAAAAACAAATTAAAAATTATTTCTAGCGTATAAACGAAATTAATAAAAATGAAGACTAACTCGTAATTTTTTAAATGATTTTATTATCATCTTTTAACGATATAAATAATCCTATTGTTTTTCAACATATATATTTAAATGTTTATATATCGTTAATATTTATGATTTCGATTAAAAAAATTATAATCATCGTTTCGTGTTTCCAAGAATATAATACAATTTTAAGTACCTGGAACAGCAGCTTCTTCTACAATAAATATAATTTAATTTTAATGTGAGTTAATTAGCTTAGGATTCTCTCCATTAGAGATCTACAAAAGTAGGTCCGGCCCGTACACCGCCCGAACGCCGGGCCTATTATTTTTTAAAAAAATTCGGAACGGGTCAGGTCTTAATATATTTTTTTAAAATATATATTTTAAATTTATCAATTTTATGTTGAATTTTTTTATGTAAAATAAAAATATTTTATTTTATTTATAAAAAACTAGACGCCATTTGAGTAATTATAAAAATTAATTTCTATATTTAAATAAATTCAGGCCGGCTAAACTTTTTAAAAAAAATTTCCGGTCGTGCCGGGTTTAAAAAATTGGGGCCCGATGCAGATCACTACCCTCCATATTACCTACATTGCATAAAGGAATATCAAAGGATTTATTCGAGGCTGTGTTTAAAACGTAAAATTTTTATTATTTTTGTTTATACGAAGAGAGAATCTATAAACTAAGATCATTGGATTATGGGAGACCGTGATTTTAAACATTCTCGTATAAAGAAAATTGTAATCAATTTCACATATTCGAAATCACCATACAATTATCATCTTAAATTATAATTAGTTTTGTAAAAATATTGATAAAACCATATTTCTTATTTAAAATAAAACCAAAAATATATTTAAGGCAATAATTTAATCAATTTCTTCTTCTTCTTTTTTTTTTATCGGAAATGGGAAATTTGGTTTTATCAACCTTTTTCCCATAAATATAATATATCTGGATTACACTTCATTAAAAGGCTAATTGAACGGTGATGTCAAATATATAAATATTTCTCTTCTGTTGGGGAAAAAAAAATTGATTCCAAATTAGTAGCTCAAATGACACAATATTTTTTATTTACAAACAATTAGTGTTGTTAAAAGGTTCATTTTGACGCGATTTTTTAAAAGGCTAACTAAATATTGTAGCCAGAATAATATTACTTAAACCTCGATATTTCGATGATATATGTCTAGACCTTTGTTCCTTCTATGAGCAAAATCTTCAGGCTTGCATCATATTTTTCTGGATGAAATATTGAGGTAGCCGTTTTTATAAATCGGCTCAAAACGAGCCGTTTAACAACACTACAAACAATACGATATTTTTAACAAAATAAAATGTTTTTTATACTAGAATGTTTTAAAAAACACAACCTCATACAAATCTTATGTGTAAAAAATTAAAAAATTATTTCCTCGTATAAATAAAAATAATTTAATAATAATAGCGCATGTAAAATCAATCCCTTATTCCTCGAAAATATTATTAAAAAATTTTTTATTTAAGCCTGATTTTTCTTTTAACTATATAAAATTATCCTATGGTTTCGACATATTTTCTTATCGTTGTCGATCTATTATATTTATGATTGGATTTTAATTTTATTATTTTCTTGCTTTCAAGAATACAATATAATTTTAGGTACCTGGAAGAGCAGGATTTTCCACTATAAATATAAAATTTAAATTTTAGTGCAAGTTTAATAAATAGTTTATTAATTGTAATTCTTGAATAAGTCTTCTTCAAAAATAATTTTTTTTTATTATACCTGTCGCTTGAAAATAGCCTTAATTTTCTTTCAACCATATAAATCATCCTATTGTTTCGACTTATTTCCTTAGTGTTATTGATCGTTTATATATATGATTTGAAATTAAATATTTTAATTTATTTTTTTCATGCTTCGAAGAATATAATATAATTTTAGTTACCTGGAACGAGAACATCTTCTCCTATAAATGTAATTTAATTTTAATGTAAGTTAATATATAAATTAATCGTAATTTTTATAGTGTCTTTCTTAACTACTTATTCTAAAATATTTTTTTTAACTATCATAAAAATAATAAGGTTTTATACTAGCTTATTTAAAATTCGCTCCTCTTCTAAATAAAAATCAGAGAGCTGCAGGCCCAGCTAATCTAGAGTGGCCTGGCCGTATATTTTAAAACTAAATATTTGAAATCGCCATTATTAGTTATAAAAATCAAAAATATAATAAAATATATTTTTTAAAAAATCCGGACCGGGCCTGAATCCCGGGCCGGGCCGGAATTATTTTTTAAAAAACCGGGTCTGACAGTACAAATGGTACCTTTGCAAGTCTCTGATAAAAATAATATTAAAAAAATGTTTTACAGTGTTGTGATGATTTAATGAAATGTATTGACGATTAAATTAAAACCCATCCATATAAAATTATTTTCTTTGCAAAAATATTTTAAATATAGACAAAGCATTATTGAAAATTCTTTTATTATACTCCTTTTGTTATTTCAATTATTTTTGCAAAGAAAATAATTTTATATGGATGAGTTTTAATTTAATCATCAATATGTTTCATTAAATCATCACAAAACTGTATATGAACTTTGGTAGAACCACTCCCTCTTATTCGAAATATATATTTTTTAAAATCTATTATCGATGGATAATTTTCTTTAACCTTATTTTTCTTATATCGTTATAGATAAATCCTATTGTTTTTTGATCGTTTATATATCTGATTTGAAATTAAAAAATTTTAATTTTTTTTTCATGCTTCTAATATATAATATATTTTTAAGTACCTGGAACAGCAGCATTGTCTTCTATTAGAATTTAATTTTAGTGTAAATTAATATATAATTAATTAATCGTAGTCTTTTATACATATATATATTTAAATAATTTTCTTTCTTTCTTTCAAGATTGATTAAATTTATTCCGAATTTTAAAAATCACATTTTTTTTTATTCGAAAATTATGTTTAAATTTATTTTAAAAGAATAAAAAAGAGTTTCAAAATCAAAAGATATTGCTATCAGCTATACGATATGCACAAATTCTAAGAGATTTCTTATCCATTTGTTTTTACAAGTTAGTTCATAAAAAAAAATATTTAAAATTGAAAATAATTTTAATCAATAAGATCTCATGTGTGGCACTGGCACAGATCAGCTCCCTCAATAAGGAATCATCTTATCTTTACTGCTAAAATTTACTCCAGTTGTTTTACAAATTTAGAGTTAATTCTTAGAGTAATAGCTGAAATATACAAGACTTATTTAGCCCGCCTATACCAAATTATTTCGGATAAAATACCCACCGTTTTAATATAAGTTGTTATAAGAAGATAAGTAAAAATATTTTCATTATTTTTTATTACAAAGTTCTATGAGAAAATGAAAACTAAATATTTCCCACGTGCGAATAATTTATCAACTTTCCTGATTTTTTTTTTTGATATTCTTATTATATTTGTGATATTCAATCCGGAAAAAAAATAAGTAAATATAACAATATAACATTTGGTCATGAGGCCTTCTAGAACCTATACTTTTATTTAAATTTTACTGATGACTTCTCTAATTCGCCAACAGTTTTAGACATCAGTGCATCGTATGTAGAGGTCTGCATTGAGCGGGTTTTTTGAACCAGAATCTTGCCCAATACAATATTTTGAAAATATTTTACCCGCCCGCCCGCGTACCCACTTTTAAAAATGTTCGGGCGTTGGCGGGCAGGCCGAAATCCCGCCTAATGAAGACCTCTAATAGTTTGTCTATTAATAATTGCTTGGAATATTTTTTAAATATTTAATAAAAATACCCGGAACAAAGAGGCCTTCATATTGGAAAAAAAATAAAAATATTTTTTAAAATATTATAAAAAAAAATTTAATAACTCCTTTTTACAGGGTATAAATATTTTATAATATTTCTGATAATAGTATATATACAAAAAGGTTCAAAAAAAATATATGATCCGAATAGGTGACCCATGTTATTTTACAGTAAACTTGTATTTTTTTAAATAAAAAATTAAGAGATCATCCCTTACATATATTTAAAATAATTCTAAAAATCTCATATTCGAAAAAGTGAAAATATAAGTAAATATATTATGAATTGTGAATTCCGTCTATCTTAAAATAATTTGATATTAAATATGGTTTCTCCAAATTTATTTTAAACTGGATCCTTTTCATAAAAATCAAATACAGTTTGTTTTTTTTAAGTCCCTCTTTTTGTTTGATAATTACGATAAAAGTAAAACCTATGATTTTTGTGTTTTCTTTTAAATCAGGGGTTTTTCATATTCTTGGATCCCTTAGTAAGGTGGGTTCAGTACTAATTATAAATTAGATATTTAGATCCTGGAGATGTTCTTAAATCTGGAGATAAAATTAGAATAATGAAAGGCATAGAGGTTGCTAAAACTAACACAACTCCTCTTCCCAACAACGTTCTTTTTATTTCACTTTGTGCCAGTTTAATTTTAATTTCGTTTTTTAGTTTTCCTATAAAAGGGGCGAATTTTTTTGTTTATCACAATCTTTAGTTTATAAATTTTTATAATTTAATAATGCGTCATAAAAAATTCTATTATTTTTTTGAGGTTTACTAAAATATTGAGTTTAAAAAAAATTTATCGTTGTAATTAATTGTGTTTTTTAAAAGTCTATTTTAGATCCTTCAGCTGTTCCCAAGAGTGATACTATGACCAATGTTCACATATCTGAAGTCGCGTTACTTCAAAAAATTTTAAAATTACCGAAAGATTTTAATAATTATATTTTTATAAAAATTATGTATAATGAATGCTCTACGTTTATTCTACACCTTAACTGCACAGAATGATTCTAATTTTGTTAGTTTAATTTAATTTTACACTACATATTTAATTCTCCTGCATACACTTATATATATATCTTATTATAATTACATGTTCCTATAACTATGTTAAAAGGAAAATATAATATTATATCGAAACGCATAAATCAAAAAAATGCACATTTATATGCAAATCCAATACCTGCTAAGCCTGGAAATCCAATTATTTCTATTTATTTAAATTAAAAAATAGAGGATTAAAATAATACTAAGTGTCATATTTGAATTGAACAATTAAAATAATTTTAGTATTAATCCAAATTTAGGAAATTTAAAACAAAGACTGACAAAACCTACTTAATTTCATGTGGCCTACAAAGATGGTTTTATATAATTTAGGCCATAATGTTTTGATAAAACAAATTTGATATAAGATTTAAAGTCTTATAACGAAAGTAAACGGAAAAATAAGGGCTCTCTAATGCTTGATTCACGGACTTTACTTTTCTCATAAAAATTGTCATTTTAGATCGGGGCGAGTTATATAAAAATTACTTGAGTTTGTATTTTTTATTTTCATCGGCGTTTACGACATGCCATAATATAGGTCGTATGGCTACTTAAAAAATATAGCGCACTACATTTATTAGATAACTTAACTGCTCATAATTATTCAGATTTTGTTAGTTAAATTTAATTATACATTACATATTTTATTCTCTTGCATATACTTAAATATATCTTATTATAATTATATATCCTATAACTAAATTAATGGAAAATAATTAATAATAAAATAATCTAAACCCGTAAATCAAAAATATTTATATAAATTTTAAACTTTATAATCCAAATTTAAGAAGTCTAAAACAAACACTGACTAAACGTATTTAACTTTATCAGGCCCCCAAGCTAGTTAAATATAATTTAGGCCAATAATGTTTTGATAAAACGACTTTGTTATTAGACATAACATCTCTCACAACCTATAGGTAAAGCCTCTTATCTGCGAGGAATGATTGTGATTTTGTTAGTTTAATTTAATTATACATTACATATTTATTCCTACAAAGGTACACATATAAATCTTTGTATTATGATCACACCTCCAATAGAAAATAGTTTATAATATAATTAAATCCAAATCTTATATCGAAAATATTGAAATGCACCTTTATGTAAAAATCCTATAACATCAAAGGCTGGGCTTGGAATTTTTTTTCCTATTAATTGAAAATTTAAATAAAAAATAAAGGATTAAAACAGTAATAAGTATATTATTTGAATTAAATAATGAGAATTATTTTAGTATTATAATCCAAATGAAAGAAGTTTAAAACAAACACTGACCAAACGTATTTAATGTTATCAGGCCCCCAAGCTAGGTTATATATAATTTAGGCCAATAATGTTTTGATTAAACGACTTTTATATTAGACGTAAAGTCTCTCATCACCGATTGCGAAAGTAAACTGATTACTTGATTTAGGGATTTTACTTTTCTCATCAAAATTGTCGTTTTAGTTCAGCGAGTTATCTAAAAATCATTTGTGCTTGGATTTTTTTTTAAAATACATTTTAGTCATCTAAATCTATATCAAGCCTTTGTCTCCGCCTCCTAACTAGACCGTGCTGATTAAATGAAAAGGCCAAACCAAATATATTTGATTCATTTATCCCTTACATCACATATAAAATTGACAATGAAAATATTTTTATTATGCTATATTTTACATATTCATATTCATTTTTTTTTACTACTTTTATAACATAATAATATTTTATGTAAACTAACTAATTATTTAATTATTATAAATGGATAGTAATTTGGATCTGTAAATCTTATATGTAAATGATGATAATTCTTACTATGTATAGGGTGATCTATAATTACATGAATTAAATTTTAAAATATAAGGTAAATGATATAAGGAAATAGTGGAGTACAGAGCTCTTTAAACTATTGGATGTGACAAACTTAATTCCAGTTCTTATATAAGCAATAAGAATATATAAAATATTAAATTTAAGCATGTATTTACACCTAAAAATTATTTTGAAATAATTAGCTATTATAAACTCCATACAAAGATTTAAAATTTGTATGTCAAATTTTTAAATTATATTGGAAATAAGATTTTATTTATATTAAATTTTTAAAAATATTTGTCCAGATATATTTTAATTTTGATTGGTATAACTAATGGCGGAACGCAGTTAAGCCATGGCATTTTTGTCTATTATAAGGTAAGATAGGGGGTTGGAAAGCTACATTCTTGGGATAGATTAACATTTTATAATATATTAACAAAACACGGGAAAAAGTTGTTTTTATTCAGACACATATATTATAGCCTCTTTTTATCAATTAAGAAAGTTATTTATTCAAGTTAATTTCTCTTCTTAATTGAGCTATATTCAGAATAGTTCGAAACCAAATTTTGGTATATTTATCATATAATATGACAAAACAGTAATGATATCTTTAATAGAACTTTAAAGTGGTAATTTAATTACTATTTTTTTAAATCTTAAAAAAAAAAATTTCAAAAAATGGTATATTGAATTCTATAAATTTAAAGAAATAATTTATTAAACTTTAAGAAAAATTATATAACTTACAGGCGCGTAACCAACGGGGGAAAAAGGGGGAAATTCCCCCCCCCATCGCAAATATGACTGTTTTCATAAATATCATTTTAAGCTAATAAAAATTTTGCTCACCCCCCCCCCCCCTTAAATCAAAATTTTACAAATATTTGAATATCAATTTTCCAACATAAAACTTATTTTTTATTATAAATAAATTTTTTTAAAATTTCCTTTCCTTGTGAGTACATTAACATTTTTCAAAAATATATATAAAAAAATGGAGAAATTTTTAGTCAAAGACAAAGATATTGATATCAAACGGTATATAATTTAATTAATAAATATCTAATTTTATATTTTTCATTTTTCTTTAGAACAGAAGATATACAAAATTTAAATAGGTGGAGTATGAAAAAAATGTACAAATAGAAATTGAAGGAAATATTGGTAAACTAGCATATATTTTATAAAAATTAGGTTAGACAGTTGGTTAATATTTAATCTATATGAATATTATTTCATATGGGAATTTGCACTCTTTTTATATTTTTGCTTTGTTGTTAATCTTAAAGTTGATATAAGAATTTTAAATTTGATATTAATAGTGTGGAATTTTTATTAATGATCATAACAATTGCTAATTTAATATTATGTGTGTTTGAATGTAATGTATTAATTTTGGCCAGATAATGCCTGTCTATTATCACTAAATGCTTTTATATGTACATTAATGAATGTTGGTAATAAAAATTATGTAAGGTACAAAGATAAAAGATTAAAGGGTGGTGGCCAGTTTTCAAACACCATTTATGCCAGATCTTCTCTATGCGACCTATTTTTAATGTAATATAGTTAGTACAAAGTTTTTTTCAGATTTTTATTGATAAAACAACTATTTAAAAATAAAATATAAATAATGTCTTTAAGGGCAACCGTGGGATATATATAATTTCATAAAGAATGATTTAACTCCCCAAAAAACTGGAGATTTTGGAAAATATATATCAACCAGATATAACTTTCCCATTTATTAGGGACACGACAACAAAAAAATTAAGTTTCCAATATGTTTGGTTATCAAGGTGGACATGGCTTGCATGCATTTTCTCCTACCATTAATGTTGCATTTTGCAAGAATTGTGTTTTATTTGGTCCCATGCTGGAAGAGCTCAGCAAAAATTACAGAGCTTAGTATTAACACCATTTACTAAATGGAAAGATGCCACTGAAACTTTTAATAACCATCAAAATAATAAGTATCATATTAATGCAGAACAAACAATTTCCTTGCGATCTATCAAAAATGGAGAATCCATGGATATTATTAGAATAATATATACTGGAAAGCAAGAACTAGCCTTGCAAAATAGATCAAGACTAACCAATAATTGACGCTATCCTGGTATGTGGCAACCAAGGTATCGCTCTTAGAGATCATAGAGATAGCGGTGCGATATTTGATAATGATAACAACAATAATGATGGTAACCTAAGAACTATTCTTCGATAGATCTCTTGGAGATCCCATACTTAGAGACAATTTGTTAAATTGTCTTAAAAATGCGACCTCCCAATAATTCAGAATGAAATCATCGATGCCTGCAATAAATTAATATTGAAGAAAATAATTACAAATATCAACAAATCACCCTACTTTTCGGTCATGGCTGATGAGACAACAGATCTCTCTGGAGTAGAACAAATGTCTTTATGTGTGCGCTATATAAGCCTGGATGGTAAGCAGCGTCTACATGAGCGGGAGGGGTAGGAACAGTTAGCATCCTATTTTTTGAGTGGGTAGGGAGTAAGCTATTTTAATGGGTGTAGGAGAATTTTTTTGGGGAGTTATCTATTAAATCTTGAGATGAAATAAGACATAATTTATTGTTGTAAAAATTAATACTTTTATTATAGAATTATTATTATACAATTCATCGACCAAATTTATATATTGCAAACAATCATTCACATTGTTTTCCAAATAAACTATCCTTTTTAAATGTAATTTAAGGGTTTAGATATTTCAGCAAGCTTATAATGCCATATTGTAGATAATGGGGATTTTAATTGAATTTATTATATAAAAAATAAATTCTTTATATTCACAAAATATCGATAGTTGGTAGTAAGATAGATTAATTTAAGTTATCCTCTATAAATTCTTTGAAAAGAGTATCAATAAATTAAATAGATGAAAATAATAATAAAGAGACACCGCCGATGGTAATTTTTTAGGGGGTAGGCAAAGGTTTTTGAAGAGGGTTTGCATCCAGTGAAAATCCTGTCATGTAGACGCTGATGTTAAGTTTATAATTTTTTTAATAATAAAAAAAATTATATATCATAGGTGATATACAAATATTAGAAGAATTTTTACAATTTATACCAGTTGTGGATATGAGAGGGGAGGCCCTCGCCAAAACTATTTTGTTAAATTTAAAGAAATATAAATTAAATTAAAATTTGATGCCAAGACAAGGTTATGATGGTGCTCCGGCTAGGAGTGGCCATTTAAATGGTGTCAAAGCACATATTTTAAAAAAATATCCCTCCGCTATATATGTTCAATGTGCATCTCATTCGTTGAATTTGGCAATATCCGATTCTTGTACTCTACCTCAATTCCATGGGTATTTTAACTTATAAAATAAAATAAATTAAATATATTTTTAGCCATTATATCCAAAATTTATGATTTTTTTAAATATCCCAAACGGTCAGATGTTTTAAATCGAACTATATCAATGAATGCACCAGAAACACATCATCAAAAATTAAAAAAAATGTGCCCTACACGATGGGTTTTACGTCATGATTCAGTTTCGGCATTTATAGAACTCGAAGAGATGATAAGAATATCTTTACATGAAATTACCAAATGGCAAGATAGTAATGTGTCGTCAGAAGCGATATCATTATTGAATTCAATTGATCAATCAGAGTTTATCATTGCTGCTAGTTGCATCAATAAATTATTTTCCTATAGTTCAATACTTTGTAGAAATCTACAAAAACCAAATTTAGATTTGGTTAAGGTAATTGATTTGGCAGAAAATATATATGAACAGGTGGATAAAATAAGAACGAATGTCGATGAATATTTTCATAATATTTATGTAGATATTGAATCGAAGGCTCAATTTTATGATATATCAATAATTAAACCTCGTCTAGCACCAAGGCAATTAATGAGATGCAATATAAATATTGGATCAAGTGAAGATTATCAAAATATATATATTTTTATCCCATTCTTGGACCCTTTTTATCACAAATAAAAGTACGATTTTTAGATAAAAAACAAGTCTTTGCAAATCTTCAAGTTTTATTGCTCAAAGAACCCTCCTCATTTTCTCATGGCACGATTGATAAAATAAAATATTTAGCCAAATTTTATTCGTACGATATTGATTCGGAGGTAAATTTAATCAGCGAATTAGAATTATGGTATAAATATTTATTAGTTTAACTATTTTACCTGAGCATGCCATTGATGCGATAAATCGTTGTAAAGATATCTTGGCTCATATTCCCAATATTTTAAAGTTATTTTATATTCTTGCATGTTTGCCTATTACAACATGCACGAATGAAAGGACATTTTCAAACTTGAGAAGGTTGAAGACATTTCTACGAAGTACTACTACAGAATCTCGGCTAAATGGAATAGCCATGTTAAATATTCATAAAGATTTAGTTCCAACGACGAACGAAATTCAGGATGAATTGGCAACATCCACACGAAAATTAAAAATTACATTATAGTTATAGTGTTTAATAAACTTTTTGAAAATATTGTATTTGATAGAAGTTATAAAAACTTGCTTTTTAAATTATTTTTTAGTCATTATTTTATACACTGTAGTATTTTCAATAAAAAAAAATTTATTCTACTTATATTGTATAAGAATTTAAGCAGAGGCTTGTTTTTAAATCAAATTTTAAATGACATTTTATTTCAACTTTACATTTAAAAAAAACTTTATTAAATATAACATACCTAACTTAAAATAATAAAAAATAGACTTGTAATATCATTAGGCACAAATTAGTGAATAAAAGTTAAAAAAAGATATATAATTTTTATGAAAAATTTAATAGAAAAGTAAAACATAAAACCCGGCCGAAGGCCAGCTAAAGGGGTTTGGGGGCGAAGCCCCCCAAAAAATTCCCCCCCCCCAAAGGAAAATCCTGGATACGCCACTGATAACTTAGTATAATCAATAGCAGGAAACAAAGAAAACCAAATAAAATTTATCATATTTTTTACTATGGCGTATTCCAATGAAGTCTTTTTTGATATAAATTATAAAATTTTATAAAAAATAAATTTTTAGTTAAAATTATAAAAACTTCTTATATTTTATCATTTGATATGACAAGAAAATTGCATTCTATAATTATATGCTAAAAGCAGGGATTAACATGCTCAAAATTCAAAAATCTTCGAAAATCATTCTTTAGAAGATTATTTTATACAAAAAAAAAACATTTTTCATTTTGCACAAAAATCTTTTTTTGAAACATGCTTAAAATTTTATTTTTACAAATTGATCTGCTCAACACTTTATGCAAATAAAAAAGAATATACAAATGCTAATATGAACGATTTTCAAACCTTTGCTAGAACAAATGAACCTCATAAAACCTTGTGCTATTAAAATTATAGATAAAGATTTCATTTTCAGCCACAAAATTACTTTATATTTTGTTATTTAATTCAGGGACAAGAACCCTCTTTCTAAAAAAAAATGGTTCAGGGTGAAAATTAATGAATCATTAAAATTAGTTAAAATAACAGAAATTTTTTTTTTTTAGATTTATTTTAATTAGTATCATCATAAAAAATACATCGTAATTATGATACTTACAATACAATTTTAAAAGATTAAATATAACAAAAATAATTACAGGAATAAGTGATCAAAATTTATTTTTTTTTAAATTAATACATAAATTTTATAAAATTTTTAAAAAATAGCTTGAACCCTGAACCCAAAATTTTAAAAAAGGATTTAGATTCAGTATAATATTGAGGGTTCGGGTTTGGGTTTTCGTCCCTGATTCAATTGTATCGTTTTGATGTACTTATTAAAAAAATTTACTGTCTAACACTGAGTTATAAATATTTTCAATAACTTACTCCATTAATCAAAAACAAATATAATAAAATTTTGAAATATTTCTTACAATTCTTTTCCATTTTATTGCTCAAAATTCGTAATTTGTTAAAAAACTTATGCATCAATCCCTTTATACCCATGTAATGCCAGATTATGTGCAATAGAACAAAAAAAAAATCTTATTTTAGGCTTAGTTATTTTGAGAAAAAGATTAGTTAACTCAAGTTTTGACAGTGGAATATAGTTGATAGTGGATGAACAATAAATCCTGGGCCTACTAATATTAAGGCCATACTAAAACATCTGAATCTATAAGGTTAAACCAAAAAAAACTAGCGATGTAAAATAACTTTTCAAAATTTGGATATTTCGAATTTTTGCAATAACAAAAACTTTATCCTGCTTTTAGTTATCATGGTTACTAGTAATTAGCTTAAATGTATTACGTAATATATTTAAGACCGCCCTGTAATTTCAAAATACATAAATTTATCATTTTAAATTTGTTTTTTTCTTATTAATGGCTACCACTTAATTTTTGGCCTTTGCCTAAGTTATACAATTTTATAAGGATATTGAATAAAATTTGTATGTATATATTATGTAAACTGTTACCATCATATCTTTTTGCTTTAATGGATATCCCTGTCGCAAGATTTAATGTCCAAAAAATCATACAGATTGCTAGTGCATATAACTTAGTGTTAACAATTCCAAGTAATATAATCATTGTAATGAATAATTTTTTAAATGATAAAAAATTAAATCTTCTTTTTTAAATAAAATATTTTAAAAATGGATATGAATATAAAAAATAAATAAAAGATTTTTTTTTTTACTTGTTTAAAAAATTTTATAAAAGATATACACAAATATATGTTTAGTCTAGTGAATTTTTTATTATTATTTATAAACGAATAAATATATAAAAAAATATAATAAATTAAAAATTATAAATTTTTTTACAGCACTTCATATTTGTTGATGAAGAGATAACAATAAAAAAAATGGGAGGTTAGAGGGAGGAAAGTTAGAATTCTTGCCCAAGTAAAAATAAATAATCGCATGTTTTATATAAAATATAAACTAAAATCCTCTTATATTTATTTTTCTATTTGATTTACATATAGATTCTAAATATTTAATTAATTTTCAAACTTAAAGATAGGAGGGGGTTCAGAGCAAGAGTAAAATTCTCCAACCCTCTTTGCAGTAGTGCTGCAGTTGTAGTATTTTCAAAAAATATAATAATTTTAATTTTGAAGATTTATAAAAAAAAAATTAATTTTTGAAAAAGATGTATAGGGCTGATATAGTTGTTTCGTTTAACTGGCGATTCAATTACTTTCTAGGCAAAACAGCAACCAGAAAAGGTGTGGGGTTGGGTTATTAAGCAGTTTAAACGAATGCAAATGGTGTAAGTGAGCTCATTTTTCTTTAGTTTTATTGTAAATGTGTGGGGTTTTAATTGAAATCCAATTCTAAAAATAGTTTATTTGCGCTCATAGTATTTGGGTAGTTGGTAATAGATGCATTAATAATTTAAGTTATATTCTATTTAAAATTTTTGAAGTGAAATCCCGGGGCATCGTTATAATTAAAAAGGTGTAATAAATAATGTTGAAATATCGCCGTCGAAGGCGGGAAAAATCTTTTGAAGTAGTAGGTATGGATCTTTGAGGGGGAATTATATCCAGTGAATTTCCTGTCATTAATATGCTGTGATAGAGAGTTCAATAATAGTGCCAGCCTACGTGACTAAATTCACAGCTTTACTGATTTCGTCATTGAATCCACCAATGATGTCATCAAAATACCAGGCATGTGAGGATTGAACATGTCTTGTAATTATTTCGTTGATACCCATACAACAAAATAAAATCGAACAGAGAGAATCTCCTTAGTGATGATGACAAGATTGAAAGAAAAATATTATGAACTTGGAAAAGAGTTCATGAGAAACAACACAGGAATGAATTTTGAGAAAGTGTATTATAGGCAATGGGGAATTGGGGAAATCAATTTTGACATATGGCTCCTTGGTATACCGGTTTTCTAAATTTATTCTAATTAAATAAACAATAGCTTCTAAGGTACTTGGGATCACAACACCTAGTTGGATAGGGCTTTAAAGACATAATGCTTCACGTTTTGTTTGAGAAGATATCATCGTAGTCAAGAAAGCGATGAAAGGTAGAACTTATTGTAATTGGCCAATCAACATCATTGAGTTTTAGAAAGTGCATTTAGCCTAACACCGAAGAGAATTAGATAAACTAAGTGAGGTACATCACCTTTTAAAATTTTATTGAAAAGGTTTATTATTTTGGTAAGAATGGGCGATTGTGAGTATATTGAGAGGGACATGATGCCCTGGAGAAATATAAGGCGGTTAAGACAATGGGTTGAATCTCAATGAAAGAAAAGGATACCCTTTCTCACTTCTTCGTAAGTAAATAGAAAGGCATACATTGAGTGAGCTTAAGGGTATATTAGAGTAATGGTTGCAGTAGGGTGTTAGTTTCATGAAGCTCGACTAAAGAGTCAGGAGTTGATACCAATCTGAGTGCTCCTTTTATGTTGAGATTGTAAATTTTCTTAGATATAAAATTGGACTTCTACTCAATCTGTGAGGTTTTTTTTTTTATTTTAACGAATGGGCTTCCTATGTTCATGAAGATAAAGGGCAATGGATGCGGCATCCTTAATTTGCTGAGTTAGGTATTTATGTGATCAAGCACCCTAGGTGTTATATGCATAGAGAAGAGTTTTAGAATTCATTCTTGTTGCTAAAATTTAGCAATAGGGAGGATATACAATCAACGAAAAATTTAGCAAGAAAAAAAATTAGTTATTTTTTTATAATATTGATTCTCGGTGAAAAACCTCTGCAGTGCCCTACAACAGGGGATCCTAGATAGAGATCTAGGATTTTTAATCATGAGGTAATATATTTAGGAATTAGAAGATTCTCTAATATATAATGAAATAAAAGATATATACATATATGCTTGAATAAAGGATACTATTAATTCTAATAGATTAAATACTTCCAAAAATTAAAAGAAACCGGTACTAGTTACTAAGTAACTAAAGCTTTCTATCAAAAAGCTTATTATAGTAAGTATTTTTTCGTGGCTCGAGCCCGATTAGAAAAATTTTTGTCAGAGCCCAACCCGAGCCCATCATACATAGATCCAACTCGACCGAGGTCCACTAAAAAAAAATTATAATTTGAGTTTATATATTATAATATCTAAACAAACAATTAAAAATTATGTATATTTATTCACATATTGTCACCTTGAATAAAAGTATATTTAAACCCCTATAATCTAATCAATATATATATAAAGTTGCATTTTAATTTATATTTGTGGATACATATAAATTTTATTCAGTTTAAATATAAAAAGTGAATGACATTCTTGTGATATAAAAGACATTTGTATTATTGAGGATATTTATATTTTTAATATTTATTTATCGGGTGGGGCTTCAGGTCTGACATATCTTACCACCCGACACAAGCCTGATAAATAAAATTTCAATATCCAAACCCCACCGGAGCCTACGGGCTTCGGAGAGCCTATGCAGACCTCTAATCCTAGATGTGTCAGTTTATTTTTGCCCTAATATGAAAATCAATGTTGAAAATTGAATTTAATTAATTAAATTGGGATTTTCCAAGGATGGGCGTAATAAGGTCAATGATGAATCGCATTTCTATCATGTTAACCTCTTTGTAAATATTTTGGCTGAATCGGTGTGCCAAGCGTGAAGCTATAGTGTATATGAGGATTATTATTTTATTAGCGTATTAAATTTACTATTATGTATATGCAAATTAGCTAATATCAATTTATAATAACAACACAATCACATCTAATTTTAAAGGATGGAACAAAATATATTAATTTGGACACAGCAAACTTGGTATAATAGTAATAATTTCGTTCAAATTTATTTGTTAATAATTATGTCTCTTATGGTTTTTATAATTATATAAATGAAATGCTATAGTGAATGTATTATATAATCAAAATATCATGTGCTTGTTAGTGATGAATTAAAAATGTATTGTAATTGTAACATATAAGGGTGTAAAACACTCCATTCATAATTAGCGCAAATTGGCTGCTAAGTGGGCAAAAATTTACGGGGCAAATATTGGCGAAAAATGTACAATCACCGCCAAACCCTGCAAACTCTGAATGCAAGGTGTAAGGCCGGAGTTTTAAGAAGTGGTAAAATTTATTTTTTTTTAAATCTAAAATTATTCAATTTCGACAATAAATGGTGGAAAAAATAATGTACCACCCGATCCTAGAAAATATTACACTAAAATATATCAAATAATTATAGCATGTCCGTAAATGTGTAAAATCTTAAAATCCATCCACCAGTGCCAATTGCCCACCCCGCTGTTCAGTCCCACATCTGTAAGATTACTTATTAGGTACGACAAATATCTTCAAGTTATTAAGCCCAAATATTGCGCTCATATTATTTAATATTTTTTTTTTATAAATAATAAGGTTTTTTTTTTATATATTAGGGTAACCACCCTGTTTAGAGTTGAGCATAAATTGAGTGTTTGCGTTGAAATAAAAATAAAGAAGTAAAATTAAGTTAGCGTTTCACTGAGAAAATTATGATTTAATTTTTACAACAAAAGGGGTAATGAAAATTTTTAATGCTAGCTCCTTTACTATTGTTATTAGGTGGGTAACAAACAAGGTAAGATTTTCTCATCAACTTCTCTTGCTAAATAACCTGGAACTTTTTAAGGTAACTGGCCAAGTAGATTAATTTGAAAAGCAAACCAGAGTTTTTAATTGCCAAGTTACCATTATGCATTTTTTTTTGCGTTTAAATCGCTTCAATTTGTGAGCGCACTTCGAATTTAATTGTCTTAAAAAAAAGAGTTTATTTGAGAATTTTATTTTTTAAATTTTTTATGCCGAATAAAAATAATAAAGTTAAACCTATTTGTTAAATATTAATGAACCTTTTAAAATATTTATCGAAAATGAAGTTTTATAGTTTTCAAGCTATTAACGAAACTGTTTTTATATAAATTATTTTTTAAAAAAAACACAAAATTTTTAAACTATAAAATATGTTTATTTACTTTATTTAAAAAATATATACATAACTTTTGAACCCTAAATAAAAAAAATTTAGTTTTTATTTAAAATGAACCCTAATTAAAAAAAAAATATTATTTTTGCTTAAATATAAGAATTAATTAGTCTTTATGAAATGGATCTGGAAATTACTATCAACAGTGAAAATCAGTGTTCCATTTTTTATAACACAATACATGAAAAGGATTTTAAAACAAAACATTTTATAAAAAAAAAATAAATTATTAATTAGTGTGGCAATTAATTTAAAAAAATAGAATTAGCAAGAGAAATGTATTCTATCATGTTTGAATACCTATCGAATCGTAAATAATTTTGCGGTTAACATTTAAAAACATTTATAATTTAAATTTTAAAAAAAAATGTATGGAAAAAACGAATATAATATTATAGTATAAGTTCAAAAGTTTCATAGCGAAATTGTCTGAAATTTTTAAGGTAGGCATTCCAAACTATTGCTTACACCTCGAATAAAACAAACCATAAAATTATTCATAATAAAAACGAATCATGAGACTTCAAATTTATGCATTAACACAAATATAAACTAATACGTATCCATTAAAAAATAATATAAAGATTATAAATCATAATTATCCATCTTCATATATTCTTCATCCCAAAAGTCCATTCTTTACCAGCTGACATCTTCTCCAATTAATCCCAAATCTCCAACAAAGGACTTCTCTTTAACAATCAACCATGTGATTATTGTTTTTTTTTCCTTCCTCCACCAGGAAAACTCAATTCCCATGTCAGAAAATAACTGACATTTTCTGTATTCAATTAAATTTGTTTCTTATTTTTTCAAAAGCTACAACACGCCCACCCTTCACAAGCCCAGCATCCCTCTTTCTGTGGTGGTGTTGTATCGAATCGCGACCTTGAATTGTATCGAATCGTCTTCCAGTATGATGATTTATAATATAATATCTACGATACATTTCATGTATAATCGCGAAAACACATATTATTAATAATGACATGTGCATTGGGGTATCTGCATTTATAATCTATGGAACATTAATATGGACAATGTAATATCAGCAAAACATAATAATTCATTCATTTTAAGACATTTGAGAAATATGAGCTATAATATACATTATTTGGGTATGATTAATGGTAATTAGGAAATAATGATTTTACATATAATACTGTAATGTGAACACATTGTCTATATGTGATATGCAATTTCAACACATGTAATTTTCCTTCGGTCATGTGAAAAAAAACAAAGCTACATTTCTGTAAATATTTCCTAAAATGAATAGAAAAATCCATCTTTAGGTATTAAAAATAATTGCAAAACTTTGCCGAACAAAGCCCTTAAATAAAATTACAATACATACGTATATAAATACATTTAATATTTTATATGAAGTAACAAATATATAATATGTAGAAAATACAATATTTTCTATCTAGGAATTACTCAGTATTTTAAGAAAAATATACCATTTCTACCTAACTCTGTCATTACAATTAGCACAAAACAATTAGCACAAATTCACAAAAATGTAGAATGCAAAGTAACAAAAATTGAGAATATAATGGGCTATATGGTATATATGTAAGGAATTATTAATGTACCTTCACTATATAAAATAATTTGAGTCTTTTTTTTAAAAAAAAATGTTCATAAAATAAATAGTAAAATGTGATATGCTATAAACTTATTACAAAGATAAAAAAATGTAATATGCAGCATAAATTTACAAAAAAAAATTTACACCAAATAAACTTTCTCCAGTATGCAAACTAAACATATTCTCACCTCAAGGCATACCTAGAGAACTGCAAAGTAATTTTTTCGCAACCCGAGCCCGACCCGAGCCCGAATTTAAAATTTTTTTTTGTCCGAGCCCGACCCGAGCCCGAGCACACATTTTTTAATCCAACCCGACCCGACCCGAGCCCGACCCGAATAAAATTTTGCAATTTAAGTTTTAATATTATAATAACCAAAAAAAAATTTATGTGTATTTATTCAGTTCAGCCACCTTAAATAAAAGTTTATTTGACGGCCATAATCTATTCAAGATATATATTAAGTTGCATTTTTAAAATTTGTAAAAAATATTATAAAACGATTAATATACAAGCGAATTTAAAAATTATAACGATTATATAATAAGCATCATTTATGCGAATATAGATATGATGTAAAAGTTAATAAATATATAAAAAATATAATGAACATATTATATTATATATTGACCTCATCAATATCATTATCAAAATTATCACAAAGTGAATAATTATGATATATAAATAAAGAGGCGTCCAGTTTATCTGGATATAAACGAGTCCTTCTCTCCTCAAAGGCCCTACCAGCAGCTGAAAACGCCCTTTCACTGCTAGCCGACGAAGCAGGGATAGCCAGGAATTTAAGAGCTAAAATACTTAAATTTGGAAACTCATAATGGTTTGTTTTCCACCATTTTAAAATATTATCGTCATCAACACATAATTTCGGATCTAGATATTTTTTTAGCTCGTCAACTTCGGCGCTAGCATCAGAATACGCATTGTCAGCCTCCCATAGAGAGAAGTCCAAAAACGTATCTACCACCTCTGTAGTTTCTTAAGAAAAAAATATTCAATAATAATATTAAGATATATATTTACATTATTATTTTTTAATAATTTTACATATTTGATGATTAATATTTTTTTTGATATATGATATTTTTTTATAAAATTTATGTAATTATCATTATTCAACATTGATTTAATAAAATTTGAATTTTTTGAATTTTATTTAGTGATAATAAAATAATTAAAGAAAGTACTGAAAAAGAAAATTTTATTTCAGTAATTTTAGGAAAATTTGTCTAACTTTTTTTTGGAAGTAAATATTAATCTAAGATTTTGTATTTATTATCTCCAATATTTTTTAAATATATACTCAAAATTTTAGATCTCAATTTTTAATATGTTTTGAGATATATCTAATCAAAATTTGGGGTAAAATAGACCCCACCTTTGTAGTTAAGGGAGTTTTTTCTACCTTTGTAGTGAAGGGTTAAAACAAATGTTAAAAAAGACAATGTATAGGCTAGTTAAATAATAAATAAAACTTACATAAAATATGTCTTATCTTGTAATTTACGAGAAACACAATTTAGTAATAAAATAGTTTGGTATCCGGTTGTTAGGTTTATAAAATAATAATTAATAATGACATGACATGTTAATATGATTGACATTTTAATCCTAAAATGTGATAAATATTAAATAATATGATTTTATAATTAATATTATAAATTATACTAACTATTTAAGATATTAATATTATTATATATATTTTCGGGTCGGACAGCTTTTACAACCCGACCCGAGCCCGAACCCGAGAAATTTTTTTTTGATGTCCGAACCCGACCCGAGCCCGAGGCTCGGGTCGGGCCGGGTCGGGCTAAGGACAGCCCGTGCAGTTCTCTAGGCATACCCATCAACACAGGCTGACCTTATCTGTAAAAATATTTTCACTTCACATCATTGCATACCATAAAAATAATATATAAAATTTTATAATTTAAAAAAAAAATATATTAAATATAAAGATTTCATAATTTGAAAAAAAAAATATTAAACATCATCTAATATATCACATAAATTCCTAGATAGAGATCTGCAAAGTATTTTTTCGTGGCTCGAGCCCGATTTTAAAAATTTTTGTCAGAGCCCAACCCGAGCCCATCATACATAGTTCTAACTCGACCGAGGTCCACTAAAAAAAAATTTATAATTTGAGTTTATATATTATAATATCTAAAGAAACAATTAAAAATTATGTATATTTATTCACATATTGTCACCTTGAATAAAAGTATATTTAAACCCCTATAATCTAATCAATATATATATAAAGTTGCGTTTTAATTTATATTTGCGAATACATATAAATTTTATTCAGTTTAAATATAAAAAGTGAGGTTAAAATACAATCGAATTATTATGATTATAATATAAAAAAAATTTGCATGATTGATGTTAAAAAAATATTATAATGAACATATTAAAAAGACATTATCAGTTATTCTGAATGACATTCTTGTGATATAAAAGACATTTGTATTATTGAGGATATTTGTATTTTTAATATTTATTTATCGGGTGGGGCTTCAGGTCTGACAGATCTTACCACCCGACACAAGCCTGATAAATAAAATTTCAATGTCCAAACCCCACCTGAGCCTATGGGCTTCGGAGAGCCTATGCAGACCTCTAATCCTAAATGTGTCAGTTTATTTTTGGCCCTAATATGAAAATCAATGTTGAAAATATTTGAATTTAATTAATTAAATTGGAATTTTCCAAGGATGGGCGTAATAAGGTCAATGATGGATCGCATTTCTATCATGTTAACCTGTTTGTAAATATTTTGGCTGAGATCACACATGGTTCTAACATCGGTGTGCCAAGCGTGAAGCTATAGTGTATATGAGGATTATTATTTTATTAGCGTATTAAATTTACTATTATGTATATGCAAATTAGCTAATATCAATTTATAATAACAACACAATCACATCTAATTTTAAAGGATGGAAAAATATATTAATTTGGACACAGCAAACTTGGTATAATAGTAATAATTTCGTTTAAATTTATTTGTTAATAATTATGTCTCTTATGGTTTTTATAACTATATAAATGAAATGTAATAATGAATGTATTATATAATCAAAATATCATGTGCTTGTTAGTGATGAATTAAAAATGTATTGTAATTGTAACATATAAGGGTGTAAAACACTTCATTCATAATTAGCGGAAGGGGCAAATATTGGCGAAAAATGTATAATCACCGTCAAACCCTGCTAACTCTGAATGCAAGGTGTAAGGCCTGATTTTTAAGAAGCGGTAAAAGTTATTTTTTTTTAATCTAAAATTATTCAATTTCGACAATAAATGGTGGAAAAAATAATGTACCACCCAGTCCTAGAAAATATTACATTAAAATATATTAAATTATTATAGCATGTCTGTAAATGTGTAAAAACCTTAAAATCCATCCACCAGTGCCAATTGCCCGCCTCGCTGTTCAGTCCCACGTCTGTAAGATTACTTATTAGGTACGACAAATATCTTCAAGTTATTAAGCCCAAATATTTATTATCGAAAATGAAGTTTTACAGTTTTCAAGCTACTAACGAAACTGTTTTTATATAAATTATTTTTTAAAAAAAACATAGGATTTTTAAACTATAAAATATGTTTATTTACTTCATAAAAAAAAAATATTATTTTTAATTTAAAAATTGCTGAAAAACCTATTAATTAAATTTGAACCTTAAGTAAAAAAAAATTAGCATTTTTTTATTTAAAATGAACCCTATTTAATTTTTTTATAAGAATTAATTAGTCTTTATGAAATGGATGAAATTACTATCAACAGTGAATATCAGTGTTCCATTTTTTTTTAACACAATACATGAAAAGGATTTTAAAAGGAAGAACTTTTTATAAAAAAAAATAAAATAAATTATTAGTGCGTGTGGCAATTAATTTTTAAAAAATAGAATTATCAAGAGAAATGTATTCTATCATGTTTAGAATACCTATCGAATCGTAAATAATTTTGCGGTTAACATTTAAAAACATTTATAATTTAAATTTTTAAAAAAAAATGTATGGAAAAAACGAATATAATATTATAGTATAAGTTCAAAAGTTTCATAGCCAAATTGTCTGAAATTTCTAAGGTAGGCATTCCAAACTATTGCTTACACATCGAGGTTTCGCTACTCTCCAAATCTTTGTGCCATTTATGAGCGAGATATTCAGGCTTGAGAAATATTTTTGTGAATAATATTGAGTTAACCGTTTTTAAAAATCGGCTTCAAACAAGCCGGTTAACAACACTACTTTTTGAAGTTTAAATGGGAAAAAAAAATTTTTTTTTTAAATAAGATGATCATATATTTATCACCAAAATTAAATCATATTTTGTCATCCTACCGTAAATGAAAGGGTTAAAATTTGCTAAACTAAAATATAAAAAAAATATTCCATTGCATTTGAATATAATCGAAATTGTGAACAAAAAATTTAATATATTAACTAAAAAAAAATTCTGTCGATGAAGTTATTTAAAATTGATATAATATTTTTATTATAATAATTTAAAATTTCACGTTATTTTTTTTTTGATTGGTTTCTTCCAATCAAACTCTGTACATCTTGAAGGAAAAAGAGCAATTGAAAATTGCGAAATATTATAAAATATCCCAGGTCTACATATTCATCTATTTTTTCCACCACCCCAATAAATTTTGGTAATCTATTTTTTTTTCACAATCGTAAACCCACCAATGAAACCCGGGGAGAAAACCTCTTCATGATGCAAATGACTGGTCATTGCCTTTCATAAATCTAATTACAACAGGGTAATGTGTAGTCTCATTCCAAAAGATAATTATTGTTACTATTTTGTATTTGTTTTTTATATTCAAATTTATATCCTTGAAAACATCGTCAACTCACTTACTAGGACCCGTAATTTGGTAATTCCTATGCGACTTGAATGCTAGGATTTGGAAGGAGAACTCGTTCTATAAGAGATAGAATAATTGGAAATGCGGCCATTTCACAATCTAACAATGATGATAGTTTGAAGATATCGGAAATGTGTATGTGTGTACTCTTAAAAATTGAGAACACCTTCTTTTCTCACAAACAATACTATAACCTGATTTCTTCATCTTAAACATTCATGGTTAGTTTACGGATGTGAAAGTAATGTCGAACATAAATATTTCCGATCATAAATTAATCAGAGGTACACTGTAAAAAATTTAAGTAACCAGCCCAGATAGCTTCCCTTGACAAGAAATTCAAAGTTCTTTGAAGTAATTATATCAAAATTTAAGTGATAGGATGGTAATATTCCTAGCGTCATCACTTGTTCTGTAAAGAAATGCTGGTTGTCCTTCAAAGCAATGTATTTGGAGTCTGATAGAATCTCTCCCAATATTAACAACTCTTCACAGAGACATGAATGGTTATTTGTACTGTTCATATGATAGCGGAATCAAGTTACATGAAAGACTAATGGTAACATCTGGACTACAATCCATAGACTTAGGAGGGACAGAAGGATTTATATTGCAAATAAAGATTTCGAAATAAATAGAGATATTAAATTTAATATTCGACACCTACAAAAAGCTCAATTTCTGCAAAGTTAAAGTGTTTGTTCAAGACTCTCCCATCGAAGGTAGATAATGGTTTACTGACCCAGAAAAAATGTCGTTATGGTTAGAACATTATACAGGTATCTTAGATTCTAGAAGGCCAACTTTAGTTATAGTCTGAACAATCTGATGCTAACTTTTTATTGGTAGAAATAGCTGCCGGCATAAATAAACTAAGGAATAATAAATCTACTGGTATTAATAATTGTTGTGTTTTAACTTGTTTATAATTTTTATTATCCTTTGTTAGTACGATATTTGTGTTAACTTGTTTACCATTTATATTTTTTCTCTATGTTTGTATAACATTCATATATTACCATTTATATTTTTCTTTGTTCACTTATACCGAGCATGTTTTGATTACATGAGATGGACAAGGATGAAATGAATATTTGTTTATTATTATTTGACTGAAAAAAAGGGGACTATATAAAGACCACGGAAAATGAATTGTGATCATTAAATATTTGATTTTGTTTTGCTGTTTATAATATTATGTGAATTTGATGTATGTTTGTTTGATTACCAATAAAAATAAATTCGTCTTTCATTAATTTCATTACGTAGTCCCGGTGATTCCATGACAAAAATTATATCCAAATCCGCCCCCAGTCCCCATCATCGATCATCTAGGCCCCCCGAACCAGGACCGTATCATCCCTTCCCTGACGGTGGGACTCATCTGTCCAACCACAACAATAACATTACTGGGAAATATCTGAAAGAAACCCTCTTAGCAATTTCTCAGTTCATACTGAGATTGTTTAATCAGATCTCGCACTGGGAGGATGCCTGCGGATTGAAAATGACTATCTTCTCCAACTTCCCTAAAATTCCTAATCCAACCAAATTCAAAGTTACATAGCCATTCTCTTATATTTATTGCATCAAAGGTTTTTATGGTCCTTTTAAAAAACCGCATTTTCTCTTCTATACCTAATCTTTTAACCAAATTTATTTGCGCTTACCGTCCAAGAAGAAATATAAATAATTTTCTGACAAATATAAGTCACCTTTTTACTTTATTTTTATTGATTTGAAAAACGCTTTTGATAATGTTAGTCATGATTCCCTATGGAAGATCTTAGCAGAATGCAGCATTGACATTAACGTCATAAGGATCAAGACATACTACTGCAGTTTTTTGCAACTTTCAAAATCAACAACAAAGTTTCTCCATTCTTCAGAACTAAAAAAATGGGTTAATCAAGGATGTGTTGATTCCCAATTGCTGTTTAATAATGTAATGAACAAAATTATAAAAGATATGCTGGGAACTGCTAATCTTTTAGAACTAAGGTCCAAGTGGTATTTATTGGAGAATAAGGTGATATGTTATACGGATGACAAAATGATGATCACAAAAAGTCTGGAAGAAACCCAAAATTTGATTTTTATACTAAATTCATGTATATATATTTTGATAAAACAGTGATAATGCACTCGTCCCATGCACCCCCTCAGGATAACTTGATAGTAGGGGACAAGATGGTCCAGTTGATGAAATTCTACGAATATCATTCTGTAACTTTTGACAATATAGGCAGTAGTAAAGAGGAACTAAAAATCAGTTTGCAAAATTCTAAGGCAGCATTTTACAAATTTTTCAAACTGTGGAAAGCTAGAGTGATATCTGCTTTCACTTGCCTACTAATTTACAAATCAGCCATTATTTCAATTCCACTCTATGGCGGTTAAATATGTGAGATTACCAAGACTGACACCAAAATAGCAGACATTCGCAAATAATCTATGAATAATAAATGGCATCTTCTACCATAATATTTTCTCGAATGAAAATCTTTGGAAGAGGTCAAAACATACTCAAATACACGTGACTATAATAAAGAAATCCCTTACTTTCTTTGCCCATATTCTGAGAAACCATAGTTTTGACGCTGTGCCGTATCTTAATGACCTACCTAACGAATTTAACTGTCCTTTTTAGGAATTAATTGATTTTACTTTTATTTTTCTTTTAAACAAATGACGCCGAAACTTTAATTAGTCCTATTTATTTTTTTTCTTAAACAAAAATTATATTTTTAACAAAATTATAAAAATTAAAATTACATTTTCATAAAAAAATTAAAAAATTATTACAAAAATTAAAATATATCTAAATTACAAAATTATATTTTCCAGCAAAAAATATATCCTCGACTCACCATGAGTCCTCTCTTTTTTTTAAAACAAATAATTGCGCGTATGTTATAATATTAATCCGCGTTAACAAAAATATAAAATAATTTCACGAAAAAAATAAACAACAAAAATACTTATAACAATAGTAATAATAAATCTGGTTATCGATGCCATTAATCCCCTTTAATGGGAAAACATAACGCAAGTATAAGACATTATAGTTTTACAGAGCTTGTAAGAATATAATTGATTTAAACTTAAATTTGAAACAGTTCCTGAAGATGAATAAAAACACAAGATCAATAAGGAAATGATTAAATATCAAGTGAAATTATCTAAATTTCCCACAAACTAATCTTTTTATTTCACTTTTTATTCTGGCTTATATTTCACTGACAGTGTAGCTCTTCATTTATTTTCATTTTAACTTATCATTTTTATATTTATACAATAATATCTTAAAATTTTCGTTTTTTTTAAATAATTCACAAAAAATCAAATCCAATTTTATTTTTCAATCAGCAATTTAATAATTAAAATTCATTTTCAATATATTTTATTCTTATAAAAATAATTTTCCATTTTTTTATATCATAATTTTTTTTAATCATCTTTAATACAAAATTCGTTCCTTTGTTCTATTTTAACAATTTTTTTTTATCCTTCCGCGATGATTTTTTATCAAATCAATATATAATTAAAAATATATGTTTAATCAATAACATTTTGATTGACATTAAATTCATAAAACAAAATATACTACATATATATATATATTAAAATTTATAAACATAACAATCATAATAGAAACAAATTACTTTAAAATTAAAATCGGTCCTTCCCTTGCCTTTACAGTAGATAAAATACACATGTAATTCATGGGTATCTATGTTTATTTTGTTCATTCCCTTTTAATCAGCCCATAGACCTTTAAGCAATAGTCAGGACTATTGCGCATACAAATCCCTGCGGCTTGCCCACAAACGCGTGAAAGGCTCCTCATCCCTATCCAGTTTGATGGATTTGAGGAAAACAAGCTCTGTTGCATCCACAACCATAGGGCGAAAACGTATCTTTATCACGTATTCGTAAAATGGGATAAAAGTAATATGTACAAAATAAATATTAAAAATAAGTAGAAATATTTATGGATAGCGCTTTCTTTTAGTATACATGCTTATAGTTTTGCGTTATATAATTTCTCAACTCAATAACAGGTAATTTTTTTAAGATTTTTATTTTTTGTCTTAAAGATTTTTATCTTTACTAATTTATGATTATAATTGTATCTCACTAGAAAATCTACAAAGTTATCAAAATATTTTAATCAGTATATTGAACCAGTGTCATAGGTTTGTATAAAAAACATATATATATATAAACGTCAATTTACAATAATTTTTATTGTTGATTGGTCGAAAATAAAAATAATTATTATATTTATTTATTTTAAAAAAAATTTTTTATATTGTAAAAATATAATTGATTATCACTTTTAAAAATTTTAGGATTTATTATATTTTAAAATTGCGTATTAAGATATAAATTTCATATTCCAATATGAATAATAAATATTCAAAAAAAAATATAATTAGTAAAGGATTAAGAAAAAAAAATCATAATAACAAAAGGACAATAAAATAATGTAATACAAAAAAAATAAATAAAAGCGAAAGCAGCAAAAATTATTCAAAACCTCCTTCATCTAATCATCAGGAGAAATCGAATTAATAAAACAAACATAATTAGCCTTAAGAACAGCTATTGCGCAGAATTTTTTCCGATGGTGGCCAACTTCTTTAAAAAAGTTTTTAGCCAAATCACCATATGTAGTTAAGGTGGAGCAAATGATGGGCATGAATATGTAATTAAAAGAATCAGGGCTGTATTTGTCGTTCTTAAAATTTAGAGCTCTGTTCAGAGCGTCCTTGTTAAAATTATAGGGAAGGGGTTAGTGTCCAGACAAGAGAAATCCCACATTAAACTTTCCTTGAAACCATGGGATACATGTGATCCCTACAGGACGCCTACCATCGAAAAATAGAAGGCTCCATTGAGGTAGGAAAACCAGCTGACGTAAGTGCAAGAGATATGATTTGATTGCATTTCAAGTGTCGAGTTTGCCGACAGGGATTACGATTGCAATGTAAAGGATGCAGCTCCATATTTTTATCATCCGTATGACATTTGCTGCATTTATATGGTAACGAAAAAGGAATGTTGAGCCTAATACATAAAGCATAGCTGAGCTCAAGGTTGTCCAATTCGAGTTTGAGATTGGTAGATAGAATAACATCTAAAAATTCATATCCCCGATCTTTGATAAGTTCAATAAATGTGGATTTAGCTAATGGTGAGAGACTCGAAATAAGGTAATCAACGGAGTTTTTCACAAGTGGTAAATCCCAATCCTTCTTCTTTACAGAGATCGGAAATAGGGTTGAGGTTATGACGGATTTTGCCCATTCTATCTTAGCTGTATTCAAAAAAGGATGGTGAACCGACAGATGTTGGTCAATAAATATAAATGCCTGAAGGTGGCTGGCAATAAAAGCACATATTGAGATCGACAAAGGAGATCTTATACCAAGGCCGCCATATTTGGAAGGAAGTGTGGCTTGATGCTAAGCTATGTCTGTAAAAAGGATGACTTTTATTCTGGTTTCGAATCTCACTAAATGCTCCCTCTGTAAAAATAATGGGCTAGATCGTAGAGCATAAAGGTTTTTATGTTGAAGAAATTCCCAATTATAAAAAAGGCCTTGTGAGCCAAAAGACAAGGAAGAATGTGTTTTAAATTTTCAAAGATATCGTCCATATCGCTAAAAAAAGAATTCACTGACTCCTCACCAATGGGAGAGCCAAAATGTGATAGATTTTTGAAGGGGACATGCTTAAAACCAAAAATGTTTTGCGGAATTGTATTAATATCTACAAAAAAATAATACTTTTAAAAATTATATTATTGAATTTGAATTGAAAATAAAAAATAAAAGTTATATGAAATTAAAAAAGTGTGATTAAATTAATTAATAGTTATATGAAATTAGTTAGAAATTGGATTTTATGAAATTATATACAGTAATAATATGATTTGTTGTAACACATTTCCATAATGTAAAAAAACATTCTTAGATAGTTAAATAACTTTGTGTAATTATTCTTAAAACTTGTTGAGATACATCCTATTAAAAAATTTTCACAATACAAATCGATGTCATTCGAATATTCAAGAACAACCAATGATCCTATTCGTTTGAGGAAAAAAAATGGTAATTGGAGCGACAAAAAAATGGAATTGGCTAAAATATGGATGAGCAAACCAATTGATGATCAGCCAAATGCAAAGACAATTTCCCATGATCTAAATTTATCCATTGGTTCGGTTTATCGTTTCAAGCGGGAAACTTTTCCTGAATATTACGACGACCCTTAATCTGATTATATAATAAAACAACGAGGACGGAAGAAGAAAGACACTACAGAACTTCAATCGCATATAGCTAAATTGTTTGGTGCAGAGTTGTACAAAAGATCTTCTTTGAAGATTTTTGAGCGAGATCTAGCTCAAAAATTTGAGCAAGATCTTTAAAGATCGTAAAATTTGAAGATCTTTTATTTTTTAAAAATTTTGTGCTGCGATCAACGATCTTTAAAAATCTTCATGATATTTATTTTTTTACCCCTTTATTAAAAGCCCAGATGTTTTTCAATTTTCATCAAGACAGGAGGAGAGGTATAAAACATAAAAGAAATATTGTATTAATAAAATTGAAAAACATCTGGGCTTTTAATAAAGGGGTAAAAAAATAAATATCATGAAGATCTTTGAAGATCGTTACACAAAATTTTTAAAAAATAAAAGATCTTCAAATTTTACGATCTTCAAAGTAAATCTTTGAAGATCTTTTTATTTTGAGCAAATGTACAACTCTGGTTTGGTGATAATAACGGCTATACAATCAAAAATATTATAGAACATTTACCGCCACATCTAAGGTTGAGCGAGTCGGCTAGATCTTAATGCTTTAAATTAATTGGCTGGAGTCGGAAAAGGGTTGGAAAAGAACCCGATAGGAGAAACTCTCCAGATGTAATTCAAATTCGAAAGAAATATTGTGACAAGATGATAAATATTACTTTTGAAAATGTATTCTTCCTGGATGAGACAGGGTTTAATACCCATATTATTTCTCAGTATGGGTGGGCACATTTGGAAAAACGTCTATCTGTTAAGTTACCTCCCTCCAAGGGGAAAAATATATCAGTCCTATGCACAATAGTAATAAGTGGAATGAAAAAATTCCCAATAGATGGGGCTTTGACTACCATAAAATTCAAGGCATATCTGGATGAATTATTCGCACTTTTACCATCAAATTCAATAATGGATAATGCTCCAATACATCAACGAGAATAATTAGTGAGAATTATCCAAATATCATATTTTTCCTACCTTATTCGCCACAATTAAATTCGATAGAAAATTTTTTCGGAGTAATTAAAAATCAATATAGATCAAATTCTCCTAAACCCAATAAACGGTATTACTAATTCATTACTTATGAACTAAGATAATTAGTGAGAATATCCAAATATCATATTTTTGCCACCTTATTCGCCACAATTAAATTCGATAGAAAATTTTTTCGGAGTAATTAAAAATCAATATAGATCAAATTCTCCTAAACCTAATAAACGGAAGTTATCGCACTTTTACCATCAAATTCATTACTTATAATGGATAATGGTTACATCATACAAGGATAATTAGTGAGAATTATCCAAATATCATATTTTGCCACCCTATTCGCCGCAATTAAATCCGATAGAAAATTTTTCGGAGTAACTAAAAATCAATATGGATCAAATTCTCTTAAACCCAATAAACGGAAGTTATTTCAATTGTTATGAGTATGTTGGGCAAATATTATATATTTAACTTTTCAAATTTTTATTCTCACATCATAAAGTTTATTGAAGCAGGAATTTTATGGATTCCTTTAAATGATTGAATTTGTAATTGATTTATATTGTGATAGATTATTATTATTATAATGGTTATTATTTAGCGAGAATTTTTGTATCTTACATTCATTTAATTAACACCATTTTTAGATTTTTTATATACGTGATACGTGATATATAGCGCATTCGCCCTCTAACGTTGAATATACAACAGAGCAACGCTAGGTTTTCCTCATTTCCATCTAATTGGAATTTATTAATTTAAGGGGGAAAAAATATGAGGAGCCCTCCACACGTTTGTGGGCAAGCCGCACGTACTTGTACGCACAACAATTCTGAAGAAATTTTATTAAAACGTCTATAGGCTTAGAGGAAAAGAGAGGGACCAAAAAATAGCCTACACCCAAGAACTGCTTTTAAAATTAATTACTTTAAAGGTGGGAGGTGGAAAATTTAACTTAAAAAGCTTTATTGTAAGTTTATTTATTTTAGAGGTAAAAAAGAAATATACTTTCAAGAGGAATAAATCCACAAGAGAAATCGAGGAAGAAAAGTAAGAAAAAGGTATTTGAACTAGAGATCTCTAGGAACAAATTTAATTTTCATCTAAAATATCTATCTTTGATGCGAAAGAGTTTTCTGATAGACCTTTTGCAATTATTAAGCTTTATAAATTGTTTCATGTTTACATTCAGCTCCATCACGTCTTTTATAGCTTTGTAATACCATAACGATTTATATTTAGTATACTGTTTCCCTTTATGTGTATATAACCAAACGATAGCATCATGTACAAGGTTGTGATCTGAATTTCTTATTATATGGGCTAGGAACTGTATCCGACGTTTTTTTAAAGTAATATTTATCGGAGTGTGGCTAGATTTCCTCCAGAGGTTAGAGTTAGAGATGACTCTGGGATAAAAAATACCATTTATAGTTCTCAGACAATTATTTATAAAGGATTGGATACGTCTTAAGTCCGTCTTGTTTACTTCCCATATGTCACTTCCATATAATAAAATGGGGATAATAGTAGAGTTGAAAAGCCTCAACCTCGTAAAAACCGATATTTCCTTAGACTTCCAGATTTTCATGTACATATAGAACGCTCTTTTGGCTTTTTGCGTTCTAATCTTCATTTCCTCTTTACATTCCCCCTTGTTATTGAGCATCACACCCAGGTATTTGATATTATCTACTTTTTTGATAACGTTCCCGCCTACCAAAAGATTTTGGAGCGGTGGTGTATTTGGCGAGGAAAGAATAACCGTTTTATTGAAATTAATTTTTAAACCAACTCTGAGGCTTATGGTTTCGATAAGGTAGATCAGACATACAGTCTCTTCAATATTTTTTGATATTACAACAATATCGTCGGCATACGAAACGATCTTATTAACAAAGTGAAAATTTTCATTAGACCCAAAGTCAGCCAAGTCTGCAGCAGCATTTACCTCCTTTATGACTTTATTTATTATGATGTTAAAGAGAAGTGGTGATAAAGTACAACCTTGTTTTACTCCCTTTTTTATCTTGAAGAAGGGTGATATTTTATCGTTTGTTTTAAAACATGAAGTTAATTTGGAATAATGATTCCTTAAGATGGAGATAATATTTTGTTCGATACCACACTCTGATAGTGCTACCAATAAGGCGTTATGGTCTACATTATCAAAGGCCCTACTAAAGTCAATAAAAGTGTAATAAGACGGAATCCTATATTTCCAGCACTTTTGCATAATTATTTTCAGCGATAAAATAGGTTCCAAAATGTTTTTATTTGGCCTATATGCACAGATATATTTAGAAAGAAGAAGGGGTGTAGAAGTTAAGATCCTATTCTTGATGAGTGTCATAAAGACTTTCGATACGCAGGAGGTCAGAGCTACTGCCCGATAGTTCGCAAATTTCTTAGGTTCCTTAATTTTCGGGAAATTACACAGGAGAGATTTATTCCATTCTGTCGGAGTATTCCCACTTTCCCAAATTTTGTTAAAGAGAGCAAGGAGAAAAGAAGAGATTAGGTTCGGGGATATTTTTAAATATTCAGCAGTAATGTTATCCAAACCCGGAGCTCTATTGTTCCGTAGTTTCTTTACGATATTCGAAATTTCATTTGAAGAGAAACCAGCCGGGGATATAATAGTGTGAGAATTCACAGTAGTTAAAGGAGTAGCCTTGCGGGAGTCAAAAATCGACATATAATGATCCAGCCACAGTGCCATTTGCTCATCTTGGTCCGTTATGGTTTTCCCATTTGCTAAGACAATCATAGGAAGTTTCACAAAGCAACTGGATTTGCAGAAGTACTTTAATTTTCTATATGCATCGTAGATCCTGTTCTCTTTCATATCTTTGTCAATGTCAGCCGCCCTTTTAGCAATAAAAATTCTCCTATCTTTCCGTAGTAATCTTTTAATGTCTTTCCATAAATCAATGTTAGAGCTGTTCGTCATTCTTAGTTGATATATCTTCTCAAGAGTTTCATCAGACATCCATTCTTTCCTAGATGCAAGATTTACGTTTGGCAGTCTCTCATAAGATTCCGCTAGTTCTTTCTTAAAAAGTTCCCAGCAAACTTCAACGTTTCCATTTCTGGTAGCATTAATAAAGGTTCCTTTTTTTGAAATAAGGGATTGTTCAAAGAGAGTTTTGTTCCCTTACAATAGAAACTTATTTGCTTTACGTGGAAAAATTATATTGGACGAGGTAGCATTGACGGCCATTAAGTTAGGAATACTATTATTGTGATATCTCCAGATGTTTTTTATTTTTATAACTGCAATAACCATCTTATGATCAGATATGTTAACCCTGGTAGATGCTTTAACATCTACAAACCAACTATGAATATTGGAAATAAAGAAGTCTATTTGAGATATCTGTCTGCCCCTCACAAAGGTATATTTGTTGATATCACGATGGCAGAAAAAAGTATTTTCTACCTTAAAGTTTTTGTTGCTGCAGTAATCTAGGAATTTTATGCTGTCTACATCATTAGATTGTTGAATGGCAGCTTGCCCAATAACTCCTCTACTTATATATTCACTATCTTTTCCTATTTTCATATTGAGATCACCCAGGATTATTACATTATATCTATTTGAGAGGGAGTTTAATATATTCATCATTTCGTCCAAAAAAATTTTCCTCATGTTCCTATTAGGTGGGGCTTAAAAATTCACAACAATAGTGGGTCTAAACTTAGTATTCAGATATAGAAGTCCACATCTCTCCGACACAGGTACAAATTTTATAATGTGTTTATGTAAACGTTTCTTAGTCAAAAAGGCGATTCCTGCCCAACTATTTGAAGTGGTTCCCGAACAAAACATCTTATATACACTAAAGTTTGCCATACTGTTTCCTGGGCAATGAGTTTCCTGAATGCCTATTAAATCTACTCCTTCCGCTTCCAACAATCTTAATAGAACCGCCAATTTATTATTTAATCCATTTATATTTAATGAAGCTATTTGCAACTTTCCTGCGAATAATTCTTCCATAACAGTGTACTGGTTTGAATCCAAATAATGTATTAACGTATATAAAGGATAAATTTATATATAGATTTTTAGTTAAATTAGAGTTAAAAATTGTAGTTTAATATTTTTTAAATACATTAAATAAAACTTTATTATTTATTACCTTGATCCCTGCTAATCTTTTCAGTGTTATGTTTTAAGCTTAACGAATTGGATTAATTAAATAACTATTTACGATATTCTTATGTTTAATAGATATACTATATCTCATTGAAAATTAGAATATGTCGTATCTAAAATTAAGAACCATAAATTTTGATAAATAGAACAGATTAATATTATATAGAAAATATAACAACAATTATAAACTTTAAATCATAAATTATTTACCGTTAGATAGCGCAATTTATTTTAAATTTTAGTTTCTAAATAAAAATACTCAGATAATTTATATTTGAATAGATTTAATTTATATAATAAAAACATTTTATTTATATTTTTAAAATATATTTGATAGACTATAAAATATAAATAAATTTTACCTTTCAATTCACAGTTTCCATTCTCAGATTAGATACACCAATTCCACACATTCATTTTAGTTTTTTAAAAAGTTTTCCTCGCTTCAAAATTTTTGCCGATGATAAACGATAATAAGACCAATAGTAAAATATTTTTACCCTTTAAAGCTCTAGGCTATGTTTGTGATCATGTTCCAATATGTTTAAAATATAACCCACGTTTAAACAAATATGATATCATAACGGCAGTTTCCAAAGTGATTCATTTATATAAGGTAATATTTTTAACAATTTGTTTATCATTTAGTCAATATTAATGTTTAATTATAAAAAAAACTTAATATAATAGATAGACAAATATTCTTTAGAAATCTTAAATGTAATTATTTTCTACATTTATATGAATTAGAACCTGATGTTTCTTTATTTTTTATTAACTTTATCCCAAATATGTATCATACAATTAATTTTGTCCATGATTTTGAAGTGGGACCTCTTAAGATCTGCTTCTTGTTATTTATTATCTTCATAACCCAAAATGATCTTTATTACAACTAGATCATTAAAATAATTATTAATTTTGCAATAATTTTTTTTTAGATAATAACAAAGTTAGTAATGTTTTATAATTTCAAAACAAGTAATATAAAATACATGCTAGCATATTTTTTCCAAGCATGGGAATCTATCCTTATTACAACTTTACGCCATTTCTCCAATGTACTTACTTAGACCATTTATTTTGAGTATTTTAGAGTAAAATAAACAAAATTGAGAGATATAGCAGTATATTTTATATTTATCAAAACAAAATCTAACAATGTATAGTTTTTGTTCCAAGGTCATAACATTAAAATCTTGATTACCAATAATTGCTTTAATAAAAGGGGAACATTTTAAACAATTGAAAATGACATTTTTTTAAAAAATAGAAGAGCCATGAAATTTATTATCAATTTTTAGCTGTATAAATTAATTGGCTGTAAAATAATTTTGTGCTGCTTTATTAACAAAGATTCCTCTGATTGCAATTTCATATTAAAAGCATATAGATTTCCTAAATTTTAAACAATGCCTAATTCAAAATAATTCTTTCAAAATATTTGGATAGCTTTTATCATTTAAAAAATATATATTTAGCGGTTCATGGGTATTAACTATTCCATATCGTATGTGGTTTACATTTGTTGAAATAGGAATTAATGATTGTTTCTTAATTCGAAAATATTTAAGAGTTATGTATTGCTTTGTTTTAAATGACTGATTATAGCAGGCGCGTACGCAGGAATTTGGTCTGAGGGGGGGGGGGGGTAATAATAAATATTATTGTTTTAAAAATATCAAGCATAAATTTATTAGGACTAATAACTATTTCAAATACACAATTTTAAATTAATTTGAATTATAAAAAAATTATATGTAAAGAATCAATTAAATGACCCAAAATAGAAATTTGATTTTTTTGAACTTTAAAAGTTATATATAAAGCATAAAAAATTTAAATGTTAGAAATATAAATTAATACACAAAAAGCTTAGGGAATAATTGTATTTTGTATGTTATATATTTATAATGTAAAATCCAATCTTCGTTGGGATTGAGCTATTTTTTCAATTATCTAATCCTTGCTTGTTGTCAAATGCCTATGAATATTCAAAAGATCCAAACCTTTCAATCTACTTTCAGAAGTTGTACTTCTTGGTATGTTTTTCAGAGACCTGCAGGTCTGGCCCACCGTGCCCTAAATTTTTTAAAAAATAACACCAGGACTGAGCCTGAATTTAAAAAAAAAACATCTAGGCCTGGCCTGAAAATTTTTTTTAAAAAAATATCCGGGCCGGATTGTATATTTTAAAACAGCCTATATTTGAAATCGTTATTATTAGCTATAAAAATCAAATATAAATATAATTTATTTTAAAATCTGGGTGGCCTGAAAATTTTATTTTAAAAAAGGCCAGGCCGGGCCTGAAAATTGAACTTAGCCGTAAAAATCTTTAAAAAAATCCGGGTCGTGCCCTGCAAATGGCACCTCTGCAGGGCTCTGTTATTCTTCTTAAAAAAGAGAAAGTTCTCTCATTAGTTTACTATTGGGAAGAGTTGCTAATATATATAAACCCTTTTAATACATTGGGAATATAATCTAAAATGTGTTTGTAATAATGCAAAGCATCCATAGCATTTTTTGGGACTGTATCAACCATAGTTAATCTTATAAACATAGTTATTCAGCTAATAAGGCATCATAAGATACTTTAACATCTTCATGATAAAAATCCAAAAATATTTTTTTTCTATCACCATCTGAAAAAGGTTGGGAAGGCTTTTATGGAAATAATATTTGCAGTTAATAAGTGCTGCATAATGAATTAAAAACCATTCATTTATTTGGTTTATAAATGTATTTGTATCTAAGATATACTCTTCTACTGATCCTATGTTTTAACTATGAGCTTGCCTTTCTGCAAGTCGAGTGAGACAAATATTAAACACGTATAGCTCTGCTTTTGACTTAACAATAAAAATATGAAATTCTTCATAAACATTAGCCTTAATTTCCTTGAATTCTAATAAAATGCTCTCTGCTATTCTTATCTTCTTAATCAAGTCATCATGTTTTTGAAAAGTAATACATAAAATAGTTGTACATTCTAATGAGAAAAAAAATTTGGAATAAGCATTGATTCCAATAATTTTCTTGCTTCTAAGGAAAAATTTCTTTCAGGCCATTGTGATATGTCAGTAATAGAAAATAATCGGCTCTTCTAACTCCATAAAAGCTGTTACTGCTTGATGGCGGAGACTCTTATCTCGTAGGACAAGGTTGCAATTTCTTTCTCCCTGTTGGACAATTTCAGAATAATTATTTGACTAGAAATTTAAAAATGGTAGATAAATATTACACCGCTAAAAATTTGAAGATAATATTATGCCGGAAAACTTGAAATCGAAATTAATTGATAAACTTAGTGATGAATGTGATAATAAATGTAATTAAATATATATTTAATATGAGATAGGAATAAATATTAACAAATATAAATTAATATAGTACTGTGTAAATTTAATTCAAAACATTTCCATATTTATTAATTTATTTGAAAATAAAATTATGTAAAAGTTGTTAAATAACATATTTATATATTCTTATCAATTTTTACAGTTAAAATTTTTATTTACAAACGAATTAAAAAATATGGGAATGTTTTAAATTAAATCTGCACAACACTCTAAACAAAAATATTTTTGAAAAATATATCCGGCATCTGCATTTTTTGGCTTTGGGGGGGGGGGGATTTGCCCCCCCCCGCTGCGTACGCCAATGGATTATAGTAATAATGAATTGCTCTTATATTTAAAGTGATCTATAATAAATGAAATAATTATCTTCTAGAAATAAGTCCAGTATAATTTATAATTATGTTTTGTATTTAGGTGAATAAATTAAGTTAAGAGACAGGTGATTCACCCTTGAGGAAATATAGTCTAATTCAGGTAAAATGTTCCTATATACAAATTCCTAATATTTAGTTACACAAACAAAAGGTTATTATGATTTTATGCCTATATATTGGATATAACATATTAGAAAGAAGGAAATCCACAAACTAGACATGCATTTTGAAAAAAATAAAATAAAATTTACTTTTTAAAAAAAATATTTGATTAAAGTCAAATACTGTTTCATCAAAATTAATTTATAATTTAAAAACATTAAAATGCTAAAAATTTTAATGCAAAAGTTTTACAAAAGAGTGGGAGGGTGGGGTGTGTCTATATGTCAACTAAAAAATTGTGGGATCATCCTCTCTGATGGGGGGGGGGACATAACAACCCTGTGTATGAACATAAAAATTATAGGCATTCAACTATCAATATAAAATGTTTGTGGTTTTGAGACCTTTTTACAACCTGAATACCCCTATATAATTTATAAATATTTATTAACTTCCAAATGCTCAGATTAAATAAACTTCAAGAGGTAGGAAATTTTCTATCCTGGGTTCAATCAAAAATTGACTCGTTAACCCCTGGTACTTATTTTTTAAAAAATTATATCATTAATTCCCCACTTGCCAATCTTTCTTGGTGCTGCCAATATACGTAACAAACATTTCAATCAAAGTACATAGTTCTCGATATATTTTTTTTTAAAAAAAGTTGCTATTTTGAATAATATATGTATTAGAAATGGCACGATTAAATCAAATTGATTTTAATTGCATTTTTTTTGAATAAAAATATGATATAAATCTATTTTGTTTTTTTTAACCTCATTTTATTAGATAAGTATAAAAGTTTTAATTAATCCCTTAAATTTGATTATTATCAATTTATTTTTTTTGTAGGAATTCATTGATAAAATTAATTTAAATCGAATAATTTAATATAAATTGAGTTTGGATTGGTGTTATTAAACTGTCCGATCAACATTTTAGCCAAAATAAAATTATGTAATCCTAGAGATTTAGCAAATAGAGGTCCTAGCCTTTCTGCCCATCTACAGGCTTACATAAGATATTGGCCATTAAGGGGAATAATAAGCTTACCTTCGCCCCATTTTCTATCAGTGGATCCATCGCTTCCCGTCTCTCATCTGATTCATACATTCGCCAGCTTTCCCCCCTTTGCTTACCCATTGTTAGCACGAAGCCCAGACCATTTGGGACAATTCCGTAGTCTCTAGAACTCTACGACCTTCCCCGTGTTCACGGAAAGATTGGGATTACTCCACTCAATGAAGGTTCCTCTCTTATCTAAAAATCAAGCCTTACGATGAAGATCTCACAGTTTTTCACCACTTGAACCAAGGATCCATTCAAGTTTCTGGAAACCATACCCAGCAACAACCTGGATTTGCTTCTTTCCGCTTATGAGCAAAGATTTTCTATTGGATTACTGCTCAATTGTGAAATTGTTCTACTTTACCAATGCAAACCATTGCGAAACCAGCTTAGATAGCAAAGGTGAGCATTGCCGCTTTGGCGGAGGCTGTTTCCCACGGTACGCCAAATGCAACATTATTTTGCGTGCACTTAAATCCGCAGGCATTCCCTCTAGACTTGAACCAACCGGCATATTTAGTACCGATGAAAACTTCCTGATGGAATGTTCTTAATTTTCTTGGTCAAGTGATCATGGGATTTCACCTGCATTGATCCAATTCACCATCTAACCACACGTCGATTACACTCGCCTCCTCCATTCTTACCATTTTCGGCAGCAAATCTCAATACTTTTTTTTTAAAGGGTTAGGAAGATGGATACATGTAAAGACTCGTCAGTAAGGAATCTCTTATCTTACGTCAGAGGCTTGCTACCATCATTATTCGTTAAACTACCTAAATTTTATTTTTTCTTATCCAATAATCCTCCATGCCTTAGAAATTTCTTTCTTTTCCTTCTCTTTCCTACTTTCTGCTTTCTATTTCTTTTTGTTTCTCCATAATATTTTATATTAGTTATATTTACTCTCTAACAAAGACACAAGTGAACACTGAACAGGAAATTTTTTTTTAAAATTAAGTTTTACAAAAAAAAGCCATACACACCCCCCCCCCCTCTTCTGCAAAGACTTCCTCTTTTTGCAAAATGATTGGCATGTATGAAAGGATTGTTGTCAAATATTTGACAGCGGCATATCTCGCCAGCACTTCGAAATCATCTATCTAAATATTTTTTATGAATATGTGTCCAAAAATTAATAATTTTTATTTATCAAAAAATAGTACAAGGGCTTAAGGCTGGTCTCCACGAGCAAACCGCTCGACTCCGCTATAGACTGCCTCTCCGCCGACAACAATTTCATATTCGTAGCGTGTTCTAAAACTCTCCTCGCCATAAACATCAATCGGGGATTAAGGTTATTTTTTTTATAACAGATAGAACGATATAATTCTTTGGGTATAGAATAAGTCAATTTTTTTTTTACTTCTAAATTTAAAAAAGCAGGTGTTTTTTCTTTAAACAAAAATTATTATTTCCAAAAAAAAAAGGCACGAGTTTCCGGATCACGTGGCCGCTATTCGCCATATTCTTCCGTTCGGGTTTCATTTAATCACGATCGATGATAGCAACTCGGTACACGTTTGGGAGATACGGGACAGATCGAAATACACGGAAATTAATTTCGAACCTACCCTGTTTAAAGTTTGTTTTTTGAATTATTAACCTAATAATCTGCGTCGGACCTAATAATACCCTGGTATCCGTTAACAGTCGATTTGAATTTTAACCTAATCTATACCGAACACTTAAGAGTTTTTAACCCCATATTTAATACTTCTAATTGTATACCAATATCGAATACCTTAACCGACACCGAATACTTTCAAAGCTAACCTAATTGCCGATTACTCTCGATTTTAACTAACATCCGTATAGTTTACATTTATATGAAGATATATATTTTTTTTTTTGAAAACTTTAACAGATATCTGCCGTAATTCACCCTCAGACCTATTTGAACAAAATACTATTGGGATCGCATCAAGGGAGCATGGAATTGTGGAACATTAAAACGAACACGATGGTGTACCATTTCAAGGGGTGGCGATCTAAGATCAACGTCATCGAACAAGTTTGTAAATCACATTTTTTTTTCACTTCTCTTTTCTAATTCGAGTTTTTAACTTTTCCATTTATTTATCTAATTTTTATAATTAGTCACCAGCCGTTGACGTAATGGGGATAGGAATGGCGGATGGCGTTATCGCGCTCCACGACATCAAAAGCGACGAGACCATAATGACCTTCAAGCAAGGTTGGGGACCAGTGGATCTGTTGTCCTTTAGAACTGGTAAGAAATTTTTTATTTTTTTTTAAAGAATAAGGAATGATTAAAAATCTGGATAGATGGGAATAAAATCTTTTTTAAACAAAAACAAAAAATAACCAAGACGGCAAAAATTTTTTCATAAGTGGATCCCACGTAAAATGTAGTCTAGCCGTATGGGACCTGGAGGAGCGACGCTTGATAACGAAGATGGCTCACGTTCACTCATCCAAAACTCTCGTGTCCGCCATCTTTATACCCTTTCAACCCTTGCTCGTCACGTCTTCCGGTGACAATTCCATGAAGGTTCATCATAATTTTCCATTCTACATTATTATTCATTCTTTCCATTACTTACTTTTATATTATCCAAGTTTTATCAATTTTTAAAAAAACAACAACATAGGTCTGGAATTTCGACAGGCCAGATGGTACCGCCACGTCTTTACACGTCAGAGAGGGTCATAAAACGCCCATTAATAGGATAAGATTCTACGATCAAGAATTTATTCTCAGCTCAGGTTGTTATCATTAAAAAATTTTAACTAAGGAAACTGGATAATAACGAATTTTAATTGTCCAAATTTGGATTATATAATATTTGCTCTGACTATCCGCGAAGAAATATCGCCATAATTATTGGCGGTGAAATGTATAAATCTGTTTCGACCTTTCAGCTGTTATTGGGTTATGTTTGAGTTAGAGGCCAACTTAGAGACAGTTGAAATTCAAAATAAGATAATTTCAATCTAGACCAAAGGAGTATATGTAAGGGCCATCTTGTTTTTATGGCATCATACAGGGATAGGTGAACGGGTTCCTCGATGAGATTTGGGTAGTTTAGCGAAGCCTAATTAATAAATTGTCAAATACAATCTATAATTATAATCTTACTGATTGATTTTTCCCATAGGATCAGACGGTTCTTTCCGGATTTTTTCGACGATCCACGAGGGCAAAAACAAGTGCTTTGGTCTTCCAAAAACAATGCAACCTTCGCCCATCACCTATTTTGATTCAAGTATTTTTTTCAACAAATTTCAAATAAATCACATAATTTGTGTAAATTTTCCTATTTAAAGGTTTAGGATTAAACGCCAGAACTTGGGACAATATAGCCACCTGTCATCGAAATGGATCGTCCTCCTCATGGAATTTTAATTGTCAAAAGGCATCGGGCCGAAACTTTCGACCTAGAGCTGTCGCTCTTCGTTGCGCTATTAGCGAAAGCGGGCACTTTTCCATTTTCGGGTTTTCCGACGGTAACCCCCATTTTTTTCCGACATTTTTAAAATTATTTTCTCTTAAAGGTATTTTAAACTAGAATTGGTATTTACGCAAATGAGGGAATCGTAGTGATCCTAAAATGTTTAAGACACCAAAAATGTTTAAGACAAATTTATCCTCAAAGTTTAAGACAAATCTTTATTTCAAAGTTCAAGACAAATTTTTATTTCCAATTATTTTATTTATTTTTTTTATTAATTTCAAATACAAATATATATTATTCTTTTCTAAATTCAAAAAAACTAAAAAAAAATATCGTTTATAATTTTTCTAAATTCACCAAATCGCCGAAAAAAAACATTAAAAAACTATAATAATAATGAAAATCGCGAGCGAAAATAAAAATATATCATCTCAAAAATCAATAATATGTTTTTTTTTTCTCTTTCTTTTAACATACAAGCATACAAAAAAAAATAAATATATATTTCTTCGACTACAACAGGAATAAAGGGAAACAAATATAGGGCGTCATTTTTTTTGTTATTTTAAAGCTTTTTTATTGGTAAAGATTGTATTTATTTTAATCAAATATTTTTTAGCATTTCGTTTTTATTTACGATAGTAACACTCGTTCGATACAATGACATATAATAATACCTAGAATGACGATGCATTCATTAAAGGTGTTACATCAATGAAAAACAGCTGATGACGCCATTTCGGTTACCCATATCATTATCAAAAATTTTAAACGAGAGACCAATTTTTTCCTATGTCCTGACGCAAACTTTATTAAAGAATTGTCCGATCAACATCGAGATAATAAGGAAGCGAGTTATCAATTTAATAGTAGTTTTTAAACACGAGAATAATTATAGTATGGGTTACCAAAATGGCTGTTCCAGCTGATTTGCATTCAACGACGCTTTAAATGCATTATTATTTGAATGCATCTTTAGTCACTCTATGTGTCATTCATTGGTTCGAAAACGCGAAAATTATACGAACGGACCATTTCTTTTTTGTCGATTTTATGAATAGTTTTTGGGGATATAACTTATTTCGCTTTTAAATTTTTTAAAATAATATCAAAGAATTGGATACCTTTTTTCTTTCTTCCAATTTTTTTTTTTTATGGCTAAGTTCAAAATATCGAAAAATACGATTCGCAAAGAACTTTCGAGACTTTGTAGAAAAAAATAAAATCTATAAAATTTTTTCTAACTTTTGAAAATTTTAATTCAAAAAAAAAATAAGATTTTGGGACTTAAAAATAAATCATTTTATTTATTTTACAAAAAAAAAATATTTTTTTTGGGTCACATAAGCAGAATAATAGTGGGCATGAATTTAACTTTTCAACGCAGCGTTTCAAAAATGGTGCACTCAATCAGGCCAATATCGGTGTTCTGAGGCAACTCTATTATAAGTTTTCCTTGGAACTCGTTGATGGCCTTATTCTAATTTTTATATATATAATTTAAAAAAAAAAAATGAAGGTCGCGTCGAGAAATTCAATTTGCAATCTGGGCTATCTCGAGGAATTTACACCGAGACCACGTTAAGCGACAAAGTAAATTAATTACGCCAGGGTCGCATGACCCGTTTTTAAAACTTGTTTCCGGTTTACCGACCCGTCGGATGAGACCGAAATATTTAACCGACTAACTAATGATCCCTATTTTATAATATTATATTTAAATTATCTGCCAATCAATATTAATAAATAATAATAATTCGAATTCTCCGAAATTATAAAATCTTAAATATTCTTTTTTTTATAAACAATATAGACTTCAAGCTTAAGAAAATAATTTAGTCTGTATCGAGAGGTAGGGAGTTTGTTAAAAAATTTTATTTTTAAGGCTATGTCCAAAATCGTTTTTTAAAAAAATTCGCAAAGTTTCAAAATTTTTGAAATTTTTATAATTTTCTAGAAATGTTTTGGGACATGTTTTTTATTTTTTTCATAAAAGTTTGTGAATTTAATTTTACGTTTTGGACGCAACCTAAATAATAAAGTATTCAAAATATATTTATATCTTGTCAATAAATTTGAATCGTAATCTTTAAATGTTAAGTTAAATAAAGGTTTGTTTAATTCACTATTTTTGAAATACGAGTTAAAATTTAAAATTAAATACAAGCGAAATACCAAATTGAATATATTTATGTTTATAAATATATATGTCGATTATTCCTAGATTTAACTAAACAATATTTTACATTATTAATTTTCCGATTTATAACACTCTGTTTTTAGGGTTTGCTAGCATGGGGTTACTATTTTTCACTTCTTAAAAAAAATTATTAGTTGCTTAGATTAGAGGTCTGAGCCCACGCCCGGGTATATATTTTTTTGAAAACTATGGGCGGGCCTTTGGTCCAAAAACCTACCCAATGCAGACCTCTAGCTTAAATATCAAAGTAACGGCTCTGAACCAAATTAGTATCGAAAAAAAATGACACTTACATCTTTGACAAAGGAAATTATGTCATAGGAAAAAGTTATACAAATCGATTTTTTTTAAAATTCCACATCAAATCAATAATTCATAAGTGTAAATTTTTTGGGAATTATGTTTTATTTGTTTCATGTAGGGGTAGAGTGGGTCATAACGGCATTCCCCCCCCACCCTAAATATGCCGTTGACTATTTTGGAACGAAAATTAACATTTTATATTTTATTGCTAAATTGCAAATTGTACTATTTTTCTAAAACTGTAAAAATGTATTCTAGAATCCTACCACATTGTCATCAGAAAGTCAACAACCCGTCAATCTTCTCAGAATAGCTTGTTCCGACACTTTAGTGGTTACCAGCAACGCCGATAATAACGGTAACGTTGGTCGGGATATTGACGGGCACTCCATCAAATTCTGGGCCTTTGGGACTCGTAAACTGATCGACATCTTAAAAATCAAAGGTTTGCCGCCATTATCTGGCGTTGACGCATTTCATCGAAATAGGTTATTTTTAGTATATTTTTTTAAAATATTTTTATTGTTAACGTTAATCTTATAATTTAATTCATATACTACATTCAAAAATGTTAAATGAATGTAAAAACAGACACATGGTGCTAAGGCAACCATAACACATAGTCATTTTTTGATGGGTGAAATCAGATGTAATTAAGAATAAAATCTTTAAACCAACTTGAGAAATGGGGAATTTTGACACCTTATACTTTTGAAGCAATGCCATCATCAGGTCTGTGAATTCATTGGTATTGGATTATTTTACATATAAAAAGTGTATAATAGATGGATATACCTAGTGACCCGAACCCCGAGTCTAAACCACGGGTGTCTGTGCTCGGGGTTCTTACTCAGGGCTGGTTTAGTCGATTTTTAGACCCAAACCCCGCAATAGTGTGGTTTAAACGGCTCGTGAGCCCAATTTTTAAAAAACGGCTAACTTCAATATTTTTAAATATCGATCCAATAGAAAAATCACTAAAAAAAATCTGTAGTGTCTTATTTTACGGACCTGTTATCGTGTCTTGGCCCTGTCTCCAGATGTGTTTATTTTACTTGGAGCTATTTATTGACACCTATCTATTATACACCTATAAATACCGGGAATAATGAGATGTTAATATAAATATTATATCATGAGGGGGGGGGATTGATAAATTAAGGAGGGTGTTTAGGTAAATACTATAAACTTGAATATGTTCTAATTTTAATGCCCCTTCCTTTACTCGCTTTCAAAGCTCGTTACTCGCCTTAGCCCTGAAAGACTATTCTATTCTGCTGGTAGATATTTCTAACCGGAAATGCGTTAGACACTTCCGGTCCGCACATTGTTCTGTGATAACGGATTTAGGTTTTCGATCCCAAGATTGTCAGCTGTTATTCAGTTCCAGCCTGGATTGCACCTTCAAAACTTGGCACATTGCAAGTTCTAAGTAATGATCAAATTTTAAATTTCATTATTAATTTCTCTCTTTTGAAGTTTGTTAGATATAATGAAGTGCCCAACCTCGAGCCCGATAATAAGTTTCGATCTCTCACCGCAATACCTCGTTACGGCTCATTTGAATGACAGGTATCTATACCTTTGGTCGGACGCCACCTTGTACAAACACGTCCAATTGCATCCTCTTAGCAAAGTGATCGACGTTCCCATAGAGCTCAGCGAGAACGGAGAGGAAACGGGTAAAAATTTATAACTTCTCTATACTTTTTCCCAAAATTATCCCGCACCTAATTTCGTGATTAATAATATTAAAACCGCAATATTAAGGGGCCGCTTAAGGGCGATTCGAGAGCGGATCATATTATAAGATGATCAAATTATGAGGTTTGTATTTTAAGTAAATATTATCGAGGGATAATATAGTAAAATGGCCCAATATTATTTAGCCAATAGGGGGGTGATCACATTAAGAAGTTTTATTGATTGTTAAATATTTTCATCAAAGTATCTCTTACATCCTCCTCGTTACTGCTACCACAATTCCGAAACAACGCCGCTACGTCACCGAGTCACGCGAACAAATCGCTGATCAATTTATCCGGCCTTTCGGCCAATCAGATTCGAGCCACGATAAATTTGGACGCCCTCAAGATGAGGAATAAAATGGAAGTCGATATTACCGACGCCCCATTTTTTTTGCCGTCCGCCGCTCATCGAAAGGACCAAAATATCGGTTACGAAATTTCGGGAAAAGAAGGTCAGATTTTATTTAATTTATTTTTTTTTGTGGGGGGGGGTGGAAAGTGTAGGAAGAGTGGAGTGTTAGGTAGTTAAACAAAAACCTTTATATATTTAATAGGTTACCCTGCGTTCACAGTTAACCCTAATTGGCGTCGAAGTATACAAATAATCAGAGTTGTTAAAGGATCTAGATACAAGTATTTAGACCCAGTATCTAGATATAAAAATGTGGTATCTGTATCTATATAGATTTTTGATTAAAATATCTGTATCTAGATATTTAGACAATGTATCTGTATCTAGATCCATTTAAAAAGTATCTTTTAACAACTCTGTAAATAATGAATGTAAAATTATAATACTTACAAATGATATTTTGCATACTTCGCCGCGAATATCGCGCTATCTGTGAACGCAGTTATATACGACGGCGTTCGATAAATATTCTATCCTGTTTTTAACTCTTTAGGCTACGGTTTACATTTTAATATTTTACCCGTCGGCATAATTTCAGTTTAAACGAGATAATGCTTAAATAATTTTTAAAATTTAATTTAATTTTGTGAGTTTATTTGTTAGGATCGGATTAGATCATCTGGGAAGGTTATTCAACATTATTTGAATAATATATTTGTCGTGTATTTAATATAGCGTAATTTTTATTATATTATATAAAAGGTCAGTTAAAGTGAATATAATATAAAAACAATTGACCATATATTTTATGAAGTTTCTTTACCATAAAAAATACTATTTGGGCTGAATCCTAAGAAATAAGTTACTCATTTAAATATGTTATATAGAAACTGGGGAACCTTAAAATTAAATAGTATCTGGTATAATCTCTGTTAAAAAAAAAAACTTCTCTTATTTCAAATTTTTATTTTTGGAAAAAATAAATAAAATATAATAGTAAGCAAAATAAAGTCATCGCTATCGGAGGAGAAAGGTGGTGGCTTGGTCAGTTTCGACGACAGAACACCTTTCGGGAATTTGTTGCTTCGTTACGACGCCGAAGATTCTAATCAACGTAAAAAAAAAAAAATTTTTTTTTTCTTTTTTAATTATATAATTTTATTTTAGTTAAATATATACTGATATATGAGTTAGTGGTCTGCATTGGGCGGGGTTTTCGCCCGCCCGCTCTCTGGCCTATACTTTGAATGGGCGTGGTCGGGTTTTTCTAAAATATTTTTAACATTTGGTCGGGTGGCGATCGAGCTTGAAAATTTTTTTAAAGTAATGGGCAGGCGTGTGACGGGTAAATTATCGATATTTTTGATAGGCGAAATGGGCAGAACAGACTTCAATTTATTAAAATTGCATATTATATATGTGTTTGTTTTTATTAGAAATACATTTTAAATAAATTAAATAAAGAGTCAAACCAGCCGTTAAAATAATTTTCTAAACTTTAGGCGGGCTGGCGGGTTAAATAAATTTCAAAACAACGCGTAGGCCTTGCAGACCTCTAATATGAGTAAAGCTAATTTTTTGTAGAGCTATATCTTTTATCTCGAAAGAATAGCAAAGAGATAAGGGTAACAAACTCAATACGAGGATGGATTATATTATAAGATTTGAAAGAAATAAAAAAAATAGGAAAATCATATGGTTAATATTTATTTATTGGAGTGGTCTAATCGCATCTCCTGGATAAATGATTAGCATTTTATTTTATATCGATGCTACTTCTAATCACTTGTTAATTTGCCAGAGGCTACTGATCATAAAAATCACCTTATTTTGACCAACTCTAAAGTGGCATGGTCAAGAATATCCCCTCAACTTAATGATAGAGACTATATTTTTTTTAGAATGAATAACTTGGCTGAGCAGTTTTAAAGCTAGCCAAAGTTATATGATTTAACAACACCAGAGGTTTATAATAATAGTGATCTGCATTGGGCCTAATTTTTCAAGCCCGGCCCGGCCCGAAATTTTTTAAATATAGAAATTAATTTTTTATAATTACTCAAAATAAAAGACATATGTTATACGGCGTTTAGTTTCAATAAATTTAAATCAAAAATTTTTATCTAGTTTATAATAAGATATCCTAAACGTTATTTACAAAAAAAAATTTAATATGATTTTGAAAGTGTTCAATATTATGGGAGAAAAAAAATATATTAATAGGAAAATACTCTCGCTCGCATCTCAATTTTATTGATTAACATTTCAACTTTACTTTAAGCTTTAACCCTAAAATAAAAAAAATCTCAAACATTTTTCTAAACTTTAGTAAAACTTAAAAAACAAGAAAATATTACTTACTAGTTTTTTTTTCCCATAAAAATTGCACGAATTTTAAATTATTGGCCCTAAAAAATATTTTTATTATAAAATTTACACTGATCAGTAATGAGATAGAAGGAATGTACTGGAGTTTTGGAAAAACTAGTTTTTTTTTCCATAAAAATTGCACGAATTTTAAATTATTGGCCCTAAAAAATATTTTTATTATAAAATTTACACTGATCAGTAATGAGATAGAAGGAATGTACTGGAGTTTTGGAAAAATGGGACTATTGACTTTTGTCCGTTGGATCCGGGGGTACAGAGTAAACCGTCGGGTCTGAGGTCATCCTCTAATGAAAGGTTAGTTGGTTCGAGGATGTTGATTTTTGTCTTATTAGATGCTTTATGGATGATTTTATTTATTGCTTTAAAACGGAGATGGCGACCTTGGCTGCGGGTGCAGTTAAGGCTATGTCGGGCTTTAGGATGCTCGGGTAAGTTACATTGGTGGCATATGTGTGGTTGTGTAAGTGAGCATCCAAGTCTAAATCCCATGGTAACTCTCAGTTGTTCGTTGGTTAAGAGATTATCTAAGGTTTGGCTTGGAAGTGCTTCGAGCCATTCGTGCCCACCATTTTTATCGTTGGATTGTAATAATTGTATGACGTTAATATCAGTAGGATTAAGGGGCGTTCAATAATAGATTTGCTGAATATTTCGGTTGGAAATGTAAAACCGTGTAGGGTAAGTTGATTTGATTCCAACGTTCGATTGCTGCGAAAAGATCATCATTGTGTGCTATAAATGATGAGATCGCTGGATTGAGGGATATGCTTTGAGATGAGTAGAGATAAGCAGTTCTAAGAGGATCAAGTCGATATCGAGGTGCCAATTTAAGTCCGATAATGAAAGGTTGAGGATTTTTTTCTAAAAAAGTTTTTAAGCGAATATTGTGTTGATTGAAAAATTTTGAAGCGGTAAATGAGGAGGATGAGTGGAAACGATACTAGATTTTAGATAGATAAAAACATTTTATCATTTATAACACTCAATGATGATCTTTTAACCGCAGTAATCGAACGTTGGAATCAACTTACCCCAGACGATTTTACATTTCCAACCGAAATATCCAACAAATCTATTATTGAACTCCTAATAAAGAACCAACAAAATAGCCCCTTAATCCTACTGATATTAACGTCATACAATTATTGCAATCCAACGATAAATACGGAGGGCACGATTGGCTCGAAGCACTTCCAAGCCAGACCGTAGATAATCTCTTAACCAACAAGCAACTGAGAATTACTACAGGATTTAGATTTGGATGCTCACTTGCACAACCAAACACATGCCACCAATTTAACTTACCCATACATCCTAACGCCCGACACAGCCTTAACTCCCGTAATCAAGGTCGCCACTCCATCATAAAACAATCAACAAAATCATCATAAGGCATTAAGGCAAAAATTCGAAATATTATTTCATTAAAACTATGAATTACTATTATTGAAAACATCCTTATTTTCGCTGAACCAAAAAGAACCTTGTATGAATTTTAAATTTATAGCTATATATATTATAAAATATATATTCATATTGTCAAATTAAACCGTTATTTTTTGTTATATCTAAAAAAAATATACAAATTCAGTTTTTTAAAAAATGCTCCATCTTGTGGTGATATTTTTGTTACTTTATTTTCTTTATTATTTATTACATTTATTTTTTTTTATATTAAGGGTGTGTCTTACTAATCATTAAAAATATGTTCTAAAAAAGATTAATTGATTCTTTTTTATACTTTAGAAAATATTATATATTGCAATTAATAATTTATTAATTGCAATATATAATAACAAAGTAATATATTAAATGTTATATATATATGTTCTATGATTAATTTAAATTTACTGCTCAAAAAAACATAACCTTAATATTTTAGCACTGGAAAATAATCACTTAATAAAATTTTTATATAGATAAGCCTTTAAAATTAAAATATTACTGTACAAAATAATTCCAAATTTCACTTTCAAATCAAAATAGTCTAAGTATTTCTAATAAGAGCAAATAAACTTATATAATAAAATATTATTACTTACACTATAATAAAATAATGTACAGTATCAATATCTAAATAAAATGAAATGAAGTCCAGGAAGAAAAACGCGAAGGTAAAATAAATGATTCCACGAAGGAAATTATAAAAATTTTAAATTATTTTTTTTTAAAATTAAAGTTAAAAATTTTTAACACCCTGAACCCATGGACCCTCCACTTTTTAAAAGGGTCCGGGTTCAGCCAAAATACGAGGGTCCGAGCTCACGTGATTAAGATGTCACTCCATATCTCTCGTATCTTATCTTATAGCTTAAAGGCACCAAACTGTCAGAACTAATACAATTTTTTTATGAATTTCCGTAACAATAACATAAGCAGAGTTGTTAAAGTATCTAGATACAGTATTTAGATATAAAAATGTGGTATCTGTATCTAGATAAATTTTTGATTAAAGTATCTGTATCTGTATCTAGATAATATTTTGGAGGTATCTGTAGATACTTTTTATGATACATTTTGATATACTTTTATTTAACGCTTATTATAAATAAAAATACTTGAGTGTAAAATTTATTTTATTTCATATGAGCATATAAATTAATATTAATGTATATATTAAAAAATTATATATAGATATATGTAAAATATTAAAACTTATATATATAAAAGAATATATAAATATTAATTAAATAGTAATTAAAAATTATGTCATTCTGATATTAAAATCCATCTTGCCATTTTTAATTGCAATGGAATTGGTATTTTATTTTATTCTATTATATTAATTTTTAAGATTAATATTGATGACAAAAATGACGACATTCCATGGCCAATTTATAGACCATATTTTAAAATAATATCTCAAAATAAAGAAAACAAATCTCTGTTCTCTGTTAGTAAAATGTTTGCCATGTCCAAAAAATATGAAAATTTCAGTTAGCATTACCTCAACTTGCAACATTGTTAAACATTTAAGGGTATAGATACTTAATAAATGTTTACATTAATTTTAAGAGAAAACATCAAACACTCTTAATCCAAATAAAAAAGGGGAAGGAGAAAAAATTTATTAAAGAAAATATTGAACGAGGCTCATCGTCCATTGATTTTTTTTTCAAGAGACCTCAGACTTCAACCCAACCCATTTTAGATGATTTAATATCTGATTTTATTATAGATAGCATTCAGCCATAAATCCATCATTTATAAAAATGATCAAAACATTAGCTCCACAAAAAAATATAATTTGCCGACAGACAGTGGTTGCTAGAATCTCCCAAAGATGGGAGAATGAAAAGAAAGAAATTATTAAAAATCGAATAGAACCATCGTTAATATGCACAACAGCAGATTGTTGGAGTACCTATCGCCGGTAAACGTATTTCCCAGCTCATTATTAAATTGAAAAATTTTAAACAAATGAACCTGAAATTTTGTTTACCACTCTTAAATGCCTTACTTAAAGGAATTGAAGATAGGTAAATTAATAATAAATTAATCAGTATTTAATAATTTTAGCTTTATTGGGACAATTTTTGAAGATGAATATATTTTGGCAACTATGCCTCTTCCTTTTTTTAAACTAGATTGGACATGGTTGCAAATGGATGAAAATTTTAATTAAAAAAAACAATTAATACAAAAATTAGTTGAGGAATTATCAAAGTCTTCAAATGAGTGAAAATTAACCTGTGAAAAAAAACGATAATTTAATATCCGTTTTTTTTCAGTATCCCACAGCAGGAGATATGTTTGTTAATGATTTAAATTCTGATAATCAACAAATTTTAAATAGTTTTTTCAAAAATTAATGCCGAGATTTTAGTATTTTTAAGCAATATCCTGATATAAAAATGTTATTCATTAAATATAACACCATAATCCCTACCAGCGCTCCTGTTGAAAGACTTTTTAATATAGCTAAAAATGTCTTTACAGATAAACGAGGATGTCTTAAACCAAAATTTTGAAAATATTTTATTACTGAAATCTAATAATTATTTATAATCATTTTATCATATATTATTTTATTTGATATATAATAATTATTTATATTAATCGTATTATATTAATATCTAAAAATCATTATTTTAGTTATATTTTGATAAATGTGATATCGAGTCAATAAATTTTTTAGATCATTTCATGAATTTTCACAATAGAATCCTAATTTAGGTTTATTCAAACCTTATCTAAGAGTATAATAAAAAATGTATCTGTACCTAGATACATCATAAATTGTATCTGTATCTAGATAACTTTTTAGAAGCTGTATCTGTATCTAGATAAATTTTTAGACTATGTATCTGTATCTAGATCCATTTGAAAAGTATCTTTTAACAACTCTGAACATAAGTATAAACAAAGATGTCCGACAATATTATTTTTTTTTTTTAAAAATCATTATTTTTTTCGATAATATATTTACAGAACGTCAATAAATGTCAATTACAAATCGACAGATACTAAAAGCCCCCCTCCCCACCCCTCCCGTTAAATTCGAATAAATGATCTAAATTAAATATTATTTATTTTCTTTTTTTTCTGTTCCAGGAAGTTTATTTTTTTCTTGAATGGCTAGTAAGTCATAGCCTGATTGACATTGTGCTGTTGATTGTCATTAAATCCCAATGGTTTGAGTCGTAGCTTGATTGATCCAAGCATCATTGTAGTTTGATTAGACAGAATATTTACAATTAGTAAGTCAGTCAAAAATTTTTTTTTTATAAAATTATATCCTAATGTATTTTTCATTATTTCCATTTTAACATTATCCCAGATACACTTCTTCCTAATTAGTCATAATCCTAAATTTCAGATATTAAACACAAAATTTCTCATCCCAATATTCACACGAGACCTTTTATTATACAATCGACTACCTTTTTCCCTGCTCTTGGGTCTAATGTGATATCAAATGCCCAACTCCATTAAAAATAAAGAATATTCTAATATTATTCAATGACTCCCTTCATTACCCTTTATATACATAAATCCATATTTACACATATAAATCAAAAATATTTTTTTATTAATTTACCTTTACATATATTCAATAGTATGCATATATATATATATAGTTATATAAACTTTTAATATTATTATATTTTTTAAAAACTTGAACTATTTATTGGCCCATCATTCTTCACCTTCAATCCATCTTTAGCACATGTTCAATAATATCTAATTTTACATATTTTTAATCCTAAATCTGTGATTTGCCAATTTTTATATCATCACAATTCTTGCCACTTGCTTAACCTCTCTCAACCTTCTAATTATTCTTCATCTAAACTTCATGTCCTGGAATTTGACATATTTATCATTTTAACAAATTATTTTTACATTTATACATTCTTTCATCTTTATAATCAATATAAATACTTTTCATTTTTTTTTCATCAATACTATCAACATGTTCTTTTTTATATAAATTTTCCAATTTTTTCCCAATTCAAATTAATTTTATAAATTTCTATTCATTATTAATATTTTTTTTTATATTTTTAAAATTAATGCATCATGTATACCAAAATTTCTCTTTTTCAAAAAACATATTCCATTTAAACTTCCTCTTTCCTCCTTTCTCCTTCCATCTATTCCAATTTTTCTCCACTTTCTTATTTTTAATTTTATACATCTCACATATATATATATATATATATATGATTCTATTACCTTTTTTCTATTTTGGCTCTGTATAAGTGGTGTTCCAATTTTAACAAGCATCTGACCCTGTAGTTTAACAAACGGCGCCAAACTGTTAAATATAATGGTGTAATCCATTCTTTATTTTTATGAATTCCATAACGATAACATAATACGAACAATAATTTAAAAAAAGAAAAAGAATCGAGGTCCGCGAAAGGTGTACAGACAGATACTTATAATTAGGCTCCTTTTTATAATAAAAAAAAATTTACTTTTCTTTTTGACAAGATTCTACCATTTTGCTGCAGCTGAATTCCTTTGGACCTTCTTCTACGGATTTGGAAATCAGGTTGCTTTCGCCCGAGAATCAATCCACGTCATCTCTTTCCACCGATTCCCCTTCCAATACCACTCTCCTCCTGAATTTCCTTAAATTCCTCAAGGAATGTTTAACCAGCAAAAACGATTTCGATTTGGTTCAAACGCACCTTTTCTTGGTCATAAAGGTTGGTACCCGCTTATGATTGATTTTAAATAAAAATTTTTAAAAGCCTTTCAAATGTAGAAATATATTTCTTGGAATATGTAAATAATTGTGTTTCCCCACAAAAAAGTAACTATAGGTTAAATTTAAAAATTTATGATTTAAAATCTTTCCTAAGATTTTTTTGTAATTATTATTTACATTTTTAAATACATATCTTTTATATGGTTTTTGTTTTGAACAAAAAAAAGATATATTTTTAATAACTGAATTGTAATTATTTTAAAGCCAAAATCATATGTTTTTTTTTAAAAAAAAAAGTTAAAATTCGTGTATTGGCAAGTTAGTTATATAAATTAAAAATTTATCGAAAGTTCTTTGTTCAGAGTGTTTTTTTAAATTTATAAAGATATAGATATCGTTATTCTAACCCCATACTGAAATACGCTTTCGTAAACTCCTTCAAACATATAATTATCCCATTTTTAATATTGAAAAAAAAATTCCAGGGAGTGTAGAATAGAGGTCTGCATTGGGCGTTTAAAAAAAATTTAACCCGCCTGCCAATCAAAAAAATATATACCCGCCTGTCCCGCCCATTTGTCTTGAATTCCTTACCCACCCGCCCGCCCGCCCATTGGTCTAAATTTTTTTACCCACCCACCCATTATTTATAAAAAAATTTTTAACCCCAAGCCCGCTTATAAAATTTAATTGTGGTCATTCTTTCATTTTTTTTAAGCATCTAATAAAAATATTTCAGCATTACACCTCTGCAGAAAGTTTATAATTTAGGAAATTAATATAAGTATAAAAATAAATCAAATGTAAATTATGGACAATTTATTTGATCAAATTGAATATTCATGAAAAAAAATATAAATGTAAAAATTAATATTGTATGTAATTATAATGCAAAAATAATAATGAATCGACATTTTCTGGATTCAAACACGTTCTTCTTTGTTCTAAAAGTCTTCCAACAATACTAAATCATCTTTCGGAAGAAGTACTAGTTGCAGGAATTGCCAATATTTTTCTTGCTAATCTTGATAGCTTTGGCAAATCTCTTTCTGTCGTTTCCACCAAAGTAGGATATCCGTTTGAAGTATATCCTCTTCCTCAAGTGAGATCTTTAAATAAAAGTGAAACCAAATGCAGATCGCAAACCCCCAAAAAAAGGAAATTTTAAGAGAAAAGTTTTATTACATTCCCATAAAAGGAAATTTTTAATGTACAAACATGTTTATTTATTCTAAGAAAAAAGTTTTATTGTTGTGTTTATTACATAATATAGTTAGGTAAATGTTCTTCACTTTAAAAAAAAAAGGATTGGTACAATTAAAAAAAAAGAAATATTGTTATAGATCATTTAAACAATTATTTTTTTTTGTTTTTGAACCAAAATTTTAAATTTCCTTAATCCGCCCTCCCATAGTTTCAAATTTTTTTTAACACGCCCGCCTGCCCATTCTCGAAAATTTTTTTACCCGCCAAACCGCCCTCCCACTTAGATGGGCGGGCGGGCCTAAACCCCCCCCCCCATGCAGACCTCTAGTGTAGAATACATATCCTAATAAATTTTCAGATAAATTTTTATAGGATATTAAGCCGTATTTATTTAAGGTAACAAGCGTATTGCCATATTGAACCAATTTACTAACAATATGTATATATAATTGTATATTGTTTCATAAAGAAAAATAAGGTAAGGTGTAAGGCGACCAAGAGTTACGCCTAATTTATATTAAACGCGAATTGTTCTAACGGTGCCGTATTTGTCGTCTGCGTTATTTACAAAATCTAGCCAATAAATATGGAGGCTATTTGAAAATCCAATTTTGCATAACGTATATATCAAAAATTATTTATAGCTGTGAAGAATCGGACGTGATTTCGATAGCGATAAACACCGCACCGCATGAACAAATCGCGTTTACTATAAACGAGGCTTTAAGCCGCATTCTTAACGGGATCCGATCCCACACTATTTAACAGCTGATCGAATTTTAAAATTTGTTTATAAGATCGATTTTTCTTTATTAATATTAATTTTATCATTTCTATTCATGATCTAAGAAATAGTGATTTTAATAAAGAAAAATTGATCTCATAAAACAGATTTTATAAATCGGTCAGCTGTTATCGGACCGGATGTCACTATGAATGCGGTCTTAGTTGTTATCTTAATTATTAAAATCACATTTAAATTAGAAACGTTAAAAAAGAAACTTATCATTTCATCTGTATTTCTAATATTATATATTAATTTCTTCTAGGCTAAGGTTGTGACAATTTTTTTCAAAAGGGATTTGATATTAGATCCAGGGTTTAACGAAAATCTTCAAATGAACATTTTAAGTTTTTTTTCTCCTAAAAGCAAAAAATCTTTGAAAATATAAAAAAATATTCAGCAAATGTTAAACCCCAATTAGATATGAAATTTTCCTTTAGTGAAATAAGACTAATTTAGGACTGCGATCTCTTAATCAAATATAAATTAATTAATGCCGGTTCTCGGGCAGGATTGAGCAAGAAATATAAAAATTTTTGGCTGTAAATTTTAAGAGCACAAAGCAAACGGAGACCGATTTATAGTCAATTAGGCAGAAATAATATGGAACCGTGGCGGGGTCAGTTTCGATTAAATTACTGCTAAATAAGGTTCAAAATTCCTGTCATCTTAGTCGGGTTCACGACCCTGAATCTAACTGGCCGGTATCTAATCTAGTGAGGTTTAGAATTGGCCCATAATCTTTTCAAAATTTGCTTTTATCATTTCCACTGATTTTCCCTCCTATCTATATATGTGAACAATATTGTCTTTTATTACAATTCCATTTTTTTATATATATTTTATATATATAGTATCATTTTGACACCATCACCCGGCACTCGCAATTAATGAAGGAATTTTCGGATATTTCGCAGATTCAGGACGCCTATTGGAATGACTTGGAAAAACAATTTATCAGCTGTTTAGCACTAATAAATACATTCAAAAATCCTCTCATATAAAAAATAATTAGGGGGAAAAACTTTCCTATATCCATCTTTTATTTTACACCATTATTGAAATATAATTTAAATCCGAGTTTTTATTATCATTTAATGACGGTTAGTTAAGTTAAAAGAAACGATGTATTGGTTATCGTATATATTATAACCTTTGCAATATATAATAATAATTGTAAATTATGTAAATAAATATTTTTGCACCCTCGTGGTAATTTACTAGAAATCGAAATGTATGGATAAAAAAATAAACAAAAACAAGATGCTTTTTTAAATGTATGATTGAATTTAAATGGAAAATGATAGCGTAAGTTTATGGTTAAGTTATTTTTATTATTCATATTATAAGTCAACACAAAATTAAAACAAATTCCAAATTAAATAATATAAAGGTGAAATAAGTTGAAATACAGTGTAAAATAATAATACGGAAAAAAAGTGAGTTTAGCGAAGATCTGTAGAGAGAAGACTGGACACTTTGATAATTCGCTTTACGGATAGCTATAGTCAGTCTTTATCTTCGGTAAAAACCCTCTCGAGGATCGCCAGTATGCTTACATATGTTAGATCCTAGGCAGATGCATGCTTATCAAAGGAGGTGTGGATATTACTGTAAAGATGTGATCTTTTGATATTTCAGAATATTTTTTAAATTGTATGCTATTCTTTTTGCTCGATTTAATTGGAGTTTGGTTAGATAAAGGTAATTCTATACAAGAATAGTCCTCAAATAAAAAATTGGGCCCGTTTCCATGGGATCAAAATTTCGTTAGACCACTATTCGGATCTTAAAACTCCTGGTAGTTCAAGTATTGCGGGAATTTAGGCGGATTTCGATACTCGCTGGATCAAGGAATTGTGTGACCGAGGATTCGTCCTTTGCAGGATCAACAATGTGAGCTGTGTTTTCATTTGCTCTCTATGGAGATTTTGAAGCCAGATAAGAAGTGAGGGAAGGTCATTGTACATTTTAAGCGTATATCTATTCCATTAATTTGTTTAGTTGGATTAGAAGATTTTTGGAAGGAATGACTTGCAAAAATTCAGGCCAGAATCCATTAAGTGAGGATGAAAGGTTTGTTAGGAACATGCTAGATTATTGGGCTTCAATGCAACATGCTACAACTGGCCTGTCCCAATCCTTCTGTCTATTGGATTCGGGCGCGACATCATCAGCGCGTGTCCTCTATACCAAGATATGTTAATAAAAGTCAATTTTTGATGTTTAGGACCTGATAGGGGGTTTTGAAAGTACACTAGTCTAATAAAGGCAATAAGAGCAAGAAATTAAGGTTATCTTAAACATATATGAGTTTTGAATAAAAAGTAAAGATAATTTGAATATAAATTTTAAATATAAAAGCATAGTTAAAATTGGATAAATAATTTTTTTAAATGAAATAATTTATGTAAATATCCCAATGACATAATAAATTTAATTTGCAGCCATTAAATATAATATCAAATTTATATATATCTGAAATTAACTGATACATAAGTTAATATTAATATGTATCGATCGACAGTTAATTTAAATTTTACCATCCGATTCCCCCGACCTCCCAGTCCCACCAGCTGGTTGCAAAATTATCTATCCAAAAATCATATGGGCTGGCTGTTAATCAATTTTTTTTCAAATAATTCAAAGTGAAATCATATTTTATGAATAGCTTGGATAGTCTTAAAGGTGATCATAAAGATGCTAGAACCCACTACCAATATTTCCAAAATAAAAAAGCATAATAGAAAAGAAAAAAAGTTAGTTTTATTTTATTATAATGAAGATTTTTAAATCAAAAAAAATTTTAATAAATCAATATATCTGAATTCCCAAAATTTAGGCAAGAGATTAGGAACTTTTGAACTAACAAGAATAAGGGATGATTTTTCTATTCATTTTTTATGAATCTCATTAATTAAATAATATTGATGATGAATTATATTTATGATTTTTTAAAATACATCATTGATATTTTTGATATTGGCAATAAAAGATGGTTCCATACATTTCTGATAGAAGTTAAACTAAGCTACTGTAAATTAACTCTAAATCTAGATTTTATAAGCTTCATATTTTAATATTTTTATTAAATTTTAAACATAACAAGTGGCCATATTTTGATGATTACTAAAATTTTATAAAAAAACCTTAAAGTTTTTTATTAAGCAAATGATACAAATATAAATTTTAAAAAGTAACTGTCTTTGTTAAAGACAATTATTAGAGATCTGTTAATATAATTTTTTTTTATCCTAGTATGATTGGAATTAAGTTTGCTTAGCCTTGCCTATTTTCAATTTTTTATAGCCTAGCCTAGCCCTTTTTTTATATAAAGGATATATTATTTGAACACCAAAATAAACAATTATTTATAATATTGAGGAGGTGATAAATTAAAAAACATTACACTTTATTGATTATCACATTTATCAAATATTAGAATTTGCCAATAATCTAGCCTAATTATTTATTTACCCAATCTGACCTCTTAATTTTAATTGCCAGCCCAAATAAATATCTTTCGTACATTACACAGAGCATGCATAACCTGTATCCTTTTATACCCCATAATTGTGCTAAAGTGGTTAAAGGCATAATTACTCAATTCCCAATTTCAAATACAAAATTTTGCATTTAATTGTATTTACTAATTCCCTTTTTAAACTTATAAAATAATTAAAAACTTCACAATAGGATTCTTATTTTATCTTAAATTGCCAAAAAAAATCAAAACAGGATATGACAAAAAAAACATTGAAGCGAATGTTGTTTCAATTTGGACAATTTTCAAAAAGCTCATTTAAGTATTTTGGCATAGATATTTATTAGGCAAACCTGGAAATTTGGCTGGATGTCAGCAGGCGCGTACGCAGTGGGGGGGGGACAGGGGGACAAATCCTCCCCCCCCAAAGCCAAAAAATGCAGATGCCGGATATATTTTTCAAAAATATTATTGTATATATTAATTTATATTTGTTAGTATTTATTCGTATCTCATATTAAATATAAATTTTATTACATTTATTATCACATTCATAAGTTATTTTATCAATTAATTTCGATTTCAAGTTTTTCGGCGTAATATTTACTTATTATTTTCAAATTTTTAGTGGCTTAATATTTATCTACCATTTTCAAATTTCTAGTCAAATAATTATTATTTCTGAAATTTCTAGTCCAACAGGGAAAAAAAAATTGCAACCTTGTCCAACGAGATAGAGCCTCTTCCATCAAGCACTAAAAGCTATTAAGAGCTAGAAGAACCTATTATTACTGAAATAAATGGCCTGAAAGAAATATTTCCTCAGAAGCAAGAAAATTATTGGATTCAAAGCTTATTTCAACTTTTATTTCTCATTAGAATGTATTATTGAATTATACAACTATTTATAAGATATTACTCTGGGTTCAAAAACATGAACAGTTGTATTTGATTAAGAAGATTGAGAATAGCAGAGAGCATTTTATCAGAACTCAAGGAAATTAGGGCTAATGTTGATGAAGAATTTCATATTTTATATTTTATTGTTGAGTCTAAAGCAGAGCTATACGTGTTTAATATTTGTCTCCCTCGACTTGTAGCAAGGCAAGCTCATCGTTAAAACATTAATATAGGATCAGTAGAAGAGTATATCTTAAATACAGATACATTTATAACCCAAATAAATGAATTTTTAATTCATCATGCAGCACTTACTAATCTGCAAATATTACTTCCACAAAAGCCTTCCCAACCTTTTTCAGATGGTGATAGAAAAAAAAATATTTGTTAGATTTTTATCATGAAGATGTTAAAGTATCTTATGATGCCTTACTAGCTGAATAACTATGTTTATAAGATTAACTATAGTTGATATAGTCCCAAAAAATGCTATGGAAGCTCTGCATTATTTCAAACACCTTTTAGATTAAATTCCCAATGTATTAAAAGGGTTTATAAACTCTTCCCATTAGTAAACTAATGAGAGAACACTCTCTTTTTTAAGAAGAATAACAGAGGCCTGCAGAAGTACCATTTTCAGGGCACGGCCCGTATTTATTTTAAAGATTTTTTACGGTCCGGCTTTTTTTTTAATTTTCAGGCTCGGCCCGGCTTTTTTTTAAATAAAATTTTCAGGCCCGGCCCGGATTTTTTTAAAATAAATTATATTTATTTTTGATTTTTATAGCTAATAATAACGATTTCAAATATAGGCTATTTTAAAAAATACAGCCCGGCCTGGGTGTTTTTTTAAAAATAATCAGTTCCCGCCCGGGTGTTTTTTTGAAAATATTTCGGGCCCGGCCCGGGTATATTTAAAAATATTAAAATACTGTCCGGCCCAGGGGCCGAGCTTGCAGGTCTCTGAAAAACATACCAAGAAGTACAACATGTGAAAGTAGATTGAAAGGTTTGGATCTTTTGAATTTTCATAGGCATTTGACGACAAGCAATGATGAGATAATTGAAAAATTAGTTCAATCCCAACGAAGATTGGATTTTACATTGTAAATATATAACATACAAAATACAATTATTCCTAAGAAACTTTTTGTGTAAAGACTCAAAAAATTCAAATTTCTATTTTAGGTCATTTAAGTGATTCTTTACATATAATTTTTTTATAATTCACATTAATTTAAAATTGTGTATAAGGATTAGTTATTAGTCCTAATAAATTTATGCTTGATATTTTTAAAAAACAATAATATTTCTTAAAAAAATTTATTATCCCCCCCCCCAGACCAAATTCCTGCTTACGCGCCTGGATGACAGAAATGTGTGAACATAACTTAGCAAAATTTAGAAGCTTTGGTTAAAATTTTGATTTTTCCCAAATTTAAAAATTGGCTTAATCGCTAAATCAAGACATTAAACCAACACTATGTTGAACTTTATTAATGGCAAACTAATATATTATTTAATCTATAAACATTCATCCAATTTTTATCTTTTCAGAGATGCACATTTGTTACATTTTTTTTGACAATATTGATACCATATTGGTATTGGTGGCCAGATCATATGGTACCACAATTTTTTTTTTTTTTAAATTTAACTATAATCCCCAAAAAACCAGTTAAGTTCCTTATAATTTGATCTCAATTCAAAAACAAAAATACATTCAGAATGGAATCAAAGAGAAATAAAAAAATATTTTCCCATATTTTATTTATTATCGGTTAATTTAATGGATAAATGATATAAAAATGGTATAAAGTAAAATTGTTTTTGGGGAGGGGGTGCACAAATATAGTATATATATATATATATAATATATATACATATTACTAATGCAGAGATACATCGGTCAACATCTGGTATCGACTGATAGTGCAACATATCTCCCCTCATCACAGTTACGGCATTGGTTTAAGTAAAGAGAATAGGCATTTCCATGCACGTTTTCTCCGAAAAGCGGAGACCGTTAAAAATAACGCACCAATTTTTTTTAGCCGACGATAATATAACAATTTTTTTGAATTTCTTTTTTTTTGTTTTGTTGTTGTAATAGGATTCACCATGCCAAGGAGTCGTTATTCACTAGTTCGAGCGGCTTCGGGAACTATAGGGGATTGTTCAATCTGGCCATGATTCTCTTAGTAACACCTTTATATATATTATTTTATATAAATAACACATGTTTTTTTTAATGTTTTTTTTTCTTGATTCGTGATTGTCCTCTGTGTAGAAGTTGTTTTGTTCTGCTCGTTTTGAGCCAATTTCTAAGAATGGCTAACTCAATATTTTAGCCTGAAAAATATAGCCTAAGCCTTGAGATTTCGCTAATAGATCTCCTGACCTTGGCTCCTTCTACAAGCAAAATCTTCAGTTCAGGATGTTTTTAAAAATCGGCTCAAAACGAGCCGTTTAACAACACTATTTGTTAGATTACCTTAATTTTTGGCCATCAAATTCCTATTACAAACTTATCCAAGTTCTTTCGCCTTAAAGAAATATCTTGACTTATACTTCTAAGTTCAGTCTCCACAATCAATCACGTATAATACTTTAGACTGAAGCTTCAAATTCATTCATGCCCCATCATTTTGAATTATTTTTTTTTAGTTTTAAACGTGTAAAATGGGAGGTTCGTGTTTTCCGGTGGGAAAAAAAAATTGAAATAGGAGATTCTATAAAACAAACAAGATTAACTTTACGTGAACTAGAAGATGAAATTGCGATGGGAATAAAAAAATTTATTAATTATTTGATTAATCATGATTTAGATGGCCAATGTGACAACAAGTCTTTCATTTTTTTTTCTCTTCTTCATACCAAACATCAACACTAACAGAATTTACTTATTTAACCTTAGACATTTTAAAAAAATTAAAATCAGCCCTTACCCTTCTCCGTAAAGTAAAATTAAATAGGCTTTCTCTTTGTTGTTCCAACTCTTTTTTTTACCTCAGACTATAGACATTTTTATGACAGTTCTCCTGACAGATGCTCGTCATGCGGTTTAACCTACACGAGTGTAGAGGGCACCCAGCATAACTTAATTCCGGCCAGATGGAAATGAGGAATACTAAGCGCAGCTCTGTTGAACCTTCAACCATTGTGGGCAAAGCTTTCCGAATCACGTATCACGCATTTCATACGGGAAGCCATGATGGCATGTGTCTGTATCGTTAGTCTAGTTAGTATTATACGTCGTTGACCTAACCTTGAATGAACCAGAATCAGTTTTAGAAATCAGAAACAAACTGAAATATTTAAAACCTGAACATTGAACCCTTTAAGGTATACATTTTCCAACATCCGCTTCTACCATGTGTTAGGTTAATCAAAGTTTGAATGCTATCTCGGGTCTTAGCCCAAAGAAAAGCGGAGACTTTTTTTGTGCAAACTGATCTATCAAATTTTTCTATATTGATTCGATTACCATTCACTAGGTTTTTTTTACAGGACCCCCCCCCCTTCACCTTCCTTCCCCTAAGTATATTGAATATTATAATGTTCCATATCCATTTTTTTAATAATTTTTTAGGGAAGCATTTTTAAAAAAAAATTTTTTGTTTTTAGATAGGTTATCACATCATAAGATTATATTCTAAATTATTTTTTAACAATTTTTATAGCTCTGAAGGATTGATTTATCTAAAAATCACCTGAACCTGTTAGGATTGATCTCTTGAGACTTTTAACTAGATCCTGAAACAGAATTTTGGAAGTCAATATACTTGAGGGTTTTCAATTTCTGGTTCTGAATATATTAATTTTAAAAACAATAAATAATATTTACCCCTCAAAAATTGGAAATGGAACTTTATAATATTCAAGCAAGAGTTTCTATCTGTTATATATACTTAATTTATTAATAATAATCGTGAAATGTAACGAAAATTATGAATTCAATTATCGATTTTAAATTTATATATATATATTTTTTTTAAATAATAAAATAAATATTATCTTTTTTTTCTAACTTATTCTAAAAAAAATATTTTTAGTCAGTTATTAAAAAAATCATTTTCTAAAAATAAAATGGGGGAAAGAAGGAAGATTAAGAATAGAAAATGAATGACAGTTTTAAGAGTTCCGGAAGTAAAAGATTTTTCCTTTTTTTTCTTCCTCTCTCCCTTTACTACCCAGAGCAGGGTAGCGAAAATCTGAAAAAAAATTCTCGGGTCATGTTCCTAGGTCGACTTAATACTTAATAGCCGGCTATTTATGCCGTCTTTTAAGATATCGACTAAATAGGCCCAAAAAAAGCAAAAGAAAAGAAAAAACGAAATAAACAAAAAAAACAAGTAATAAAATAATATAAACAATGCTACCCAATGACATATAATAATACCTAGACTGACGATTCATTCATTAAAATGCATTTTTAAGCGTCGTTAAAAGCAAATCAGCTGGACCCGCCATTTTGGTAACCTTTATAATAATTATTTTCATGTTAAAAACTAATATTAAATTGATAACTTACTTTCTTATTATCTCGATGAACTGGCAATTCTTTAATAAAGTTTGCATCAAATATAATATAAAATTAGGCTCTCGTTTAAAATTTTAATATTTATTACAGTAACCAAGATGGCGTCTCTAGCTGATTTGTATTGATGTACACTTTTAATGAATGAATCGTCAGTCTAGGTATTATTATATGTCATTGATGCTACCACAAATACTTAAAATAAATCAGAATAGGGAATGTTAGTAGATCAATCGCATTTTAGCTTATACTAAAAAAAAAGCAATTAAGTATATCCAAATTAAGCCGACCTAACACACGGCTTTAGTCTTAAAAGAAAAAAAAAAACTGTAGGGGGGGGGGGGAAGGGCTTAGGAAAAAAATTTAGGACCGCCTCCTAGATCGGCTTAATAATTGATAGCTGACTATTTAGCCGTCGTTTAAAATATGGGCTAATCAGCTAAAAATATGCAAAAGAAAAAACTATTTTTTTTTTTAAAAAAAAACGAAAATAACATAACAAATAATGAACAATACTACATATTTTTCACCGATTCGATCCGATATTTTGCGATATTGGTACAAACCCGATCCCAAACCCGATCTGATATTTATACTGATTTGTCACCACCCATCCCTCCCCGTTCGAAATAAATGTAATTAATAAATCAAGATTTTTTTGTGCAAAAAATCGAGTCACGCATCTAATTTAATTATTTTTTTATTTCTGCAATTAAGACTATAATTAGAAAAATAATTATATTTATAATAGATATATAGTATATATATATTTAATTAATAAATCCATTTTATGTTGGTATGAATTATGTAATTATAATATACATAAAATAGAATAACGAAAAAAAAGGGAAAAGTAAAAAGATCGGATCGGATTGGATCGGTTTTTACGGGTATCGGCCCGATTCGATGTTTTTGGAAAACGTTATATCGGTGCCGATTCGATCCGATATTTAAAATCGACATCAGCCCTACTTAAAATAAACCAAAAGGAAGAGTAGTCCCTCGATCAATCACTTCTTTGGCCTTCCCTTAACATTTACTAGTTATTGGCGGAAGGCTAATTTTATTTCGTCCCGAAAAATAAATTTGCATTTTTTTTTACCCGATATTTCAGTATGTTAGTCTAAAATATACGAATCTTATTAAATTATGCATAAATCCAATGACGTAAAATATTGATACCTAGGACTGACGATGCATTCATTTATTATACATTTGATGAGCGTCGTTGAATTTTGGTATAACCCGTTTATTAATTATTTTCGTGTTAAAAACTACTATTAAATCGATAACTCGCTTTCCTTATTATCTCTCAACGATCAGTCGTCAGATATAGGAATAAATTGGCCTCTCTTAAAATTATTTTTTTATTGAAGTTCACTTCTAATGAATGCATCCGTCAGTCTAGGTATTATTATTGTATGTCATTGGCATTCGTCCAACTATATACTTCTCTCTGAGTGGTGCATTCAAAAAATGAATCAAGAAGATAATTTTAAAAAAACATCATTAACTAATGTTAATATTGGAATTAAGATGTTATAGCGCTCACAAATTGAGCCTTTTGCGTTTAGCGTTAATTTTTTAAATATTCCATTTTAATATTAACTAGTAAATTATATTTACAAAAATGTAGAATGGGAAAAAAAGCAAACCTTTTTGCGTTTTTTTTTATATATAGTTGCTAACGCTAAAATAAACGCTTTGAAACGCATTTATTTGCGTTTGCGACGCACAATTTGAATTGAAACGCTTATATTATGCTCACTATTAAGCAGATAGTAGATAAAAAAAAATTTCCCTTTTTTTTAGCCTCGAATTCTTTAAAGCTTTTCTAGCTTTTTAAGAATATTTCTCTTTTAACTATCATCATATTCATATCCATAGATATAAATCTTTTACATATTTTTTTTTCTCCTTAAAATAGAAATAAATTTTTTAAATTTATAAACCATATAATATTTTATTTCATTTCTTTGTGTTCTTGTTGTAGTATAAAATTTGATAAACTTAGCAATCACCACGATAAATCTAACGAATAATTATACCTATACCAGTTATCTCGTATATAAAAATATCGAGAAATATTAGGCCCTTTTTTTAAATTTTTTTTTCCAAGCGAGATTAAGAAACATGTAATTTATAATGGAAAAACGTGATTCAATGAATAGTATTTACTAAAACAATATTTACAAGTTTAAATTTATAAGCGTAAGGTATTAATTTATAATAAATTTTTTTTCACGAGTAAAATTTTCGGGTTCCCAAAAAGGAACCGTTAGTCTAAGGTATAAATTTTTTTAATTTTCTGATCGTAATTCTACTTTCATTCGTTAGGGTATTTACTGGTTTGTCTCAAGATCAAAAATGAGAGATACTATAAGAACATAATAAAAAAAAAATAACTTTTTTGTGTATCTATATCGATTTATAGGGGCGTTTCGGCAAAAATTGACGGGGTGTTCTAATTAATATTTGAACCGGAGCGAAGAAACATATGTTTATTCTAGGTTAAAAAATAAACGGCTTACTCGATATTTAAAGCTAGAAAAAAATATCGCCGTAAAATTCTTCGAGATTCCGCTAATTGATGACGTAAACCTTCCTGCCCACCAGTGTTGTTAAACGGTTCGATGTCAGCTGATTTTTAAAAAAACGCGCTAATTCGATATTTCATCCAGAATAGTATTACGCAAGCCTGAAGATTTTGTTCGTAGAAGGAACAAAGGTTTAAGGCTTCACCTTGAATTCGTAGTGGCGCGATCGCGATCGCGATTTAACAGCTGATTGATTTTTTTTTAAATCTGTTTATGAGATCAATTTTTTATTTATTTATGTTGATTGATTATATATTTAAATAAATTTAAATTTGAATAGTTAATTTTAGTTTTATTTGAATATTGTTTATTTTTAAAATATATTAACGTTGATTGTTTAATATGTTAAAAACTTTATATATATAGATACTAAAAAGAGATAAGAAATAATAAATAATTTTGATTTTAAAAAGTATTAATTTAAATAGTTTCTTAAATCTAAAATACTTTCTTTTAATTTAATATTAATTTTAATCTTTAATTCAAAATTTTAATAATAATCTAAGAAATAATGATGATTTTAAATAAAGAATAATCGATCTCATAAACAGATTTTAAAAAAAAATCAATCAGCTGTTAGATCGCGATCGCGATCGCGTCACTATGAATTCAAGGTTAGGCAATATTTTTCTGGCTAAAATATTGAGTGCCGTTTAGCAACACTACTGCCCACCTACGGGTCAAAAATTTTTCGGGCCAGCGTTAAAGTTTTTTTTCTGGATAAAATAAATCAGCCGTTTTCTTAAAAATCAGCTGACATAGAGCCGTTTAACAACAACTACTTAGCGGATAACAAAAAAATTTTTTTAACGTGTTAAAAAAAAGAAAACATTTTTTAAAAAATAAAATAAAAAAGCGAGATAGATATAATAATGATTTGTGGTAATTTCATAATTTCCAACAGAGTATAGTATGATTGGTAGATTAAAAATTTTGCAATAAAATATTTTGGATTATTATTTTCCGTAAGAATTTGTTAGTATTTTCCCTGAAGAATAGAATCCTTAGAATAATTCTCGTATCACTGATTATCGTAAAAAAAATATATATATTTCTCCAACGTGACCCATTCCCTTTAAATAAAATAAAAAATAAATAACCATTTCCGGTTGATTCAGGTTTTTTTCCAATGACATATAATTACTTAGACTGACGATGCATTTCATTGAAAGTGTATACATATCAATGGAAAACAGCTGGGGACGCCATTTTGGTTACCCATATCATTATTTAAAAATTTTTAAACGAGAGGCCAATTTATTCCTATGTCCTCGAGGCAAACTTTATCAAAGAATTTCCCGATCATCGAGATAATAACGATAGCAAGTTATCAATTTAATACTAGTTTTTGTACATGAGAATAGTTACTAATATGGGTTACAAAAATGGCGGGTCCGGCTGATTTGCATTCAACGAAGCTTTCGAACGCGTTATCATGAACGCGTCGTCAGTCTAAGTTATAATTATACGTCATTGCTATATTACCTTGCGCGTAGAATAGCGATTAGTGTAATTCAATCCTATACTTAATTACCTTATAATTGCTATATTCGGTCGTATTTGCATCTGGAATCTATGGCGCTTCCATCTCTCAATTTTATATCATTTATCGAAGGGATATTTAAAAACTAAAAAAAAAAGTCTGATTTGACCGAAAAAAAGGTATTCCAGCTGATGTAGAATAACAACTACTTTATAAATTTCGGACAATTTTTTGCCATGTTTGTATACAATAGTCAAATTTTTTTTATGAAAAATCTATAAATTAAAATAAAATGCTATAAGAAGATCCTTTTTTATATATATATATAAACTTTAAAAAAAAACACGATGCTATATCACGATAAATCGGTCTAGTGTCGGTAAAAGTTCGATTTGGGGTCCATTTTAGCTAAAATATACGTAATCATCGGATTGGACAAATAGACCCCCAAGCATTTCTGGCAGCAGTTATGAGCAAAATCTTTAGTCTTACATAATGTTATTTTAGTTTTAATCTTAATCGACCCGTTTCTAACTCGACCCGTTTCGGACTTCTTAACAACAATAATTCGGTCTTATAATATTCAAGTTATTATTATTCGAATTGTGACGATAACATTCGAACAAAGATAATTTGTTAGTCAAAAGTGTACCACGCGTCAATGAAAAACAGCTGGGTACGCCATCCATTTTGGTTACCCATGCCATCATTAAAAATTTTTTAAACGAGAAGGCCAATTTATTCCTACGTCTGACGCGAACTTTATTAAAGAATGGCCTGATCATCAGGTGATAAGGAAGCGTAGTTTTTTTAACATGAGAATAATTGCTATATGGGTTACCAAAAATGGCGGGTCCAGCTGATTTGCATTCAACGACTATGCACTATTATGAATTCATCGTCATACCTAGGTATTATTATATTATCATTGGGTTTTTCAGACCTCTAAGTTTTTCAACGTATATCTTATTATTAAAATCGACCTCCATCTTTACTTTACAAAAAAAAAAAAATTATATCTTAAAAAAATCAGGTGATATCTCATTCCAGGTTAGCCTTAGAAAACGTCATAAAATACGGGATTCTAGTGGATCCGATAGCTTGGCTAACTTTCTTCCTCAAGGATCCTTACCATTGGCCTTGCACTTGCTTGTTGCTGTGTATGATTCATAAAAAAAATTTATTTTGTAAAAAGAAGGAAGATAGAAGAAAGAAAGAAAGAAAGAAAGTAAGAAAAGATTTTACTGATTAATAGATACTACTTCGTCATGGATATACCTATATGTATTACTTAATAGGGTTTTGGCCAATAAAAATCAATTTGATTTAAATCAATATTTTTTAATAAAATTCTATCTTGGTAAATTTGACCAAAATACTTAATATAAAGAACAAAAGATAAAAAAAACTTATATGATTTATTATATAATTAAATACTCTTTTTTTTTATTATGAAAAAAAAAATAACTAAATTTCACTAGTAATAATCATTGATTTTCAATTTTTTTTGACATGATAAACTGCTAATCATATAATTCTAACTAATGTTGTTAAACGGCTAACCCCAATCCAATAACCTTAACCAAAAAAAAAAAAATTTTTAAGTGCAAACCCGGAAATTTTGTTCATAAATGAAGTGTTGTTAAGCGACTCGATTTGAGCCGGTTTTTAAAACCGGCTCACTCGATATTTTATCCGATAGAAGATAAGGTAAGCTTGAAGCTTTTTGTTCATAGATTGCACAAAGGCGGCTTGGAACATCTATTTAGCGAAATTTCTTAGCTAAAATCTTACATTTTAAAAAAAGTAAGCCAAAAAAAAAGGAATTATTGGAAAATATTACATGACGGTTTTTTTTTTGTATCACCTCACTAAATTGAACGATTAATATAATTAATTATTTCATTAGGGAATAGAATTCTATGTTATTTCACTTCCATGTACTGGGAGTAAAAAATAAAAATTTTTTTACCAACATTACACCAACTAATTTTTTTTTCGCTCCGGACAAAACCGCGGTTATGTCCGCCATTGTCGGGAGGAAAACTACATTGTTTTGACCGTTTATTATAACGAGCTACCCGCTATCCGAGTAAAGCGATGGCTCGATATGAGCCGGTTTTTTTTATAAACCGGCAAACTCAAGATTCTAGCCGCAAAAAATATTGGCCGAGTCTTTCTAGAAAATTTTGCTAACTAGATGTTGTCTCCCAAAAACCTTCGTGCCCAATCTATGGGGAAAAAAATCTTCAGAGGTTTATGTAATACACATTTCTGGATAAAATACTGAGTCGTGTCCTTTAACAACACTGACATCCAAGAATTGTAGTTACATTTATAATATAGGTTTAAAATCCATTATTATTATTTATTAATTTTTTTTAAATAATTAAAAAATTACATAACACTACCAGTTTCTAATGTTTACGCCGTATCAAGCTTCGCCATAGAAAAAATGATGAGCAAAGTAAGGAACATATATTATTATTTTTAAAATGTCACTTTTTGATCAGCTGTCCAATATAAAAAAAATTTGGACAGTTGATTTCAACCATTTTTTTTTTTTTAAAAACAATATAAAGGAATCGATAAGTTTTAATTTTGAAATGAATGAACGACAAATTATTGCTCTTTATTTTTTAAAATATAACAATCATTTTAGCATCGTCTCAACCAAACTTTGGGCCTTACTTTGCAGGCATTCATCTGCATTAACTTATTGACTTTTCCGGCTATAGTGCTTCTACTAGTCAAACCAAATCCCAGTTTCTATTTAATATTATTTTGTTATACTTTTAAATAATTTCATTTTCTCGTTCTCAAATTTTTCTTTGCATTCTTTAAAATATTTCCTTCATTTTTTATGTTACATACTTTTAATTTTTATTTTTTTTGTATAAAGTTGCCGCGGTGTTAACATTGGGCATGTATACCGTTATTTTCCTAAAGTTAGTCTCGTACACCGCCGTCAACAAATGGTGTCGAGACGCTTCCCGCTCGCCTTCTACCATCGGATCTGGCGCCAAAAGCCAATCGGATAGTATCCGCGAGAAACAAAAACTTGGCGATAAAAATGGCGGTGATAATAATGACGAAGATGTGGACGCTGTCGTAGAGAAAGACATGGTGTACGTGAAACGGGAATCTAGGGTAGAGGAATCCATTTATGCCTATAACGACGATAAAGGTAAACAGGGCTAGTTTATTTTGGATATGACTGAAGATGGGGTGGGTAGGAGTAGCGAGGGCCGGTCCTATCTAACCTAACCGCCAATTAACCAACCCGATATTAATTTGGTCCCCGGTTTAACCCGATTCGCCAAACCCGGGGCTTTAGCTAAATATTGGGTAGGAAGAAAAACATGTAATAAATTTAATTGTACAATTATTTATTTATTTTTTTAGATTTAAAAATTTTGTACGGTCGCAAACCTGTCGTGTATCCCGATAACCTAACCCTAAAAGGTGCAATAAATTTTATTTTACCATTTTTATATATATATATTTTTTTAAAAAAAAAGATTTATATTACTTCCTCTTGGTGCCCACGTTTTGTTACGAACTTAATTTCCCGAAAACGCAGCGAATCAGGAAATTATTCCTCTTCAAAAGGGTCATGGAAATGGTTTTTTAATTTATTTTATTTTTCTAATATTTTATTTTATTTTTCTAATATTTTATTTTTTTAATATTTTATTTTATTTTTCTAATATTTTATTTTATTTTTCTAACATTTTATTTATTTTTTCGAATATTTTATTTTATTTTTTCTAATATTTTATTTTATTTTTCTAATATTTTATTTATTAACAATGAATAGATATTTTTGTTTCAATTGATGTTGGGTTTGATTCAGCAATGGATTATTCCTACCATTAATAACGCCATGGCACCTTTCAGTTCTATGGACTATCTGCGGATGTCGGAAAGGTTACTCAAATTAGCTGTAAGTTAAACTCTTATTTTTTTCACCCCCCTTTTTAAAATAATGAGAAAAGGTAGTTTTAAGAGTGGATGCAGAAGGAATAGAAATAAGAAGAAAAAAAAACAATTTAACTTCACGAGAAATAATATTAATATTTTTATATTTATTTATCTAGATACCTAACCATTTGATTTGGCTCATATTTTTCTATTGGCTCTTCCATTCTTGTTTCAACGCCATAGCTGAGATCATGTACTTCGCCGACAGGAATTTTTATAATGATTGGTGGTAAAAACGGAGAAAAAAAATTATATATTATGTCTTCCATTTTTATTCCTTATTTCCCTCCATAACATCTCACTTCTTCCATTCATACTCTTTTTTTTTGTTTTATTTAAGGAACGCTGTAACTATAAATGAATTCTGGCAATCTTGGAATATACCGGTCCATAGATGGTGTTCTAGGTATTGTGTGATTGCTTCTTAATTTATAAATTTAGAAAACTCTCCCCTGAACCCTGCATCCACGGCAGTGTTCGTTAAAGGGTCCGATCAAGATTATGACTAAAATAATATTATATATGCATCTTGGCAAATAGATCTTTCCAAGAGCATTCCTGCCAGCTGATGAGCAAAATCTCCGGGCTCGCATAATGTTAATTTGGTTATGATCTGATTCAGGGTCGTTAGGACCCGAATCGGGCTTTTTAACGACACTAATCCACGGTAGTGTTGTTAAACCGGCTCGTTTTGAGCCGATAACTCAACATTTTCAGCTAGAAAAAAAAAGATATTTGCTCTAAGCCTTAAGATTTAAGCTGACAGATGATGTCTGGACTTCTGCGCTATCTTACGAGCAAAATCGTCAGGTTAGCCTAATATTTTATTGGTTACAATATTGAGTTAAAATTGAGCCGTTTAACAACATATAATCCGCTCTTATTTTTTGTATTCTTCGCCGCCGCCGTTCTCGCGTGATAAAAGTGATCATTTTTTACAAACCTTTCGAGCCTTCCGTAAAAATTGGTCATTTCATTATATTATATTACGTGTCTTCATTTTTAAAGAATACATCCCGAACAGGTATATCACCGGTTTTTAAGGGAGGAATACCTGAATTATATTTTTTTTAAAGGTTTAAGTTAACAATACTGATAATGTGAAATCTTATTTGAAAACCAGTTTAAAGCGCGGTTCACTCTACTCTAACATAATTATTTTGTTTGTTTGTTTTTTTTTTGAAATCTTGACCTTTATTCTAACAATTCAACCCCCAAAATTAATGATTGGCTCATCCAAAATAGAAATTATTTGAAGTGAAACAAAAATATTTGTAATATAATTATTAATTAATTTTTTTTTTGGGGGGGGGGGGGGCAAAATGTATTAATTATTTCCCCCATCAATAATACTATGGATTAAACATTTTTATTTCTTTTTTTTTACCACCGCATACCCCTTCGCTTTGCTATAAGAAGAGTTCTTGGTGCGGTTATGATAAAAGATATTTATTTATTTTTTTCGGGGGAAAGAAAGAGAGAAGAGAATAGAAGAGTCACAAGGTAGTTCTTTATTGTTATTTGTTAATTTAAAACCTTACATAAGTGCCTCTCTTAAAAACCAGTGTGATTCCATATTGTCAATGCATGATTTAAAAAAAATTTACGAACATAATATAAAATATTTTTAAAAAAGTTATGACTTTGGTGAATGTGAATCGATTACTCATTAATTAAATGATTGGTAAATGATATAAAATTTATTGGCCACAATTACGTTGCCCGAAATAAATTTGTATCATGATACAAAAATTAGTATCAACGCTTATTTAATATTTAAATGGGTTTATTTATTTAATAATACTAATATATATTTTTATAATCATGTATAATAATAAAGACACTTATATTTTCCCCTCCTAGACCTGGGCGTTCATAAGATGGTAGCTTCTGTAATAGTGTTTATGGTATCCGCCTTCTTTCACGAGGTTTATATATATCTTTATTATTTTATAAGTATTAGTAGGAATCGCAAAATATTTAATGGCTTCGTAATTGAAGAAAGAGCTGGTTTATCTAAGTTAATTCTAAAAGAAGAGAAAGAAAGAAAGAAAGGACGAAAGAAAGAAACTATAAAAAAAAGAGATAAAAAATAAAAGTTTTTTTATTTTTACAAAAAAAAAAGTATCTGCTCAGTGTTCCACTTCACATGTTTAGACTTTGGGCATTTTCTGGAATGTTGATGCAGGTTTTTTGAAAAAGATTATAATTTATTCTTCAGTAATTTCTAGCCTCAAGTTAATGGAATGGGCTTTGCCTCACCAGGCCTATTAATGGCAGTGGCATTTTACTAACAATCCTTATTTCTTCTTCTTCAAAAAGGTATTGGCTATTTGGGGCCCATTCCAGTACCTCGAGGCCTGAATCTGATTATATTGTTTTTTTTATGGAAGTTACTGCTTTTCACACAATTTCCTAATCAAACATGTAATCCTTACCCTTTCATCATATTTCATAATCGAATCTCATGTGTGTGTGTGTGTGTGTGTGTTTTCTCTCTTTAAAATGAAAATGATCCTAAACATTTTTTTCTCTCTCCCTAATTTAAAAATTAGTTAAAGAATATAATGAAAAGAACCAGAATTTAGCACCAATTGATATTTTGATATGCCCCCAGAATTTAGGGCTTTTCATATGAATCTTTTTTTTCTTTAAATATATTTCATTAAAAATCGCAAAAAAAATATTCATTTTATTTGGTCCTTTTAAAAAAAGATGATTTTTTGATTCTGAAGATTTTTGTGATAGCCTGGAAAAATAACATGACTTTAATTAAATTGTATAACCTAAATTTCAAAATTAATCGCAAAAAGGTTCCTTTGGCATTCCTGGTATCCAAATACATGACTGGCCAATGGGGTAATATCTTGGTATGGCTTAGCCTGATTCTCGGTCAACCTATATGCATCCTCATGTATTTCCACGATTATTACGTCATTAACAACTTGGGAAAATAGAGAACTGACACGCGTCCATTTCATTTACACTTTTCCGTGTCATTTGAAATGCTGGAAAAAATTTTTTTTTTAAGATCCTAAAGAAATTAATTCTAGGTCAAACGTAAAAAATTAAAAATGGCGATTAAAGTTGCCGTTTTATTTTCCTTTTCGCATTTTTTTCGGAGAAAATTTTTTTGGGGGCAAAATAAACAGATGAGACTTGTTAAGTCGTCTGTAATTAGCAGCAATCATTTTAATTTTTTTAATTTTATAACATTTGTTTTTTTTTTAAATTAATATTAATTTCAAATTTGTTAATCCACTAGAAACATATATTTTTCAACCAACCAATGGCGATTTTTTTTTTATCGAATGCTCGAACTTTTAACAACTTACCACATGATATTCCAATTTTCTCGTCTTGGAAAAAAAAATATGTTTTTAAAAAAGATATCTTAAAAAACGGAAATGAAATGATTCCGACACGCACGCACAATCATTTTTTGAAATCAACGTGAAATTGAATCCAGGGTAAACCTTACCAATCTCTAATAAACTCGCGAATCCATTAATACTACATTCTCAAGCTTATTATTTTTAAAAATAATTTTTATATAATATTTGAAATGGAAATTAGAAAAAAAAATAAATTATTTTTTATTCCACTAGGGAATATTTAATTATTTTATTATATACGATGATCCTCCAATCTCTAAAAACCAAAGTATATTGAATTATATTTTTAACATAATTTTTTTTTACTCTTTCACCCTTCTCTTTTCACATTTATTTAATGTAAAATAAAATAAGAATTTATTTGAAACTTATTATGTTAATTTTATTTTTTTTGTTGTAAAAAAACAAAAAAATTATCTTTATTTTCAATTTTATGAACAATTGAAAAAAAAAATTAGCGATTCAAATGATATGCACTTTTATTTAATATGATATATTATGATATAAATATTTATTATTGGCAAATTCTCAAAAGTTTTAATTTTTTAAATCATATTTACAAGTCTGTATTATTACATAATCAATATAACATAATTATTAGATATTTTATATATAAGTAAAGACTTTTATTATAGACTTATTATCTTTATAATAATATTTATTTTTTTAAATTACATTTATTTATCAATTTACCATAGATTGTAGCTGAATATTTTTTTGACTCATTTGTGAATGATCAATATATTTACATATTACCTTTATAATTATCGCAATGCAATAAATGTAAAAATTATTATATTCATAATATACTATACTTTAATAAAAATAATAATAAATTTTGTAAAAAAAATTGCTAGCTTTAGTGAAAAAAAAGAATTATAACAAGATGCTTATGATAGATTATAATTGTTTATAGATTTTTGTTTCAGAATATAGAATATATATACTAAATAGTAAATACTAATAATATAATATGAAATAATAATCATTTAATAAAATATTATTTCAAAGCAACCTTCATAGATTTTTGTTTGAATATAAGCTTTCTTCTATTAGAATCATCAATTTTCTCTACCCTCAAAATTTTACAACTTCTGAATTTCAAGCCTAAATCGTAAAAAATCGTCTCCTACTTGGGCCGACCTATCATTCTAGTTTAAAAACTTACGGTAGAGCCAGCTTATACCTAGAATACTTATGATATCAAAAACTTTTAATATATTGAAACGTTTTTTTATAGGTCCAAGCGTCTTTTACCTCCAAATTTTTTTTTAAGGGAAATCGGTTGTTAGGGTAAGGAAATTTTTTTTACTGTATTAACAATTATATTTTTCGGTAAAATAGGGCCAATTTTATTGCTATTACAGATTTATTTAATATCTTAATTACAGATATACAGAGAATGCTAAGCATAAGCCAAACTATATATATGGTAGTATTTTATCGTAGTCATCTTAAATTACAAAATATCTTGCTAAATATCGAAATGTCTTCTTATTTATTACATATAACATTTATTTCTTAATACCTCCAAGGATATTTTCAATTGCATTACATATTATTATAAATAAAATAATTACAAACACATAATTTATTCATCCATGTAATAGGTACGGTAAAGAGGCAGGATATAAAAAATATATGATAGAAGTTTCTACATTCTAAATAATCTTAGGTAGTTAAACAATAGCCCCCGATTGTTATACATACATATATAATCATTATAACAGATCTAATTAATGAATATACTAATTCATAATAATATAAATAATGTAATACCATATATTCATACACATATTTCCATTATATCAATAATAACTTTATATATGTATTATAATGTAATCGCGTTTTGTTACACGACTCGTTTTGAGCCAATTTTTAAAAACGGCAAACTCAATATTTTAGACAGAAAAATATTGCCTAATACCTCGAGACTTCGATAATATATGTCTATAACCTTTGTTCCTTCTATCAGCAGAATTTTCAGACTTGCGTAATATTTTTCTGGATAAAGTATTGAATGCCCTTTTAATAACACTATTAATCTTACATGTAATTTCCACATTACTATGTATAATACTTGCTAAACACTAGCAATTGTATTATTATAAATTCTTTATCGGGTCGGGGTGGTTTTTTAGGCTTAGTCTTTGACCCGATTTATGGCTAAGCCCACTCTGCTGAGCAATTTTAAGAAACAGGATATATCTCGGTAACTCAATCATTATTTATATTTGTTTTTAAAAATTTGAAATCATCTATAAATTTTCGATTATGACATTAATATAAAATATTATTATTTTCAATTTCATTTATACCTACAAATATATATTTTTTTTTCTCTTTATTTTCATAAATTTTTTGTTAAAGAAATTATCGCAATTCACATTTTCATTTGTATAATATTATTTGTTCAAATTAGTTAACAAAAGAAAGATTTTTTTTTAAAGGCAAAGATGTTTTATATACATCCAGCTCAATTCACGGTGTTTATTACATGACAGAATGAAGCAACCGCCCTTTAATAATCCTTCCCGCCTCCGCCCCCATAAGTTTAGCGATTAATTTTCAATTTAAATACAAGTGTTTAGTCCCCTAGTATCTATTAATATTAATTTCAAATTTACTAAATTTTTTAGGAGATATAAGGCAGGTTCCCAATTTTTAGCGATTTAGAACCTATCCCTTAGCATTAACCCTTTATGACTATGATTGTAGTTGTATGTAATGTAATATATAGATTTGGGCTGATGCTTAGCAATATTATGTATCAATAGGTCCGTAGTATTTAATAAATTTTTAAAAGTAAAAATATTATTCTTTATTTTAATCCAAAATTTAGTTTGTTAACTTTTTATTATTTTCTAAAATTATTTTATATATTTGTATTTATTTTTTGAAACAATAAGCGCCATCTTGCGGATTTAATAATATCTAAATTTTAAAATGTAATTGTGATATTTCTCACCTTTAAAACCGTTCAACACTTAATTTAGCTGCTATTCAACGCCCCTTTTTTTAATCAATCAACACTTTAAATAGTTTCTTATTCGACAAAAAAAATCTTATTTTTTCTTTAATTTTATTCTACACTTTGTATTTTCAGTGAAATAATTCTTGATGACTATATTTTTTTTACTTTTTAATTTCCTTAAATTTTAAATCCAAAGAAATATAATATGAAAAAAAAAAAAATTTTCTTTTTTAACAATTTTAAAAAAAACAATAATAATAATAAAACAATATTATATTTTTTAATCAAAAAATAATATTAAAAAATCGATTATTTTAAAAAAAAACAACGCGTGATCTATAATTAATAATTAAAAAATAATAATATTGAAATCGATTATTTTTAAAATGAAAAACATGTAATCTACAAATGATAATTAATAAATTATATTAAAAAATCGATTATTTTAAAATGAAAAACATGTAATCTCCAAATGATAATTAATAAATTACGATATGTCCTCCGCCGATAATTGAATTCCCCCTCAACCCGGTACTACTCTCCCCTCAAAAAAGCATCTAGTTCTATATCTGTCATTTCTAAGTCAACGATCTCCGGCGCTTCAATTGGTCCATTGCTTGTTATTCCCGCTGGATCCAACGTTTCTGTCACCGTGGGCGTCATCCTTGATATTGCCACCTCTTGTATCACAGGTCCTGTCGGGAATTCTCTTGTTGGCTGCCGCTCCAACTGTCTCCTCGGTCTTCGTGGACATCTGTCTTGTAAATGATCCCTTGATTGACAAAGATAACATCCGGTTGATTTCGTCCCCTTCTCATCGGGTTTGATTGAACCGCCGACGGAGGGAATTCGGCTAAGCGTTCTTCGGTATTCTGCGTATACACACTTATCCTAACGATCATCCCCGGTAAATATATAAATTTGTGGACTAACATATTTAAATTAATTTTAAAAAAAAATTAATTTTCAAAAAATATTTAAATTATTTTAGTTTTAAAAAAAAATTACAATTTAAACTTCAAGAAAAGAACAACTCTTAAAAAATTTTTTAAAAACAACGTTAATTTTTTTATTTACAACATCGTGACCACCCTATAATTATTTTGCCAAAACTTGCCACGCTCGTAAATTTTAACATCTCTTGTAATTTTTCTCCACAAACATCCCAAATTTTAAATTTTTTCCCTTGTGTTCAATTACAAACAACCCTTTTTTTACAACGACCATGTTCACAATTCTTTTTACTCTACAAATTAAAAATTAATTTTCAAAAAAAAAATTTTTTTAAATAATAAAATTAACTACATCCCTTTTATTTTTCGACTCATTACTTTATTTTTATTTTAAAACAATTTTTATCATGCAGCGAAATGATATATTTAATTCAACTCTTGTAATTAGACAACCCGTAATAAGAAATATATTGGACGCTTGGAAAGATTTTGATATATAATTTTAGCCATAAGTAATAAGTAATATTTTAACAAAGAATTAATATGGGTCTCAAGTACAAGCTAATTTAAATATGTTTTGACTCACAAAATATCACTCTTGGTCTTAATGGGTTGGAATTGGCTTGAAGGGGGGAGGGGGGTAAAAAGAATAAAAATTGAATATTTAAATAAAAGGTAACATATGTCGTAAAAGAACAAAGAAAATTCTTATTCCCCGTCATTTTTGAAGGGCTATCTACTAGTATTATTATAATATTTATATTAAATAAATAAAACAAGTAAAAAATGATTTGTAATTTAACGATAACCATAACTGTGTTGGCTATATATTAAATTAATTGGATCGAGTAAACCAAATTATATAAAAGTAGTTAGAGAATAGGATATTACTAGGTAGTGTTGTTAAAAAGCTCGATTTGGGTCGATTTTTAAAAAGGGGTCGATTAAGATTTTAGCTAAAATAATATTACGGTAGCCTCAAGATTTAGGGTTCAGAATTGCCAGGTCAAAATTTTCAAATTGTGGGAGAAATATAAAAATTGTGGGAGAAATTGCTAAAAATTTATATATACCCCTTTCTCCGTCCAATCAGCCTTCGACATCTATAGCACTTTATCCGTCTAAAATAGCTTTAGACATTAAAGCTACCACTATTCAAGAAGGTTCTATGGCAAGGGAAGGTTTTAATAATTTTGGTAAATAACTACTGATGAATTAATGTCTTTATTCTTGCATCCTATAAAAGTATTAAATTTAATACCTACTGGGGTAAAAAATAATAAAGTTTTTGTAAATAATAATCAATTTAATTTATTAAAAAATGTTGGCGAAAAATCAGTCGTTGAGGATGATTGCGGAGCCTGGACTGGAAAGCCAAGAGGATCGAATCATTCAATATACTGTTTCAAAAATTTTGATTTTTTTGGCCCATATATTCATAAAAATAATTTATTTTTTTAAAAAAAAACAAATTAAAAATAATAAAAATTTAGAATTACTTGAGCCTCAGCCAAATATTGACGATATGGTAATTCTTCATCGTTACTATAGTGCGTTAAGAAATAGTAAAAGATATAAGAGAAGGATTTCTTATTTGGTTAATATGTCTTCATCAGTTAACCAATTACAAGATATTTTTATTGCCGAATCTTTAGGTGAGTATCCTGGTAAAATAGCTCATGGCAATGAGAAAATATCTCAATCTATATATTCACGCACACCGCGTTGCGTTTTCAAAACAATTGCTAATAAAAATTACTAATTGAAGATCTTGATATAATAGGACCTCGAAATGTAAAACAAATAGCTAATATTAAATATAATCTTTTAAGCAAAAATGAATCAGGATACTTGTCTAATTTTGCTGATCAAGCTCTTGATATTTTAAAAAACATGTATAAATACCCATTGGTACAAAAGGTTGATATCAGCCCCGATAAAGTAAGATCTCTTATTTTATATACTCCCCTCCAGATAGATAACATTAAATATATCTGCTCAAATAATAATCCTAGCATTAGTATAGATAAAACTTATAATTTAGGAGAATTGTTTGTAACATTCATCGTTTTTAAACATAAATGTATAAAAACTCACCGTTTACACTATCATCCAATTTTCTTAGGACCTATATTTTTACACGGTAATTCGGATTATCAAACATTTAATAATTTTTTCTCTCACCTTGAATCAATTTTTTAAAAAAATCGTATACCCTTAAATAATTTAATTTTAGGGAGTGACGGAGAATTGGGGATGGTATCGGCCTTGCGTAGAAATTTATATAAATTCAACCCATCTTTTATGTACTAAACACATTAACGAAAATGTAATTCATTTTTTAACTAATAACGAAGGAGTTGAAATAAAAATTAGAAACATAATTATAAATTTTATTTTCAATAAAGATGGAATAATATATTCATTAACCGATGAAATCTTTAAAAAAAATACAGATAATTTAAAACAATTTTGCTTAAAAACAATTATACAAAATTTGTAAAATATTTAGATAATCATTTGATAGATAAATTATATAATATGGTATATTTACCTTTAAAAAATAAAATAATTTTAACACCCTACACCAACAATAATTGTGAAAGTATAAATCATGTATTAAAAACAAAATTTGATTGGAAAAAAACTCCTTTACATATAATGATAAATAAAATAAATGATAAAATTTTTATGTGGGTTGGGCCCTTATTATCTAACAAAGGCATTAGATATATCATCCATGCATCAGAGCTGGGCTGAGATGACAGATGATGAACATAAGGCAATTGTGTTGAAAATATTAAAAGAAAATAGTAATGGAAAACTAATTACCTCAACATGTGGTCAATTAGCTATAATGAAACTTTTAGGATCAAAAAAACCAAATCAAGCCAAAAGAGCCAAAGCGGAAAGAACGAAAACAATAAGACCATAGATTTATATGTTTTTTATTATAAACCTCTAATTTCCAACAATTAATATATCCAATAATTAATTAAATAATTCTCCCTATATTTATAAAAAATAATTTATATATTTTTAACAATTATCGATCCTCCTGGCTTTTACAAAAAATTGATATATGTATGTAAAGAAACCTTCTTATCTTCTTATGAAACTTTATAATGAGTTTATATTTATCTTAATTTTTTTTATAAAATTATAATTAATAATATTTCTGGTATTGCTATTTCTAATTGGTCTAAAAATTTTATTATTCTCTTTTTATGATATAAAAATACCCAACGGTCTTTTTTAAGACCAAAGAAAACCCAACGGCCCTTTTAAGGGTCCCTAAATTTTAATTGAAGTAAACTAGTTTTCCGATTCCAACTATAAAATACTGCATTTATTTATGTTAATATAAGTTAGTTTACACCAAAAGAGTCAAAAAAAATAAAATATTTTTAAAATCCCAAAAATCTAAAAAAAATTTAAAAAATTGACTAAACTGAGAATCCACATCATAACTCCAAAAATAATGTTGGAAACTTAAAAATTTTTTCATTTTATGTTAATATAAGTTAGTTTACACCAAATGAGTCAAAAAAATAAAATATTTTTAAAATCCCAAAAATCTAAAAAAAAATTAAAAAATTGACTAAACTGAGAATCCACATCATAACTCCAAAAATAATGATGGAAACTTAAAATTTTTTCCATTTTATGTTAATATAAGTTAGTTTACACCAAATGAGTCAAAAAAATAAAATATTTTTAAAATCCCAAAAATCTAAAAAAAATTAAAAAATTGACTAAACTGAGAATCCACATCATAACTCCAAAAATAATGATGGAAACTTAAAAAATTTTCCATTTTATGTTAATATAAGTTAGTTTACACCAAATGAGTCAAAAAAATAAAATATTTTTAAAATCCCAAAAATCTAAAAAAAAATTAAAAAATTGACTAAACTGAGAATCCACATCATAACTCCAAAAATAATGATGGAAACTTAAAAATTTTTCCATTTTATGTTAATATAAGTTAATTTACACCAAATGAGTCAAAAAATAAAATATTTTTAAAATCCCAAAAATCTAAAAAAAAATTAAAAAATTGACTAAACTGAGAATCCACATCATAACTCCAAAAATAATGATGGAAACTTAAAAATTTTTCCATTTTATGTTAATATAAGTTAGTTTACACCAAATGAGTCAAAAAAATAAAATATTTTTAAAATCCCCAAAATCTAAAAAAAAATTAAAAAATTGACTAAACTGAGAATCCACATCATAACTCCAAGAATAATGATGGAAACTCAAAAATTTTTTCATTTTATGTTTATATAAGTTGGTACCAAATTAATTAATTCAGAGCGAAATATTATGCTCTTATAATTCATATTATTTTTAATTAAAAAATAAAATTTTAATAATTTACGCCATCTAGCGGAATTTATTTTATGATGTATAAAATATTATGGGTGTTTTATTTTCTATATAATAGATCTGTTATACATATTATAAGTTTGTAAACAACAATATCTTTTCTATTCTAATTTATATATTTAAATAATTTTAATTTTGGATAAATTTAATTTTTATAATAAAAACCTTTTTTTTTATGAAGTTTTTAAAATATAATTGATAGGCCATAAATAAATTTTACCTGTTAATTCTCAGTTTAGTTACACCCCTCTTTTTGTAGTTCCAATAAATTTTCAAAATTTTTAATATGACTTTGTATTATATTTACACTAAGCATATTATAAACTACATTGTAAAAAGATTAATATCTCGATGCAATGAAAATTCTGAAATATATAATCAAAAATAAAGTAATTCATTCATTCATTACCACGCTTTCATCACCAGGGTTGCCATGTCTCCCCCCATCAGTGGGATTCTCCCACAATTTTTTAGTTTACCCACATACATCTCACTCCCACAAAACTCCCACAATTAGAAATCTACCACAAAAAGCTCCCACAATTTTTTTTTAGCATTTTAATGTTTTTAATATATAAATAATAATTTTGAGAGACAGTATTTGATTATTTTTATATTTTTAAAATAAATTTTAAATATTTATTCAAAATATATGTCTAGTTCTTTTATTTTATTTTTCCGCTTTAAATTACTTAATATATTTTATATCGTTATCTAGAATTGCACTGCTCCACTCGACAATTTCAAAAATTTCGTGTCAGAAGAATTGAACTTTTAGAAGTGGATATTATATCCCATATACCAAACAGATTTAAGTAATAAAATGTTCTATTTTGCTAATAATTTTATCTTACTGTAAAATTAAAATAATATATTAAGCACTAAACATTGATAAAATTTTCAGAATAAATGATTTCAAATGGCTGTTCTGTCCAAATTAATAGATATTTAATATAACTTTGCAAGAATATATTCCCAGTACTTAAAGTTAGATGGTCTAAAAGCAGAGGAGAAATGGGTGGAATTTTTTAGTAATAACGATAAATCCCCATGCTTGGAAAAAATTTGCGAGTATGTTTTCTCCTTACCTCATTCTAATGCCTCATCGGAGCGCACTTTTAGCCTGATAAGGACTGCATGGAGAAAGGAGAGAAATCGAATTGCTTTAACAACATTAGAGGCCGAGTTAATGGTTAAACAAAATTATAAAATGTCATGCCAGGAATTTTATAAATATCTTAATAACGACGGTAAACGTTTAGTTCCATTATTTAAATCTCAAATAAAATATAATTAACTATAACTATTTGACTTTCTATATTTTATAAAATCTTATTTATACATTTGCATAAAATCAAATAAATTTATTTTTTACATTGTAAAATTAATATTTTGAATATTTTGGCAAATCATAAAAATAAAGAAGCATTACAATCTCCTCAAACATGACATCATATTAAATCTTATTAATAATTATCAGATAATAGTAATAATTTTCTTTCTTTGGTATTTCTGCAGCATAATTTAGTGAACCTTTATTAAATTATATTCTTCTGATTGCAACTGCATATTAACAGCATATAGTAGATTTCCTATATGTAAAATTCCTAAATATACTTCTGCCATTTATTTTTGAAATTTTTTTTCAAAATATTAGGACAGCTTTTATAATCTATTTATTTTTTAAAGGTTTGTAAAATTTTAAAATTCTACGATGGCGCCTATTAGGAGGAACCTGTCAACCAACATTATGCTGACTCAATTCTGTAAATACACTCTGGTTTTTGCCAAATTCACTGAGGAATTATCAGATCAGAAAGCTGCCATGCAATTCATTGGTAATGCCAAATCTGCCATATTTACCATTATATATGGTTAGCTATGTGTTTGGATATTTCATATCTGGAGAAAATTTTTTTAATAGTTTTATTGAAATGACATTAATTTTGTTGAAATAGGGTAGGATCAAGGGAAATGTTTTGATATCTCCTTATTAGATGCATCTGTTAGAATTGCATATGTTTGCACATCTTTCAAATCGTCAAGAATTGACCTTCTGGATTTATATCCTAAAACATTGATGATAGCCTTGCTCATTTGTGTTCTACAAAGTATACTTTTCATTTATATTAGTCGTTAAATATTATGGGGAAAGATTCTGCCAACATTGTGATGTTAATAGCTCTCTGAATGTTGTACTGCATGATAGGTATTTACCATTTCCGCAACTGTAGTTACATCTGTATTATTTCTTATTTTTGAAGAATATTTTTGTTTAGCAATAGATGTTGATAAACTGCCCTGTACTGATTTATGCTTTAAAGATTTTTGATGCCTCAAAATATTATATTCCCCCCCCCATTGTATTAACTAAATACTGTAGAACAACTTTCCCGCACTGATTATAATAATATAATGTGAAAAATAATTATCATTAAAATTATTACCTGATTATGTATTTAAACGTGATGATTAAGCGCCTATCCATATAATTTTATACACAAACACGCATATTGAAGTAGTCTTGCGGGACATTGGCATAATAAATATTTTTTACATTGTAAATTTAAAATTGTTTGTTTTTTTATAAAATCTTATTTATACATTAGCATAAAATATATTTTTTTTACATTGTAAAATTACAATTGATGATTTTTTTTTATATAATTTTATATTGTTTACATTCTTTTGTATTTAAAAAAGATCGTTGGTTATTTTTAAACAAAATTAATATATTATAATAAATCAATATGTTATTTTAATAAAAAATTTTGTGTCGTACTATAATACCTATTTTGAAAAATAGTTGCCTATTTTATTTTGGAAAATAGTTACCTATTTTATTTTGAAAAATAGTTGGCTATTTTATTTTGAAAAATAGTTGGCTATTTTATTTTGAAAAATAATTACCTATTTTATTTTGGAAAATAGATTCGATTTTATATTTATAAAAAATAATAAGCGGATAACTAAGTCAATTTTAAATCCAGGCAGAAATTTTTTTTTAGCAATTTTAATATTTCTCCCACAGTTTTTATATTACTCCCACAAAATACCGAATTTCTCCCACAATTTGAAAATTTTGACCTGGCAACCCTGTATATATATTGTTGTCGACCAACGCGATATATTTTGGTCAACTCCCTTAATTACTCATTCCTTAATAAGAAAACCCTACGCATTAAGATATATATCTATATCGGTCAATACGATTGCCCAACTCTTTGTCCTTGGACATTAAAAATTCCCCAAGAGACAACTCTTGTTTTACCTCCCCCCCTTTTTTTTATATATTACAACCCTTTAGTCATATCTATATTGGTCAGTCAGGTTTTGCATCTCTTTGTCTTTAGATATTACAAATTCATAAAGTTATAACTCTTGTTTCACCCCCTCTTTTTTATATATTACAACTCTTTAGTCCTGATATTTCACTTCTCTCTCAACACTTCAATTCCCACTCCCCTCTGTATTTGATCGGAATGCCTTCTAGAGGTCTGCATTGGTCTTAAAAAGGCGGGAGGGTTAAAAAAATTTAAGATTTTTATTTTAATTAATAAAAAATTGTTCTTACGAACTTAAAAAATAAAAAGCCTTTTTCTGGTATAACTTTTTATAAAATAAATCAACTTTTTTTCTTCAATTAAAAAAAACTTTTTCTACAAATAAAAACAAACTTTTTTTTTTATGAACAAATTAAAATCTCCTTTTATGGTAATGAAATAAAACTTTTTTTCTTAAAATATATAACGAGTCCCTATCTCTTAAACAAAAAGTCCAATTTGAAATCCTAAAGGGGAACTACAAATGTTTCTTCGAAACACTCCCATTTCCCTCCTAGTTTATCAAATATAGTCATTGTTAATTTTATATATATTTTGCATCGCAACTATATTTAGATTTTAACCACAAAAAAAAAATATTTTTTCGTTATAATTAAACAGTTATGTTTTAATATATATATATATTTTTTTTCCGAGTATGTACTATATTTCTTTTTTATATATCATTAGATTTCAAATAATACATGTAAAAAAAAATATATATCTCTTTTTTTTTAAATAAACACTTAAATATTCTTTTTAAATATAAATAAAATAAATTATTTTACTAAAAATAAATAAATAATAATTAATGCTTGTGTAATTTCTATTCACGACCGACTCAAGTTGGAAGTCTAAATTAAAAAAAATAATTGTATTGTTAATTAATAATAAAAAAAACTAATTTGAAATCACGACTCGAGTTACTTGAGTCGACTTGAGTTCACGAATTGAATCGACTTGAGTTCACGACTTGAGTTCACGAATTGAGTCGACTTGAGTTCACGACTTGAGTCGACTTGAGTTCACGACTTGAGTCGACTTGAGTTCACGACTTGAGTCGAGTTAATTTCACGACTTCGACCCAAAACTTAGACTCAGTTTTCGACTAAGTCGACTCGACTCAGTCGTTTAACAACACTAGCAATGAGTATATTAGTGGTATATAATCGAGGCATTTAGGGAGGAGAAAATTTTAATTTTTGTTTCGTAATAAATTACAAACCTTATCACTTAATCGCACTGAATTGTTTCCCACAAACCTGTATTGTATTAGTTTTTCTTTTATTTCTAAATAAACACTTTTATTTTATATTTTACAAAATAGGACTTCACAATTCGTAAGAGAAAATAATACAATTCATGAAAAATTTAAAAATGATGCAAAGAATTTCTTATAATCACGTAAAGAATTGTATAATTTCTAACAAAAATTTTATAATTTTGAAGATTATAATAATGATGTCAATAATTTAATAATTTTTCAAGAATTATTTAATAATGGCGTTCTTTCCAATTTTATTTAAAGAAAAAAAATACAATAACATCACATGTTATACAAATTTAATTATTATCCAATCAACCTTGTTTAAATCGGTTGATTGGCATTACATAATTATAATTATATTAATATAGGCGTAATAATTTGTGAAAAATAATATTATGTAAGCCGTTTTCGAAAAAATAGAACTCTTAACAACATCAAGTACCTTTTACAAATTTGGAAATAAGATATGCCACCCCTTTATGGGCCAATGGCATGCCTATCAAAAATAAATTATATTATTATTGCTAAATGCTATAATTTATCATAAACAAAAAGAAACTATATTATAATAATTTAAACTAACATTCATGTGTATGAAGTTTCTTACGCGGACTTGGGATTTTCCCAGAGTCCCTCTTCATCATTCACGTTCCCAAAGAATAGGTTCGTGGCAGGATTGTGAGCGCTGGTTGTTAGGGTAGCCACCGCTCGCTGCAATATATCCCACACCTCCGGCCTCTGGACACTTCCTTCGAGTTTCACTTGTATCGCTAATCGGCAGTGACAACGGAGGCTCCCGAATATTGTTGGTACCCGGCACCCAGTTGACGGAGGACGTCGGTTGATTTACCCCACCGTCGCGAGCTTCCCTTTTGCGAGTTCCATTAGCGCCCACCATTGAGTCGTTGGACAGGGCTCTCATGGGTACACGGGCTCCTTTTAGCGGTTGTTACATCGTTTCCTCCTGGCACCCTGGAACGGAGGTTGATTTTCGGTCACCGCACCTTCTCCCAGCGAAATTCAATTGTATTTTCGAATTTTTAGTTTAGCTTTTATTTTTATTTTAAATTATATTATTTTATTTTATTTAACAAAACCATATATTATTATTTATTGTGAAAACAGTAAGCGCCATCTTGCGGATTTAATAATATCGAAATTTTAAATGTAATATATAACCATATATCATAAAGATAGTGAATTTTTATGGGTATCTAATAAATAGTAATTAATGTAATCTTTTGATTACATTAATTTTATCAGTTTAAGCGGGCCTAATGAATATTATTAATATTAACGCAAAACATCAACATGGGTATTAAATAAAAATTAAATACATTTACACTTCATTATTAAATACAATGATAATCAGGGGTTAATTAAATATACTCATGGCTTTTTAAAAACTCATTGTAGCCTAATGATAAAATTATTTGCTAGCAGTAATTTTAAAATTATTATAAAAATTTTTGCTGTTTATAAGGGTATTGAGGAGAAATCTCAGTTTAAATTATTCATATAAGAGACGTAAGGAACCTTGAGATAGACTCTCGGGCAGATATAGGGAACCTAAAAAGAACTAAGGGCTTATGCGAATTAAAAATAAATCAACAGGGCTACTGGGGTCATACGAGTAAGGAGCTCTAATAAAAGGATCTGGGCGGGAGGAGTGGGAAAATTTTCCAGAATTGGGGCAAACGGGTGAACGATATATAACCCCATTAGAATTAAGCGAAATTATTTTTAAGCATACTTCGCAACAAGAGTTTACCATGGAGATGGCTTTGAAAGGGAGAAAACAAAAATAATATATTAACAGATATTATAATTTTGAATGGGTGAAAAGGAAACCCAAAAATATTATGGGGAAAAAAGAAAAAAAAATACATTGGCTATATCTAAATTAGGGGGGGGGGGGGGGGGGGGGTAAGTGAAATATTTTTAAAAAAAATAATAAAATAAGATTAGATACATAAAGTATGAGGGGATGGGTATTATTAAGAACAAGAAAACAAGAGAAATTGTGGGGGGGGGGGGGATTGAAAATTTAAGACAAACAAATATAAAACAAAGATTGAGTTAATGGAAAATGGAGTAAAAAAAACTTTTACTTTAATCTTTACCAAAAAATTTTTTATTTCATTATATTTATAATAGTACTATAATTATATTTATAAGTTTATTTGTATAAATATAAATTATTATAAAAGTATTATTATATTTAGCTATTTTTAAGATGTTTATGTTAACCACGAAAAAAATTTCTTATAAAAAATATATATATCAAAATTTCGAATATCTTGCCTACCATAGAATTTTTTAATTTGACAATTGTCACCTAGATACTTGACGGTTTCTTTGGCATATATTTTATTTAGACTAAGGGCCAGTATATCATTAAAAATAAATAAATAAGCCGATACCCATATTTTGGATCGGATCGAATAAAACGACAACAACTTTGGGTTGAAGTCGTAAAAAAACCACCCGTTTGAGTCTGAGTAGAAAAAACGATACATTAATTCGTCTTCTAGTCGACTTAAAACTCGTATAACGACTCAAGTTGGAAGTCTAAAGATAAAGAAAAAAACAGAACAAATATTTTATTAATTAATAACAATTAACAACTAATCAAGTTCATAGAACTATTCGTCCTCTAGTCGTCTAAGTTCGTAGAACAGTTGGTTGATTTAAATCGCGGAATTTAAACAGAAATGCTCAAAAAAATCCTCAAACGTCGAGAATAAATATCAATCGTTCAGAAAATACTGAATATAATTTTTAGAAATACACATATTGTTGCAATTCCATAATGCGATATGGAAGGGCCCCTACAACCGAGGGGGGGTCCGAAGCAACTGCTTCAGTAAATTTGAGTGGAAGTACTTATTTTTAAATTTTTTTTATATTCATCATGATCATGTGATTTCTGGTTTATAAATGTAATAATAAGAACCCCCCCCCCCCCACTTAATATTTAATTTGATATATTGACGGAAATTTTGGTCGATGTTTAGTAAATTTGTTATCCGAGATTTCTTGTCATAAATTATTTTTTCCAATTTTAAAATATGTCTAAAAAATATTAACCTAAAAAAAATACAAATGCCTAATAAAAAATTGCAAATCGCATAATATAAGAGATGATAAAGGGATAGATCACATTAGAAAAAGAAATGGTGGGCTTAATATTAACGATATAAAGAAAAGCTTTGAAATAGTAGCTTTTAAGAATGTTACTCAAAATTGGACAAATAGCTTTATGAAGGAGAGTAATCTACCTTTTGATTTTGAAAGTTCTATATTCAAACATTACAATCCAAAAAGGAGAGGTATATATATACTTTCATCATTAAATATAGGAATTTTTTTTAGCTTTAAAATAGGTGTGTTTTATGCTGCACTCGATTTAATTATTATGCAGTTTAACGAAAGATTTAATGATGATTCCATGAAATTTTTACATCAAACATCATTTTTTACGCCAAAGGAATTGGCAGAAAAATCAATTATTAAAGAAGATATCGAGGATATCTGTGAATTTTACAATTTAAATTCAAGGCAAATTTTAGAAGAAATGTTGAAGTTTAGAAATATTTATAAGATGGCCAAATGGAGAATGTAATTATTACTCATGACCTAGAGGTTCAAGAATCTAAAGATTTGTCAGATTCTGAGAATTGTAAATTTATTTAATTAAAATATTTTTACCAAAGCTTCTTCTGATGATTATGATAATTCAGGGACTTACGATTCAGATTGGAAAAAACTATTCTTTTTTTACCTTTTCGTTTACTTTTAAATTTTTCTGCTTACCCTAATTTAAGAATTTTATATAAATATTTATTCACCATTCCCACAACCTCATGTACTGCCGAAAGAGTCATGAGTAAAATTAAATTAATTAAAACAAGACTTCGCAGTACCATGAAAGATTCTTTTCTCAATAATTTAACCATATTATCATGAAAAATTTTTATTTAAACAATTAAATACTGATGAAATTATAAATTCTTTCGCTTTCTCTTCCCCTAATTTACCTAAATTATTAATTTAAAAATAATATTTATAAAGTATATATTTTTTGCATTTTATTTATATTATTATATATTAAAAATTTATGCAATAAAAATAATTTTTGAAATTTATGGGTGTAATAATTATCATTTTTACAAGGGGGGGGGGATACTTTTCATGGGGGGTATTCTGCTTCATTCTCTCAAAAAGTGTAGGAGCGACTGGCGATATGGAAAAAAACAAAAAGAGTTTAGAAAATTTATTAATATAATTTCGATTATATTTAATACTACATTTTGATTTAATGAAATAAAACTGCTTTTCATTTATATAATTAACCCACCCCCCTAAAGTTAACTTCCATCCCCTTAAAAATTTGTAAGCAATCGCATATATAAACGCTAAAAAATTATTTAATATTTCAAAAAAATCTTAAATAAAATGAGAGATAATATTAATTTAAAAATAAAATAAAAAATAAACCAATCATTAAAAAATAACAAAAAAATAAACCAATGATTAAAAAATAACAAAAAAATAAACCAATGATTAAAAAATAACAAAAAAATAACAAATAACAAATAAAAAATAACAAAAAAATAAAAAATAACAAAAAAATAAAAAATAACAAAAAAAATAATATAAAAAAAATAAAATAAAAAAGAATAATAAGTCCCCTTAAACCGATTAATTTTTTGAAACTGGTGATAAAATAATGATTTGTATAATTCTGTACGAATTTGATTTCTTTTATGCACAAATATTTTATATTTTTATATAAAATCAGCTTGGGAGTCTGCTCCATACTTCCTTCCCCGCTCATCTTATTTATATTTTTGATATTATTATTTATTTTTATGTAATATCTTATGTTTTTAAATGAATGTAAATAAGCCCCGGGTCTGAGCACTACACATCCAACCAATTAACGACACTAACATATCCCTGTATTATAAAAATATAAAGTTAATATTACTTTCACCAACTATTTAATTTATTTAAGAAAATTGATCTTAACTTAACAAACTTACAAAGTTCTTGACTCTCTAATAAAGTTATCTCAATCTCTTAGGTGCAATAATGACTCCTTCATATGTAATGACAAAGGAATATTTATCCAATTATTTTATTTCTTTATCAATTTAATCCAAAATTAATTAATCATACAATATTTTTAAAAATAATAATTCAAATTTCGAAATTGTTTTCTTCCATAATATAAATTCTTAAAAAAGTATGATTTTTTTTCAAAAGTGCTATAAATTCACAAAAGAATTTTTTTAAAAATTTATATTAAATATATAATTTTTTTACAGTGAATCCACCAAAATTAAAAAATATTTTGTAATGAAAATTATTCGAACAAAACAAATGATTGGCCTTTTCTTAATAAATAAAATCTTCTTTCTGTTACATAATATGTAGTACTATATTAACTTTTATTATTACTCAATTTATATTACTTTTAAATTGTTAATATGAGTTAGCAGTTATGCTTAATATAATTGATTTACATTTTATAAAAAAAAGATAGAGAAAATTATTGTTTGATATGACAGTAACAGATTTTTTTTTTATACTTAATTGATAAAATAGAGAAATCTTCCTTGTATTTAAATTGAGATAATTCCCTACTACTAATACCCATTCTACAAAGCAATTCCTTCGCAATACAGACTATCAATATTTTATTCTTCATTTCTTTTCCACCAATCAACAATACTGGCGTTTTACATAAAAATGTATATAATTATTTATAATAAAGTTCCTTGATTTGAAAATTTTATTCCCTCCATCCCAGTTTTTTATATTTTTTTTTTTTTCACATTTTTTTTATTTGTTTTATATATAATTGTAAATTTAAACCGTGGCAGAAATAAGAGGAAAAAAAAATTTCGATTTTCAAGTGTTTAATTTCATTTTATTAAATGTATTTTTTCTGGTTAGAATATTAAGTTAGCCGTTTTTAAAAATCGGCTCAAAACGAACGGTTTAACAACACTATAAAATGGAATGGTATAATATTTATATTTTAATGTTTGAGGCGTTATTTTATACTGTAATTTTGTACGTTATTTATGTTAATTATTTATAAAAAAAATATTTATATATATAAAAAGGACATTTTTTATATCTTAATAATCACATTGAAATTTTTTGAATAAATACAATTATTTGTGTGTGTCATCATAAATTATATTACCGTTCTCTTATTATTATCGACGTTAGCCCAGCCCCCCCCCCCTTTGCAACATAGTGGAGGATAGAAATATATCAAAGTCAAAGTTCATTTAAAAACATTGGACCTGGAATTCTTAGGTTGAGAATATTGTTGATGAAGCCATAAAATATATTTAAATTGTTCGAAACGATTGATAAAGAGATGGCGGATAGCATTATGGACAATTTATCGTATCAACAAATGAAAGATAAGCCTTTGTCGAAAATACCCCTCTCGAGGTACTTCTGAGTGTTTGCTGATTTGAGATCCTAAATTTTTGAAAAATCTTTGAAAAAAAAGCTAAAGTAAGTTTTGCCGAAGGTGGCCAGTGTGGTAGAAATGATTGGAATGAAACAATGGTCATTAGTAATTTCTGTGTATTTCGAGGTTTTAAGCTGCTGTTCAATGATGTTGAGGGCTTGGTTAGATGGGGCAAGGGGGTCAATACATGAATAGTCCCATACCGATAATTGGTATCTCCTTCCAAGGAAAGTGAGAGATCCTATAAGGTCGTTTAGCATCAGATCTGAAAAAGATTTAATTAATTCTCGTGAGGAGGAATAATTGCATATGGTGATGCACATCTTCGTGTAATTTTTTTTAAAAAAAATAAAATAAATAAAAGATTTATCTTTGTTGATAAATGCTGTGGTTGGAATTTGTCTATTTTTTTTATATTATGTAATATTTATAAATCGATACTTGAACAAGAGTTTTATTTTCCCCTTAAAAAACAAAAAATTGCTAAGCTTGGTTCAACCTATTTTAATTTTTTTTTAAATCCCAGCCTAGTCTATGTTTATTAATTTTTTTTTTAATTTACATTATAATTGTACATTCAATCCGAAATCATTAAAAACAAAAAATTTATCATATGTGATTTTTTGTTAAATTCTTATGTAAATTTTAGGATTTTATGGTGAAATAAATTTTTATCCTATTGAGAAGGAGAATAGTATTATTTTTTTGTGTTTGTTAAAGCTATGATATCGAACTTACTCTTTAATGGAATTAACTTAATCTTTTTCAACACCTACTTTTTTAGGGCTTGACAAATTTTGTAAATTGAACAAAAACTAGGACACTTTATAAATAACATTAATAAATATCATAAAATTTTTCAAAAATATTGAAAGATAAAGACTGTATTGTATAATATATAGATTTGGATGGTGCTTAGCAATATATGAATTAATAGATCCAAAATAAAGTAATTATGCATTATTTTATCTAAAATTTAATTGTTAACCCCCCCCCCCCAATAAATTTACTTAGTCTACCCACCTATCTTTCTCCTACCATCTCAGGGGCCCCTACAACGGGGGGGGGGGTCCGAAGCAACTGCTTCAGTAAATTTGAGTGGGGGTACTTTTTTTTTACATCCATCATGATCATGTGATTTCTGGTTTATAAATGTAACAATAAGAACCACCACCCCCCCTCCACTTAATATTTAATTTGATATATTGACGGAAATTTTGGTCGATGTTTAGTAAATTTGTTATCCAAAATTTCTTGTCATTAATTATTTTTCCAATTTTAAAATATGCCTAAAAATATTAACCAATATTGACAATAGCAAAATTCCTAGAAATTGGATTACTTATAGTATTAAAATGTATAAAGTTTTTTGCTTAACATGTCTCTTATTTGGTGGTCCACATGCAAATTCAAAATGGACATGTGAAGGTCTAGATAAATGACAAAATATTAATCGTGATAATATTCTGCATGAATCTTCACAGGCACATATGGCCGATTATGGAAGGTCTTCTCATAATAAAAATTCGATATTAAAATTTATAACACCTCAGAAAGAAAGTGTAGATAATAACCGTTCTATTATAAGAATTATAATAAGATGTTTAGATTATTTAATATCTCGTAACCATGCCTTCTGGGGGAACAGGCAACAAGAAGGCAATATGATGACCCTTATTAAGCTTTTTGCAGATTCTGAACCTATACTAGAAAGAAAGAAAGAAAGAAAGAAATGTATATACAGCAAAATGAAGAAAGAAAAAAGGATAAAAAAAGATAAGGAATTAAAAACAAAATTATATTCAAACCTATTATCATATAATAACATAAACATTCTCATTGAAACCATGAAAAATATAATATTAAAAAAATTCAAAATGAGATTACATTTAACAGGTGCTTTTCACTCATAGTTGATGGCACATACGATGTTTCGAAATCAGAAGCAATAGCTTTGATAGTAAGATATGTTGAAAATAGTGAGACGCCGAAGCCTGTTGAAAGACTGATTGACATATATTGTGGGAAATACCACAGGTCTCGATATAAAGCATAATATAATATCCAAACTTGGCTCGATGAATTTACCACTTGAATATCTAGTTGGGCAAAGTTATGATGGCGCCTCAAACATGAGTGGAAGAATCAATGGTGTGCAAGCCTTGATTAGAGCAGAGGCGCCAAAGGCAGCTTTTATTTGGTGTTATTTTCATCGATTAAATTTAATCGTTGTTCAATTATGCCAATCAATTAAAGAACTTCGAAATGTTCTAGGAATACTAGAAGAGATTTATGACTATTTTAATGGTGTAAAAAGATATGAGTGAGGTACTCAAAAAATTTCAGTGTAATGATCTGAAAAAATCGCAACGATTTCTACGCGTCAAGAATACCACTCAGTAATAGTTCCTTATTTATTTAAATTTTTTTTTTATTTGGCTATCGTCATATAAAGCTATTGTAAATTTTTTTCAACTTTATGATGCCTTGAGGGCAGCTTTAACAAATTTATAGGATTCTGAAGATCCTGCCACTTCCACTATGGCTAATGCTATAGTCTTTAGAATAGAAAAATTTGATTTTATCTTATCACTTTGTGTTTTGGATAAAATATTGTTGATAACAAGTTTGGCTTGTATAAAATTGCAAACCATTTCGAAGGATATAGGGTATGCAATAAATCAAATTCAATTGACAAAATTTTGCTTGATTAATTTAAGAAGTATAATATAAATTATTGTCTAAATTATTTTTTTATCTAATAGATAATAACACTGAATTTTTGGATGTTTTTTCAAAGGCGCAAGATTTTATGAATTGATTTTGAAAGTTCTAGAATTCAAACATTACAATCCAAAAAGGAAAGGTATATATACTTTAATCATTAAATATAGAAATTTTACTTAGCTTTAAAATAGGTGTGTTTTATGCTGCACTCTATTTAATTATTATGCAGTTTAACGAAAGATTTAATGATGATTCCATGAAATTTTTACATCAAACATCATTTTTTACACCAAAGGGAATGGCAGAAAAATTAATTATTAAAGAAGATATCGAGGATATCTGTGAATTTTACAATTTAAATTCAAGTCAAGTTTTCGAAAAAATGTTGAAGTTTAGAAATATTTATAAGATGGCCAAAATGGGAATGTAATTATTACTCATGACCTAGAGGTTCAAGAATCTAAAGATTTATCAGATTCTGAGAATTGTAAATTTTTTATTTAAATTATTTTTACCAATACATTATTTAGCTTCTTCAGATGATGATGATAATTCAGAGACTTACGATTCAGATTGGAAAAACTATTCATTTATTTTACCTTATCGTTTACTTTTAAATTTTTCTGCTTTCCCTAATTTAAGAATTTTATATAAATATTTATTAACCATTCCCATAACCTCATGTACTGCCGAGAGAGTTATGAGTAAAATTAAATTAATTAAAACAACAGTACCATGAAAGATTCTTTTCTCAATAATTTAACCATATCAATGAAAAAATTTTTATTTAAACAATTAAATACTGATGAAATTATAAATTCTTTCGCTTTCTCTTCCCCTAATTTATCTAAATTATTAATTTAAAAATAATATTTATAAAGTTATATTTTTTGCATTATATTTATATTATATATTAAAAATTGTTGCAATAAAAATTATTTTTGAAATTTATGGGTGTCATAATTATCATTTTTTCGAAAGGGGGGGGGGTACCTTTCAAGGCGGTACTGTTCGTGGGGGTATTCTGCTTCATTCGCTCAAAAAGTGTAGGGTCACTGTACCACCTTATAAAAATTTGGAACAAAATGCTCATGCACCTGCCCTTCTCTATAACTCATAGAGAAGCTGTCCATTTATCATTAGCCACAAAAGCCCTCAATGTACTCATGGGAAAGGATAGAGTAGGCCATTATAAATACTTCTTAAGAATAATTTGTAAAATATAAATGAATTTATAAATCAGTTATGCAATTATTTCTTTTTAAAATTTGATCCTTTTTATCGATTTAATAATTAAAATTATATAAAGTTATTATATTCCCATATAAACTGCATATATGATATATTTAAAAAAATATATAAATAAATAAATAAAAGATTTTTTTAAATGGTCATCCTCTTCCAAACGAACTCAAATTTTAGTAATATATTTGAGTGTTGTTTAGTAAATATATGCTTTTTATTGACTCAGTATTATTTAGCAATATTATTTTCAAATACATTCGTTCATTTCTAGATCATCATGTTAAAAAAAAATTGATGTCAGAAGCTAAAACGTGCTTACTAATTGGAGGAATAGAGGGGTAATAATTAATTTAATATTTAATTATTTACAATATTAAAACTATAAAACCTAAAATTAGACTGTTAATGCTTCCTATGATGATAATTATAAAATGCCTATAATATTAAAGTTTATTTAATTTTTTATATTGCCTTTATTATTTAATACCTATTAATTTTAAATTTAAGCTATATTAAGACACAATATATATATTATATTTTAAGGGGATCGACTCAGTCTACATGTATTATAATAAATCAGAATGGTGAAGTGTTGTCTAAAGTCATTGGCCCTTCAACCAATCCTTGGGTTAGTTCAAAGACATTTTTTGACACATATAATTAAGACAAAGCTATGTGATTATTCAAATATAGCTCATATAGGATAATGATTTAAATATTTAATATTAAATAATGATTTTTCAATACACTTTTTTTTAAAAAAACTATCTATAAATATATTTTTAAAACTAAATAATGCGATAAAACAAACCCATTTAAAAATTAATTCTAAGTGTCAAATAGCTAAGAATGCTAATGAAAGTTCAAGTAGAAAGAATTAATCATCAAGGTCCCCCCTTTTTGCTTTTATATTAACCACCATATCTTCTTACTACCGATCACTGTATTGACACATTAAAAGTAAATAGCCTTTTTGATATGATCTGAATGTTGAACTAAAAATTGCTACAACTAAAACACAAATAAATAAATCAACAATACTTCAAAAATTGCTTAACAATGTAAACACCTTTGCTCTCTGGGTGCATCGTTCCCTTTCCTATGGTCACATTTATATTTATTAGGGCTGTGCTGATCCACATATTTTTCACCGATCTGATCCAATATTGCTTCAAAGCCGATCCAATATTTATACTGATTTTTAATCACACCCATTTGAACCAATGTAATTAAGAAATCAATATTTTTTATGCAAAAAATCGAATTATGAATTTAATTTAATTTTTTTATTTCTACAATTAAGACTATAATAAAAAAAATATATATTTAATAATATATCCATTATGTTGGTATGAATTATAAAATTTTAATATTTAATATATAAAATTATAATACATTAGATTTTTTTAATAAATATGAGAGCCTCCAGATTTTCTGGGAATAAGCTTCTACGATATGGACTATCTATATCTCCTGCAGTACTGAAGGCAGACTCAGATGATTCCACAGATAACGCATTTTGCAAAATTATCTTTGCCTTTTGTAAAATATTTCCATAATTCAGATACCATATTTAAAAAAATTCTTTTATTTAAAGTATAAATTAAAAATTGGCGTTATTTAAAAAGATTTAAAATAAATAAAACTTTGGGTGTTCCTCTCTATTTTTATAAAAAAAAACTTTTAAAATACTATAAATCTATTTTAAAAAAGAAATTAAATTTTAAAAAATTATTTAGAAAATATTATAATGCAAAATAAATATACATAACATAAAATAAAATAACAAAAAAAGAAAAGTAAAAAATCGTTTACAGGTATCCGCCCGATGCGATATTTCCGGGAAACGCTAAATATCGATACCGATCCGATATTTAATATCGGCACAGCCCTAATATTTATAATTCTCAAGCACTTCATTTATCCTTACCTATAAGTCTACATTATTTTACTATTTTAAAATATATTTTCAAAGATACCACCGGTAGGATCCAACCAAATATGCAAATTAATTGGGGTAGGGGGGGGATATTGGGGCTAGTGGCCGATTTCTAACTAACTATTTAATTATTGTGCTTGCACAAAGGTTTGAACATCTATTAACAAAGTCTCGATGCTTAGACAACATTTTTCTGGCCAAAATATTGAGTTAGCCTCCAATTTACCCTTTTAACAACACCAGTGCTGACCTTCGTTTAAGGTATATAAAAAAAAAATTTCCCACAAATTCAAAATTATTTATCATAGTGTTGTTAAACGGCTCGTTTTGAGCCGATTTTTAAAAACAGCTGACTCAATATTTTAGCCAAAAAATATCGCCTACGCCTCGAGATTTGACTAATAGATGTCCTAACCTTGGTTCCTTCTATAAACAAAATGTTCAGGCTCGCGTAATATTATTCTAGATGAAATATTGAGTTAGCCATTTTTAAAAATCGGCCTCAAAACGAACCAATAACAACCCTGCACGTGACATTTCATCATGTGTAAAAATGATTTTATTTATTAATAAATTAGAAATTTTAAAAAAAATTTGAATGGGGGAAAATCTTTATTTATTTTAAAAATATATTATAAAATAATTTAAAAAAAACGATTCATTTTATTTTTAAAATTAAAAATATATATAGAAATAAAATTAATATTAAAATTAACATATCAAATATAAAATAAAATAAAACAATATTATATAAAAACGGAGGTGGAACTACAAGTTCCCAAAAAACATGAGTAATTATATTTTAAAATAGTGATTTGAAGGTTTTGTTTGAAATAATAAGGAAAAAGGATTAAATATGATATGATATAGGTTTAGTATGTGATTAAATAATATTGTTAGTCCTTTATAGATTAATAATATTGAAACATATGTCTTTGTCCGAAGGAGACAAAATTTTAACTATTAAATAATTCATTAACAATATTTATTTCGTATTTTTACATTATTTTATTATATAATCAATATTGTCTTTTTGTAATTATGATATTTTTTAAAATTCGATCATTAAGTATTTGCATTTTCAGGGCATCATGCATTTATTTATATTAAATATTAAATAAAATAGTTTTCACGCAACTGTATTGTTCTATCTCCATTTTAAATTGTGGTTAAAATTAAGATTCTCATATTTCATATGGAACGTCACGTGCATCGAACCTGTTTCTATGTGTCTAATCTGAATAAAGAGACACTTGATGAGAGATGTAAAAAAAATATATACATTTTTGTTCTGATCATAGATCAATCCTTTTTAATTCACCCAACCTCTCAACCTTCTATTCACATTCCGATAAAGATTTTATATTATGAACAAAAACGAATAGTTTTTTTTTTTAATTTAATGCGCCATTTTTTTTTACTTCCATTTTTTGGTATTAAGCTGTCTAAAAATCTAAATCAGTTTGAATCAATGACATATATAATACCCAGACTGACGATTCATTCATTAAAATTTATTTTTAAGCGTCGTTAAAAGCTAATCAGCTGGAACCGCCATTTTGGTAACCCTTATGATAATTGTATCTTGATGATCCGGTAATTATTTAATAAAGTTTGCATCAGATATAGGAATAAATTAGGCTCTCGTTTAAAATTTTAAATAATGACTACTGTAACCAAGATGGCGTCCCCAGCTGATTTGCATTGATGTACACCTTTAATGAATGAATTGTCAGTCTAGGTATTATATATCATTGGTTTGAATATTAAATCCGATATTTGTAACCTAAATCAATGATTGATAATTAGGGATTAATCCCTGTTCATTATAAAATTTAAAATTTCTTCTTTTTATTTTATTCGAAATACTAATCCATTTCTAGTTTTGGAGGTGGTTTAGCTAGTAAATACACAAAAAAAAGAGGATTTAAAATAATCGATTTATTTGATTAAATCACGAATTTATTTTTTTTTGGTTTAAATCAAATTTTACTACGTAAATGTAAAATTTTAGTGGTTGAGAGAATTTATTAATTAATATAAATACTAATTACATAACCATTAAATAAGAAATTAAAATAATATAAAAAGATTAAAAATTAAGTTCGTAAAATCATGATCATTTTCTTTATTCCCTATTATATATATACTTTTCTTTCCTATTCATTTGCATCGTCTTTACTCGAATAATCTAATAAATCTTTTCGTTTTTTCTGTCAAACAATCGATTTGAATATTACTTCTTTTTTCTCTAATTTAATTCCAAGTAATTTACATATTACAAACAGTAAATAAAGGATAGCTTTTAAATATATATGCTATGAAATGAATGAAAATGGGAAGGTTATTCATAAGTAGTGTTGTAAAACGGCTCATTTTGGGCCCATTTTTAAAACGGCTAACTCAAGATTTCATCTAGCATATCATTGCGCAAGCCTGAAGATTTTGTTTGTAGAAGGAAAAGGACATTTATTAGCGAAATCTTGAGGTTTAGGCAACATTTTTCTGGCTAAAATATTGAGTTAGCCTTTTCATAAGAAAACGCATTTCCTTTCTTTCCCGAAAATATATTGCAATCATGTTTGGAAATAACCTACCTTATGAATTTCACATAATTTTGTCATGAAAACTTTTGATCTTAAATATAATTTATATAATGTTTCTACCATTGATTTTTTTTGTATATATTATAAATTATAAGTGGCTCAAAAATTATCGGTAAAATTATTTAAAATTCATAAAGGATGTAATACATTTCCATATATATATAAGAATGCATCATTTCGAGAAAAAAAAATATATACAAGGCCATAACAATTCCTAAATAAATTTTTGCAATTTTTATTATATAGCTTCTATACTAGGTTATCATTTATTTTTTTGAGATATTTATCTTTTGTATTGATCGCCCACTTTATTTCGGAAATATCTTGAATAGTCCTTAGTTTGGAAGGCTTATCGCGTGATAATAGCCCGAAAAGGGATTTAGATACTTTGTTGTATCGGATTAGCGAAAATCGATCAATTATCTATTATAATTCGAAATGGATAAGCGTACAATATTAATCCCCCCCATTATAATTTCGGGATTAAACCCCGAGTATTATACAAAATCATTTTATTTTTTAGGTAATTAGACGTAAGCAATTAAGCAAGGCTTACGCGTTAAAATAGAAGTAAAAAGGGGGAGATTTATATATATAAAAAAATGTTTTCTAACAATTATTTTAAAATACAAAAAACTAATCTAAATCTTGATGCCAACCTTAATTAGGCCACGAAAGATCGAATCGAATGATTATAATATTCATTTTTATACGAATCAATAATTTTTTGTACAGCTCTTCCAAATACAAGCTTTTTTTTAAAAAAATATTCATTAACCCCTTCTCCGTTTCCGCCTATTTAACATTGCGCCAAAACTGAATAACCCTTTAAACCGGAACTGATGAAGGTATTGCAGTGTTGTACGCGATCCGCGTCACGCCGATTTTCACTCCACCCTTTATATTAGCGGCGGCGCGGCGAATTTTTTTTTTCCACTACCTCTTTAAAGAAAACGATTTTCGATTTTTCTTAACTCAAAGTTTTTTTTTTTTAAATCAAATTATTTTGAGAACCTTTGAAATAATGTTTATTTTTTTTTTCTAATACAAAATATGATACATTAAATTACTTTCATAAAAATTATAGTTATTTGCAGAGTTGTTAAAAGATACTTTTTAAATGGATCTAGATACAGATACCACATTTTTATATCTAGATCCTTTAACAACTCTGGTTATTTATATATAAAACATATTTTGTTTGGATTGGATAGTGTTGTTATATTACCTGACTTTGACCATCTCTCTTGTGACTTGGTCAAACTTTTTAGCCTACAAAAATGTAAGCCTCCAAGTTAAGTCTCAGCTTGAAGATTGATTGGAATATTTTTGGTTAAAAATTCACTGTTTTATAGTTGACTAAAGTTAGTTAGTTTAACAACAACACTACATAAAATTATAGTTATTTACGTATAAAACATATTTTGTTTGGATTGACATTTTAATAGTTATATATTATTTGTTGCTTTCTGCTAAAATAAGTCTAAATAATATTTCAAAAAGACAATTGTAATAAAATGTCGAAGAATGGTTTATAAGAGATGAATTTTGATGATTATTATTTTTTAGTCAAAATAAAATTGATTTAAATCAAATCGATTTCAATTAAGTATGTGTATTATAAAAAATGTGTATTTTTCAAAAAAAAACAGCTATTTAAAAGTGACGATGACTGGGCAAAAGTTATTAAAGATCTAGTGGATAGTTGTAAAAAGTCTCTGATTTGTTCTAGTCAAGAATTCGAAGGTTCCCGTGTCACCTTGGATACCCTGGTACGTTTCACCCCCATTGAAACTCTTATTTTGTTTGTTTTTTTGGAAAAATCATTTAAAAAAAGATATAATCATTATTTGTCATTGGTTGCCATCTTAATACATTTTTGATTACCAACAAAAGTAAATGGGGCTTAATTAAAAAAAATTTATTAAACGATACCAAATAGGGCATAAGTATGAGCGGTTCGGAGGCTGATCATGTGACAAAACTCGAACGATTATTGATGGATTCTTACGACGAATCGGAAATGGCCAAGCATGTATCCATAAATCACGACACAGACGGCTCCATTTTTACGGCTTCTAACGAAGGTTTTTTTTTTATATGAAAGCAAAAATAAATAAATAAAAGAGAAAAAGAATAAAGAAAGTTAAAATACAATAGAATAGAATTAGAGTATAAAAAAGAAATAATAAATATTATTTAAAAACAATGTAAAGGTGGGATCGTGCTTATAGGAGGAACCGGTTCGGCAGCTCAGTTATACTATCCGCCCGAAGCCGGTTTAGTCGGTGATTTAGACAAATTTAGGATAGGAGGGTGGGGCTACCTGCTAGGAGACGAAGGATCGGGTAATGAATAAATTGTTTGGGATTTTTTTCCTTATTCCTTACTTATTGACCATCATTTCATTCATTCATTTTAATAAAATTAGCGTATTGGGTGTCTCTCAAAGCCATCAAAACTATTTACAATCATAATGATAAACTAGTCACCTGCTTTTACTCCACCCAAAAAGTGGAAACGTTGATGAACCATTACTTTAAAGTAAATCGCATTTAAATGCGTATATAAATATATAGGAATTAAGATAGGAAAAGAAATGAAGAAAGATAGAAAAGAATATAAAAAAAACGACTTGAAAAAAAAAATAGATTTAAGTTACTTTTTTTTAAATGAAAAATATTAGATACAACATCCGGATGACATATTAAAATACTTTTACAAAAATTTTGACAAATCTTTCGTGGCCAAATTTTGCTTGGAAATTGTGAGAGGTAATTTTTTTTTTAAAAAATAAATAAAAATTATTTTAATTTTCTTCCATTTTGTTTTTTTTTCAAGGCGCCAATAACCGTGACCCTTTGTGTCTCCATTTGTTAAAAAACGCGGGTAAAGAATTAGCCAAGCACGTTCTCGCTCTTTTGAGGAAAGCCGATTTGGTACGCGTTATGCACTATAATACGGAATTCGAGATCAGTCATCTGCAGCGGGCCTAATTTTTCGAGCCCGGCTCGACCCGATTTTTTTTAAGAAATTTGTTCGCCCGATCCGGTCCCGAACGATGTTTGTCCGAACCCGACCCGAAATAATAATTATTTGTCCGCCCGATCCGGTCCCGAACGATAGTTGTCCGAACCCGACCCGAAAAAATAATTATTTGTCCGCCCGATCCGGTCCCGAACGATATTTGTCGGAACCCGACCCGAAATAATAATTATTTGTCCGCCCGATCCGGTCCCGAACGATGTTTGTCCGAACCCGACCCGAAATTATAATTATTTGTCCGCCCGATCCGGTCCCGAACGATGTTTGTCGGAACCCGACCCGAAATAATAATTATTTGTCAGCCCGGCCCGACCCTAATTTATTTAATTAATTTAAAAATTTAATATTTTTTTTCGAGATTAAACCATATTTTTGATCAGATTTTATCTAAAAAAATTTTACCTTCACGATAAAATCACTAATTTCTTTTTTTTTAAAAAAAATATATTGTCAATTTTATCATTCTTCAACAATTTTTCGGGCAACTGAATTTTAAATCTTGGAAAAGTTCTTTCTAGTGTATTTTTTGAACATTTCACAATATCTATATTTTAAATTGTCGTATTTTTTGGAATTATTCGTTGAAAAATATTAAATTTATAAGCGCAAAAATTATTATATATATATGTCTCATTTTAACAAAATATATTTTCGATCAAGCGCCGATTCGGTAAACAGCCCGAAATTAAGGTTATTTGCGTTGGTTCCATGTGGAACAATTGGGAATATATGAAGGAAGGTTATTTATTATTTATTAAAATAGGATTGATTTAAATTAAAGACGATTGATCGGCTTAAGAATAATATCGAAAATTTTTCGGAATTTTGTGAATGACAGTTGTGGTTCTGATGGGTAAGATACGGAATGAGGCGTAACAGTAGGTAATTCAATTCCCGTCTGGATCTCTTTAAAATGTTTATGATTTGTTTGATGTTAAAATAATGATTTAGAAGATAATGATATGTATTGTAAGAATGAAAACTTTCTATTTTGATTGACAACTGGAACACATTTTATTTGAAGTTGTTTTCTAACCCACGTGGGCAAATTTAGATTTATTTTTCTTACCCCGGGTAAGGAAGTTTTGATATAATAATTTTAAATTACTTCTAGGATTGATCGAAACTTTGAACACCTTCACTCATCCCACACCAAAAGAGAATCCTGATCTCGTGAAAGCAGACGAAAATGGTCTAGATTTTAATCACTCGGATATTAATGATGCTAATAATGGTAAATTGAAAAATGGCATCGATTCTGATCCCCTATCACTTCCGGTGTTGTCATTTTTTTGCCTCCGAGAAACGGCCGCCATTGGAGCGGCTTATTCGTCCGCATTGTCCCGTCTTAACCGTAAAATTCCCATCGATTATGCCAAAACAACGCAATTTTTATACACGCACTATTTCTGAATTTCTTCCCTCTCCCTCACGATAAACAGACTATATCATAAATTTTAAATATTGAAGATGATTGACGGATCGAACGCCTTATTTTGACAGTATTCATTTATATATGGAAAGAAGTATTTTTTTTTATAATATATTATATAAATCCCACCGATTTATTGAAGGACGATCCAAGAGCAGGCGATAATTTACAAACCTCTTTTTTTACATGTATCATTGCGCCTATTTTATTTTGTGTATTATCTCGCTTTTATTATAATATAAGTAAACATCCTACATACGGGTAATATCATTTTATTCTCGTATCTTGTTATAAAATATTTAACTTCCTGTTTATCCCAACACCTATCAACTAATATTTAACCGTTTATCCCGTGCTGCACATTACAATAAATATCGATTTCCGGTCAACGTTTCATCCGGGAATAATATATTTTTGAATGACTTTTAAAAATCAATCTGACATTTATTTATTTCTAATTTTCGCGATGATTTTTTTTTTAATTTTTAAAATGGGTAACCTTATTTGATTTCTAGTCTAGTTGCTAAATTAACATTTTTTTCCCCACTCCCCCTTCCATCTAAAACATGGTGGCTTAAAATATTTGAATGACTTAAAATTCGCTCGTTTATGGCTGAAATAGGTAGATAAATCATTCTAATATTTGAGCTACAACGTTTATTTATTTATTTTTACCTTTAAATTCTTTTTTAAGATCTTTACGTGGCAATGATCTCTTCTCGCTTTCTATTTTTATCACGTGGTACTTTCTAATATTTTGCAATAACTGTTTTGATATAATAAAATTTGATGTTTTATTATACGAGTCAAAAAGATTAAAATTCTCTATTTGGCATTCAATGTTTGCCGAACCTTATTATGATAACTTTGCGAAACTTTTCTAAGAATCCCCAAATATATTGTGAGAGAAAAAAAGCAATAACAAAGTACTTTATTTTTGTAAAAGGTTGATAGCCCAATTACAACCCTATTTATAAAATATGGTATAATTATTATAATTTAATTTTACATTAATTTTTGTACTATCTATAATTATAACATACAAGATTCTAATGTAAAAATTTTTTTATAATAATCTTACAGTGACATGCCAAATTTTAACTAATTTTTTTTGATTGTTTAAAATTGTGATTCTAATTGTACTACACCAAAAATATTCAGACTTTACTATTAACTATATTAAGTACATGGTCATATCAGTCTTTTTAAACATTGTCTTGTTATAATATATTATATTCTTACCGCTTTCGCATAATATCATTTATTTAATTTTATTTTTTTAAATAATGTCCTCCAAAAAAATATGAAATTTCGCGCAAAGTATAAAATTTATATATTTATTTTTAAATCATCGATAGTGGTGTGTTTATTTTAAAAATGCAAAAAATTTACGAAATTAAATTGTATATTAACATAATTACGCACGTGGAAAATAAAAACAAAATTTGGCAAATTTAGATATTTAGTGCCATCTATTAATCTTTTTTTTATAAAGAATATTTAGCTAATCTTATATAATAATTAACATCTGGTGGGCCAAAAAAAAATCGTAGCGTTTTTAAATCATTATAAGAGTGCTTACAAATTGAGCGCTTTAAACGCTGAGTTACAAAGTGCAAATAATGAATTTCAAAATAGCCTAGTGCAAATTGTAAAATTACCGTTTGTCGTTAGCAATTATTTAAAAAAAACACAAACAGGTTTGCTTTTCCAATACTCTTTTTATTCTTCGTTTTGTGATATTTTATAAAAATGTAATATAAATATTAACTTACTTATAATCCTAAAAAAGAATATTTAAAAATTAAAGAAATAAGAACGCACGCAGACGATAATATAATTTTCAAAGACAAATCCTTTTTATTTTGAACTTATTTAAAATTTTGAATAAGTTCAAAATAAAAAGACAATCCTCAATTTAAACAAGGGAGACGTTACGTTTTTTTTTGTTTAAAAATTACGGCAAAAACGTAAACGTTCAATTTGTGAGCATTATTATGTATTACAAACGCCTTGTGGTTAACGTTTACCAATTTTGATTTTACTATTTAAAATAAATTATTTGAAATATAACGGAAAACGCTTCGATTTGTGAGTACCATACCTATAAAACATGTCATTCGATTATAAAATTTCGTATTTTATTGAATATTTAAGAAACTCAAAATATATTTATAATTTGATTTATAGTCAGTTTTTATTAAAAAAGATTCGAAAATGCTAAAATTTGACAAAAATATTTTTTCCCTAAACGAGCTAGATGTGCTTTCCAGTAGGTTGGAGTTATAGTGGACATTTTTCTTATGTCAAATATTTCGGTTACCAAACAAATTTGAATTAGAAGGTATTTATTGGCTTATAATGATTTAACCTTATTAGCACCAAAAAAACGATAATTTTGAATTAAAATGTTGTCAAAATAAGATCTTATAGGAATAAAATTGTAATTTTCCAAGTTTGATTCGTAAATTTTCTATATAAAAAAAAAGAAATATTTGTTCAGTATAGCGAACTTTAAAGTAACTTATTCTTGTTCCGAAAACAAGGCCCCTGTTCTAGGTCCATTTGTATTATCAAGTGCGAAACGAATCAAAAGAGACTATAAAATTTTACAACTTTTTTGGATCTTTAGACGAATTTAGGACAAAAATATTCGAAACTATGGCCCCCTTAATTTCGTTTAGAAAAATAGACAAAGTTAGTTCGATCGGTGGAAGATGATGGGATTGTTATTCAAGAAAATTGAGAACCGATTCAATCTATTATATTTCCTTAATTACACAGTGATGTTATTGATTTTAAATAAATATTTCATGTTTGTTTTGCAAATCTATGATTATGCAAAAAAAAGGCGAGCTTTGTACTAGTCAAATATACTGGGAACTTCGCTATCAGAAGAAAAAACTTGAGGGTCTTGAATTATTCTATATAAAATTTTTAACATATTTATTTCTGTTCAGTTCTTAAAAATATTTTAAGATATATACAATAACATTAATATCTAGAAAGACGATGCATTCATAATAATGCATTTGAAATTGTCTTTGAATGCAAATCAGCTCGACCCGCCATTTTGGTAACCCATATAGTAATTATTCTCATGTTAAAAACTGCTATTAAATAGATAACCCGCTTCCATACTCTCTTGATAATCAGGCAATTCTTTAATAAAGTTTGCGTCAGATATAGTAATAAATTGGCATCTCTCTTAAAATTTTTAATAATGATATGGGTAACCAAAATGGCGTCCCCAGCTGTTTTTCATTGATGAACACTTTCAATGAATGCATCGTCAATCTAGGTATTATATGTCACTGGATAAGTATCCTTTTAATGAAATACTAAAATTTTTTAAAAAAAACTACACTTTTTAGAATTATAAAGATTTCAAAACCAAATGTGTTTTCTTACCCACATGGTATATAAGAACAATATTCTTAAAAAAATACAAGAATACCTGTCTAATTTGGGCACCCGTAATTACATAATATTTTTGCTCAACTTTTTTAAATGCATTAGTAGTTAATAAGAATTTAATATGGGCTCAAAATTTTGGTCAAATTAAGAAGTTGCCCTAATTATCACTAGGCAAATTTTTATTGTGCATGTATTTGGTATGATGATTCTGCATTTTGTAACTGTAAAAACGAATAGGTAACTTGCAGAATTCATCAGATAAAACGAGGGATATTATTCTAAATTTATGAGTATCGCCGCATAATTTACTCATTATAATGTATGTTAGCGGCAATATGAGGTCTGACTGTAGCCATTTAAAATTAAAAGTTTCGTGCCAAGACATAGAAATTTATTTTTTGTATTAAAATTTATATCATTATATACCCTCCCAAAAAAAATTATACAAATACGACACGCATCTAACCCCTTTATAAATTCCCTGATTAATATATTAAATTATTTAATGTAAATGGGAAGATGATATTTAGGCTATTATAATTAAACAATCAGTAATTTATAATGTACACAGCCTTGGTGGGGGGGGGGGCGAAAGGGGTTTCCTACAGAGAATTTTCTGTCGTGCAAATGCTGTAACTTAAAATATGATTGAAATTAAAAAAACGAAATTTTGGACCAAAAAATAATAAAAAAGAAATTGTTTTATTTAGCCCAAGGTTTAAATAAACGCAGTTATAAATAGTGGCATATAGAGGATATGTGGCCTTAAAAGATTTTGTTTTATAGGTATATAAGTATATTGTTTAACATACACCCCCAAACCACTATTTCATGTCCATAATTTATATTTCCATATAATTCCCAATAATATATAATATATACTCACAAGATACAAATCTTAAAAACAAAGATTGATAATTGTAATATCTTAATCTTTTCGAAAATGTATAGAAAAACGTCCATACCTGTCAATAACAAATCGACAGATACAACAATTTGGCCCATCGAATAAATTATATCGGAAAATATTGAATATTCATTATCAGAGTTGTACAAAAGATCTTCTTTGAAGATTTTTGAGCGAGATCTAGCTCAAAAATTTGAGCAAGATCTTTGAAGATCGTAAAATTTGAAGATCTTTTATTTTTTAAAAATTTCGTGTAACGATCTTCAAAAATCTTCATGATATTTATTTTTTTACCCCTTTATTAAGAGCCCAGATGTTTTTCAATTTTCATCAAGGCAGGGGGAGAGGTATAAAACATAAAAGAAATATTATATTAATAAAATTGAAAAACATCTGGGCTTTTAATAAAGGGGTAAAAAAATAAATATCATGAAGATCTTTGAAGATCGTTGATCGCAGCGATCTTCAAAGATCTTTTTAAAAAATAAAAGATCTTCAAATTTTACGATCTTTGAAGATCTTTTTATTTTGAGCAAATGTACAACTCTGTTCATTATATATATATGCATATATTAAAAAAATCATTTATTTGATTCAATTATGAAGCCAAATATTTTTTTTTTGAATTACATAAAATTATAAATCCTCGGAAAAACAATGGAAAATAAATAAAGAATGCATGTTATTTTTTAATATGCCAATCATCCCAAAAACTCGTTTTTAATGTCCATCTTCGGTGGCTATATGTACGGGACCATATTTTTCATTATACAATTTGATGTACTCCTTCTTCCGTTTTTCCCTCGTGGAAAAATAGGTGGGGTATTGCATTTTTTCTAGCGGGTGCCAAAAATCTAAAATCTATTTTATTTTTTTTTGCCGTTTGTTAAAAAAAAAAAACTATTTACCAATAGTAAATTTGGAAAAGGGCGGGGAATTCAATTTCGACCAATAAGGTGATAGAAAATAATTTATTATGCGCAATATACAATACGAATACTTACAACATCGTCGATAGCTGGATATCTTTCGTACGCCACTCCGCCGGGAGATGAAGGAACTTGTATGTATTTTTTTTTTTTAAAAAAGAAATAATTATATTCTTCCATTCCTACCTTTTCACTTTTAATTTTCTGCCTATCAAAAAAAGGAAGAGAGAATCAACTATTGGTATTATTTGAATGTAACCATTATTCGATTGGTCAATTCAAGAGTTAAATTTATATTAAAAAAGAGATTAATAAATCGTCGGTTGAATGTTATAATGTTCTAAATCCACGCATTGTTACATTATGATCTCATATTTAATATGCGAAAAAAAAATAACAACTGAACGATTTAAAAAGGATATAGTAGATAGAACACTATAATATTCATCTGAATAAATGTAGAAAATATATTTTTTTTTAAAAAAATAAATAAATAGTTCCACAAGGAATACGTTAAACTAACTAATATTTAAAAATAATAATTTCGTTTTAGACATAATCTTTAAAGTTAAAATTATATTTTACAGATCAGGGGCTGAGGGTGCCTATATTTGTGACATTCCCTTTCTCCTGCCATCAAAAGCTGCTTCGCTTTGATCATGTCTATAACGTCTTTATTGGCGTCGAATCGAGCCCTCAGCACAACGGCGTGATATCTCCACAGGTAACTAAAATTATATTATTATACGTCTCGTAAATTATATCCTCAACCGTTATCAGAGGCCTGCATTGCATACTTTGAATGGGCATGTTAGGCTTTTTTTATAATATTTTCCATGTTTGGCGGGGGGGGAGGGGGGGGGGGGGTTTACACATAACTTATAGATAAAGGGGCTGGCGTACAAGTGAGCGGGTTAAATAATTTTCGAAACAACGGGTGGACGGGCTTTTTAGCTGAAAAGCCGCCGATTGCAGACCTCTAATCGTGATATCATTATAATTGAAAAGATCATATCGCCTTTAATTAAATCATTCTTTCAGGGTTGCACGCAATTTCAGCATATCTATAAATTTAATATATTATTATTCTTTATTCTTTTACACTGTTTTTCTAATAATTTCTTAAAATAATTAAGGCGACTGGATAATTACTTTTTTTTACATAAAAATATGGTCATCTAAATGGGCGCTATATATACATGCACTTTTCGATGCTGTAAATAAGAATTTTTTTTTTTAAATATTGTTTATAATTATCAAAAGTAATATAATGTGTATTATAAAAATTTACAACGTCGTTACATTTAAGTTACTTTAAAAAGGTAACGCTATCACTTAATTACCAAACAAAAATTGTTTTTCTTTTTTGATAAATTGTACAGGATTTTTTTTTTTTTGGGGGGGGGGTAATTTTAAAAGAGTGATTTGTTTTTCAAAGTTTATAAGATCGTTTATTTATGGGCACCACATTTGCTATACTGAACACTAGCTTAATAGGTGCTGGGATGGCAAGGGTGTATTCAGGGTTGGGGTGGCATCGTGGATATTTATATCTAAGATGCAAATTATTCAAAAAATAACTGTCTGCATTCAAAAATATAGATACCTTCTTTTAAATAAAAAATTATATTCGTTTATTTTAAATAGTATTAAAATTTTTAGATGATATTATATTTTAAAATTTAATCCAAGTTTAAATATTTTAAGATAGGGAAATGATATAATATATCCAACATTACTCCAAAAATTATGAACCAAGTTATTGAAGACAAAGTATAATTATAGAATTGAAAAATAAAAAATCAAGGATATTGTAATTACAAATATAAATAATTACTGCAGAGTGTAAAGAATGCCACAAATTTATAAGTGGCTCTGCAGGCTCATTATATAATTTTGTCAAGCATCTAAAAGTGTATTATATAATTTTATTAAAAATTACATTTATATGATAATTATTTTATATAATATCATTTATTAGCTAAATTTAAGAAATTTTTAAAAAATAAATTTTTATTTTCATGATTGATAATGAAATAAAAATGATATATAAAAAATCATTTAGAATTGAATAGAATAAGCTAAAAAAAAATTTTGAGATACATGAATCATAATGTATATTACATAAATTATCAGAAATACTACAATAACAAAAAAAATTTTGAAAACTGCAAAAACTTATAGATAAATTTTTATTTTTTATTTTAAAGTGTTCTTAGTTACTTTAAAAAAAAAAGATTCAAATATTTATTGAAATTATTCCTAGGTATCTAATGTCTAACAACATACAAAATTTTAAAAGCATCTGTATCTATACCCATATATAATTTTCTAAAAATATGAACAACCCTAAAATTATTATATATTAACATAATGTAACATTACTTTTTGGATAGTAAAACACAAAAAAAAAGATTTACATTATCTTAGTTTATAATAATTGATAATTAGCTAAAATTTTGTTTTTAATAGTTGAAACTGAACCTATATTGAAAATTGAAAAGAGGTCAGCTGAAAATCTCATTTTTCTTGCTTATTTAACATTACATTAGGTAATTTGGGGAGAAAATAAAAAAAAATTCACTATTTGTTTAACATAAATGAGAAATTGTTAATATTATATATATATATAGTTAAACTAATATTATTCGTGGATCAATTGGTAATTTTTTGGAGGTTTGGGTTTGCTTCATTTGCTCATGCCCAATTTTGAAAGCAGTTAACAATTAAATGAAATTTAAACAAATAGGACAAACCAAATAATATATATGTAATCTTACTATAAGTCATAATGATCTCTTAGCGTTTTTAGGGATTGTTTATATAATCTGCAAACTCTTTGCCTATGAGATAGGACCCTAGTTTCTAAGAATGACATCAAAATTTCTATGCTACTTAATCTACCATGAAATCAAAAACGTGATATGTGTCATTTGTTGCTTTATAAAAGGCACATGACATGAGACACTTTTCATTTGAAAATGAAATTGATTATATGAGATAATTAGTTTTATTTATTAATAGACATATTTAAAAATATTAGAATAAAGAAATTATAAAATAATGTTGTAATATGATAATTCGAAAATTATTTTCTATAAAAATCTCGATTCACTTATGCTTATAAATGCTAGACTGCTAGTTTAAAATCTATCTTGCCTTAGCAATATCTATGTAACTGTAAACTTAGATTTGGCTGATAAATTCCTAATTCAAAAATATGGCAATCTTTTGTGCTTTATTAGTGTCTGCTTTTAACCAGTACAGTATCCAGATAAATAGAAAAAATTATTTGTAACAGGATTTTGGCAACCTTTAATTAATGTTTCAGAAGTTTCAGTAAATTCTATCAAAGTTATCATAATTGTATATTAATTTATCCATTTGGCAGAAAGTCTATAAATAAAATAAAATTGCTAAAATAGACATCGTGTTAAGATGAAAAATATTTTAAAAAAACTATATACATAGTGTGCGCTAATTTAATACCTAACTAGTACTTTCAATTCCTCTCTCAAATCTGAAAACTACGAAAAGAAACTGAGTTATAAACAAAATTTATTAATGCTCTATTACCAACTATCAAAATATTAAGAACCGAGTAATTTCAATTCCTCGCTCAAATCTGAAAACCACAAAAAGAAGCTGAGTTATAAACAAAATTTATTAATGCTCTATTACCAACTATCAAAATATTATGAACCTAAAGGAGTTATTTTTAGAACATGAATTAAATTAAAAACCCCCACATTTACAAAGAATAGAATACATTATTTTAGTATATTGTTTGGTATGTATATGAGTTTACAGATATAGCAAAAAGTGATCCAAAAATTGTTTTATTTGGAAAACAATGTTGATTGTGTGCAATACATAGATTTGGTCGATGATTAGCAATATTATTGTATTTATAATAGGTCTATAATAAAATTATTAATTTTTACAATTTTACTCTATTTTATCTAAAAATAATATAGATAATCTGTCAATAAATTTATCCTACTCCTAGTCTACACCCCCTTCCCCTCCCCCAAATTCCTACCCCCTACCACCATCAAAAAATGGATGCAAACTGTTCCTACCCCCACCGTTCACGTAGAGACTGCTCTATAAACCCCAAGAAATTCGAATTCATAGCTTTCGAGTCAATTGAATTCACATAACTTTAAAATTACCACTCAAGAAGTACAGGCTCCCCTGTTGGAGTTTTACAGCAATCTCCTTACTTCATTTCACACCTGATACGATTATTGAGTTGTCTGATTTATATCACTTCTCTCCTATACTTTTTTCTATTTAGAAATTTTTTTTAAATATTCCTCGCATCCTATATGCGCTACGATCGACTTCCCTTTTTAAATATCCCACACATCCGAGTTTTTATGAAAATGTAAAGTCATTAAAAAATTTAAAACCTTAAGATCTATAAATTAAGTTGGACAAGTTTCTTTACCCAACAAGGCGGGTAGAATAGGAATCAGGTCTCCTATCAATCCTGCCCGCCTTCATATTCATATTATAAATTCCAATTTTATTAAACATTATTCTATTATCGATTAGAAATATCACAAATTATTCCTGATCATTTTACATATTTATAGAATGAACTAATAAGTAAAAATTTATAGGCCTAAAATAAATCGACAATTCTAGAAGAAATTATAAACGACCAATCCAAATCATAAAACTATTAAGTGGTCAGAGCTTCCTTTTAGATGAAATGATAATAGCTAGATAAGTAATCGAGAAAATTATTGTGAGATATTAAATTTCTAATAGATTATTATCCATTTTAAATTATGTCTAATATATATAATCTCCATAATCAAAACATGGTCGTTTTCGTATCTTCCTAATATATTTAAAATTTAAGAAGACTATATAGTGTAATGTTATTTTTTTGCTCTCTACGAGAGTCGAACCACAAACCTCCCATTTCAAAGTCACTTGTTTTAAGCGTGCACCAACTTGAATATAATTAAATTGAAAATATTAATTATATATATATATTAATTAATAGCTGATATTTTAAAATTCTGCCATTTTTTACCATACTAGCTGACGGGGTTGAAGGGTAATTATTTAGTTTGTGTGTATGTTACTAAATAACTTTATTAATAAATTTTATATAAATATTAAAATTTTGGAGAAAAAGGGGTAAAATTGTTGCAATCAAAATTTAAATTTGTGCTGGAAATCATATTAAATTCTTTAAGATTTTTGTATTTTAAATATGGGTTATACATTGGCCTGAAAATTTTTTTTGCAGACATAGCCAGGCCTGATCAAAAAACCAAGTCCCATGCAGCTTTCATAAAATTTTGCCATTTATTTTTATTTAATGTCTTAAATTTAATTTTATATTTAGAATAAAATATAGATTTTGATAGAAATCACATTGTTATAAAATAGAAATAAATGCTTGATAATTTTTTATTTTAAATATGGGTTATACATTGATCTGAAATTTTTTTTTTGCAGAAATCGCCAATCCTGATTAAAAAACCAAGCCCATGCAACTTTCATATTCTGATTTTATTTTTAAGTGAATTATGACTTTTATATATTTTATTTAAGTTCTCAACTAACTAAATTATTATGGTCTTTGGCGGGCTTGAGAAAATTTTCTCAACAATATGGTTTTCAGAGATTTACCTATCTCCAGGCTTGGGAAAAAATTACAAATTTATTATGGGTTAGCCAGGATTGAGAAAAAAAATTCAGGCCAATGTCTGGTCCATATTTAAAATTAAAAAATTTTCAAGCATATCTATTTTGAATTTTACCCAATATGATTTCTATCACAAATTTGAATTTTATTCTAAATATAAAATTAAATTTGATATTGTTATTAAATTACAATAGAAATAAATGGAATATAAAATTAAATTTAAGACATTGATATTAAATTACAATAGAAATAAATGGCAAAATTTTATGAAAGTTGCATGGGACTTGGTTTTTTGACCAGGCCTGGCTCTGCAAAAAAAATTTCAGGTCAATGTCATGTCTACCCATTTAAAATTAAAAAATTTCCAAGCATCTCTATTTTAAATTTTATTCAATATGATTTCTATAACAAATTTTAATTTTATTCTAAATATAAAATTAAATTTAAGAATAAGACATTATTATTAAATTACAATAGAAATAAATGGCAAAATTTCAGGTAAGTTGCATGGGACGTGGTTGTTTGAAAAAAAAAATTTCAGGCCAATGTATAACCCATATTTAAAATTCAAAAATTTTGAAACATCTCTATTTTTAATTTTACCCAATATTATTCCTATCACAAATTTAAATTTTGATATTTCTAATACCCTTAATGCTCACGGGTTACATTGCAACAATTTTACCTCTTTTTCTCCTAACTTTTAATATAAAGCATATTTAGTACCATATATACAAACCAATTAATTATCCCTCAACCCCGTCAATCTTGATGGGTTATTAGCTGTAATATATAAACGACTACACAGTTGACCATTATTGTTTATCTAAAATATGCAATCATATGCTCATAGCCGTTGTATTAATAATCTTATATTACATAGTAACACAAATAATAGATGCTGGTTAATTTGCAGTAATAGCCATGACACTCACGATGTAAACTAGTATCAGAATTTATTATGTTGGATAAATTGTAAAATAAAAACACTAAAAATCTTTGGGTGAAAATATATTGAAGCCTTGAGTTATTTACACGGCAAGGATACCATATAAGAAATGAAACCTTTTAGAACTATAAAATAAGGACCAGAATGATATGCTGAAAAATTAAGATTTTATATATTGTCGCACCACCTCTAGTTGGTATATTATATTTTAAAATAATAGTAGTTTGTAAAAATATCAAAAATATAGTATTAAAAATTTAACTCAAAACTGTTTTTTAAAAAATAAAAAAATAAAAGAAAAGATATCTAATTTATTACATCTATTGTAGGATGAATAATAAAATGTTAAATAAAAATTACTTACACCTCAATAGATGTTAAATACTAGAATAAAAATTACTTACACCTCAATAGATGTTAAATACTAGAAAGCAAATTGTTACTGCATTTATTATCAAAAGCATTTATTAGTTAAATTCATTATTATATTAGCTGTAATATATTATAACTGCCAAATACGTCTATATAAGTGGCATTTATATAATATTTTATAATATGTCATTGATATTTATTTAATTAGGGTTATAAAATAATTTAAATAATAATAGTCAATTATGATTCAACTGTTAATGCTAAATTAATATTTAGTGAGTGATATTAATATTCTATTTTAACACAAAATTTGATTGCTAGCTGACATAGTGAAAATATAATTTATGTGTATTAATTTAATCTAATATTTAAAATAGTATTCATTTTATAAATATTTAGATAGTCTTATTAGTTTTTAAATAATAAAATTAAATCTATATTTTACTTAATAGAATTATAAGAAATCTTTCAGGGGGCAATCAAAAAAAAATATTTTTAATTCAAGGGGTTAAGATTCCATTTAAAAAATTTTTTTTTGCTTCAGGGTGCTATTCAAATTTTCTAGGGGGCTCGAGCCCCTGCGCGCTCCCTAGCGCCGTCACTAAAATAATATCACTCATTACCATATTCGTTTAAACTGCTTAATAACCCAATACCACACTAATTCTGTTTGTTGTTCTGCCATCGAAGAAAATGGATGACAGAAGACATAATCTTTATTGTCGTTCGTCAAGGTCAAATTATTAGACATAATTTATATAATTTGATTATCCTTAGAGCTTTGAGATCAGCCCAAATTCCATCTCTTGAACCTTCATGTCTTTTCAGATTTTATGGGAAACATCTAGATGTGATTTATCAAATTTCCTGGAAGGAGGTCAATTCCTGGTCTTTGATTGCTCGTATATAGATTCATCGACTCCTTCCAATTAAGCACTTAACATACTTGAGAAAAAGGAGCAACTTAACATGCCAAAATATTTAGAAATTTCTCAACACATATTCATTCCTATAATATCCAACATCCTAACAACCTTTGAGAATCGTAAAACTCGTGGGTTTTTTCTTGTTTGTTATATTAGAAGGAGATTTTAAATAGTTAGCAGCTTATACCATTTAGTTAATTTGTCTAAATTTTTAAAATGATTATAAACAATCATCAATTAAAACCTTTTTTAAGAAAATATTTCCCCCTATATTTTTATATAATATTTGTAAAATAAATCCGTATTTATTTAGGTTAGGAATTATTTTCCTTTTCATAGATTTAGATGTAAGGCTCTTGATAATTTTATTTACGAAAAAATCGAAACCGAATAATTTTTACTAGGCACCCTGGGCCATAGATAATAAACCATGTATATTTAATTTAAATTTATGCCTTTGGTATAGCCTTATAATTATATTTAATATTATATTATTTTCAAAATTTTATCCAAAATAATAATTCAATTTTATAAAAACTAGCTAGTTCATCTAGTTATAAGGGGTAAGGGTATAATAAAAGAGATGTATAATGTTTTAATTTAAGGTAAACAATACAAAAGGAAGTTAATTTTCATGATTTTTGAAAAGTGTAAGCATAGTATAGAGATGTTAATATTATATTCAAAGGAAATATTTTATTTTTAATTTAATGATTTAATGATATAATATATAATATTTTTGTTATTGTGCAAAATTCTCGGAAAATAATTTCTTATACACCCTAAATATAAATTATCAAAAAATAACAAATTGTATATAAATTTGATATTATTGTAAATGTAATATTTGTATCATAGAGATGCAGATGTATCATTTACATGTCCCGACCCTTATTTTATCGACCCCTCCCATAGTTTTTTTAAGAATATATCATGTTTAATAGCGATTTGAATTATTTGTTTTTATAATATAAGGCTTGGCCAGGCCCGGGTATTTTTTTTAAAAATATTTCAGGCCCGACTCGGGTATATTTAAAAAAATTAAAATATGGGTTAGCTCATGTGCCCGGGCCGGGCCAAGGGGGACCTGCTGGTCACTGATTCGTATAACTTAAATCTGACATAAAATAGGGCATAAAATATATCCACACGGGTAATAAAAAACTCGCAAAATAATACTCTAATAAAAAGAAAATTAAAAAAAAAACTAAAAAAAAAAACAACGGAAGAAAAATAATGAGAAAAAAACATCTAGGAAATATAAAAGATGGGGAAAAAATTAAAGCAATCTGGAAGAATAAAAGATTTAGGAATGTGATAAAAAGATTAAAAATGGGATGGAGGTGTTTGAAATTTTCAAAACAAAAATTGAGTAAAAATCGTCATTTAAATTTCTTTATATCATCATCATCCTATTGGTTTGGTATATCTTAAAGTTATATAATTTTAAATATTGTTTTTTTAAAAAAATTTAAATTATAAAAATTGGAAAATAGAAAACTTTTAAATAATCATAAAAATAATATAGAAAATTCTATCAAATTTTATTTATGCATAGTATAGCTATAGATTTATTTAATATAAGTAAGTAAGTAAAATTTCAATATGGGTTAAAGCACAGGTATTTGGCATTTTTAATCATTAGTTAATTATAAATATCAAATTAATAAATAATTTGATAAATCATTCATTCTTATATATTTAGGCCTTTTAAATATTTTATTATTACATATCTGATAACTGATAAAAGGATGAGATTTTAAATAATTGGCGTCTAAATTTTTAAAATGATTATAAACAATCATCAATTAAAACCTTTTTTAAGAAAATATTTCCCCCTATATTTTTATATAATATTTGACAAAATAAATCCTTATTTATAGGCTAGGAATAATTTTCCTTTTCAAACCCGGATGAAGGCCGGTAAAAATATGTTTAGGCGTAATGCCCTTGATATGTTATTTTTACTAAAATCTACAACAATCGAATAATTTTTACCGGGCACCCTGGGCTATAAAACCATGTATATATAAATTAAATGAAAATTCAAGCCTTTGGTATAGCCTTATAATTATTATTTAATAATATTATTTTCAAAATTTTATCCAAAATAATAATTCAATTTTATAAAAACTAGCTAGCTCATCTAGTTATAAGGGGTAAGGGTATATTAAAAGAGATGTATAATTTTTTGATTTAAGGTAAACAATACAAAAGGAAGTTAATTTTTATGATTTTTGAAAAGTGCAAGCATAATATAGAGATGTTAATATTATGTTCAAAGGAAATATTTTTTTTTCGATTTAATGATATAAGATATAATATCTTTGTTATTGTGTTTAATTCTTGGAAAATAATTTAATATACACCCTAAATATAAATTATCAAAAAATAAAATTATAAAATTTGATATAAATTTGATATTATTGTAAATGTGATATTTGTATCAAAGAGATGCAGAAGGTGTAACATTTACACGTCCCGACCCTAATTTTTTCAAAAAAATACCTTTTTCGGTTCGGCCCGGAATTATAAAAATACATTATGTTTATTTTTAATAGCTAATAATGGCGATTTGAAATATTTGTTTTTAAAATATACGGCCTGGCTCATCCCGGGTACAATTAAAAAATTAAAATATAGCTCAGCCCGTATACCCGGGCCGGGCCTGGAAAACCAGCCGGTCCCGGTCTTTATATCTTAACCTGACTTAAAATAGGAAGGAAAGTATATCCACGGGTAATAAAAAAAAAAAAATTAATAAAAAACCCCCCCCAAAAAAAACAATTGGAAGAAAAATAACGAGAAAAAAATACATCAAATAAAAACGATGCGGAAAAAAATATGTAAGAGTTTTTTTCGAATCGATTTTGTTTTGACCAGAGCTACGCTTCAGATAATAATTTTAAAAACGGCCACGCAAGGACTATGAATGTCCCTTTCTATTCTTACATTTTAATACGTGTAATAATAAGATATTTAACAGTTTTAGGATATTTGTTTATAATATTTATAATTAACTAATGATTGATAATGTCATATCTCCTAAACCCGTGCTTAAGCCCATATTAAAATTTTGTTTGCATCCTTATACATTAAATCTATAACTACCTACGCATAAAATAAAATTTGAAATAATTTTTATAGTATTTTATGATTTATTTAAGGTTTTCTAATTAAGAAATATTTAAAAAAAATATATATATTTAAAATTATGTAACTTTAAGACCAATAGGACTATATAAAGAAATTTAAACGATGCTTCTAACTCAATTATATTCAAAGATATCTAAAATTTAAGGGAGTGCATTTTTTGCTATATCCCATTTTTTTTAAACCTTATAGGCCCATATCTCAGCAGCCGCTGTTCGAAGGTGATGAATAATATTTTTTTTCTTAGTTATAATATATATACAAACTCTAGTAAAAATTTTAGGAAATATCTGAGGAAAATCTCTTGTTGATATTATTTTTATATAATGTTATTTATAATTTTAATTATCTAAAAATGTATACAACCTATAGGAGATTGTAATAAAAATGTAACTAAGTTTTTTGTCAAATTTGGCATAATCAAAAATAGTTTTATTTGAAAATTGAACCGATTTGTAAAAACGGCTAACTCTATATTTTAACCAATTTTTTAATAACCTCGAGATTTTATTGATAGATGTCCAAATTTTTGTGCCATCTCTGACCAAAATATTCGGACTTGCGTAGGATATTTTATGGATTAAAATATTTGGTTAACCGTTATCGGCTCAAATAGTTTTAACAACAGTTAATCATAAACTTCAAATTAGAGATCTGCAGAGTTAGACCCGGCCCGAGCCCGACCCGGCCCGAGCCCGACCCGGCCCGAATTCTAGTTCTATTTAAACTAATCGGGTTCGGGCCGGGCCTAATATTTTTTAAAAAAATCGGACAGGGTAGGGTCGGACCTTGGAAATTTTTTTAAATATATCTTAAATTTATCAATTTTATATTGAATTTTTTACGTGAAATAAAAATATTTGATTTTATTTATTGAGATTAAACGACATGTAACATATGTCTTTTATTTTGAGTAATTAAAAAAATCAATTTCTATATTTAAATAAATTCGGGCCGGGCCGGGCTTGAAAAATTAGGCCAGATGCAGATCACCACTTCAAATAATAAAAATTAATGCAAATATTTTAAATAACGATTATAAAATTTAAATATGTCAATTAAAGCAGGTAATCTCAAATTTACCCATTTAAGATATTTTGGGTTATATTAAATATATAGAAGAAATCACAATATAAAAATAGTTTGTAACATCCAGAAACTATTGCAATCAGATCACGATAATCTTAAAAAGAAATTCATAATTTATGATATAAGCCAAATCAAAAAAAAATGCGACTTGCCACATATTATTCCAGAAGTAGACCTCGTTTTCCATATTTTATCAAGCATAAATAATGGCTAATAAGAGGGATAAATCGCCAGTTAAACGAAACAACATTAGTTCAACCTAGAAACATTTTTCAAGAATTGATTATATTTTTTATAAATCTTCAAAATTAAGATCATTATATTTTTTTTTGCAAATACTTCAACTTACGACTTAACTATGACAAAGGGGGTTGGTGGATTCTACCCTTGTCCTGAACCCTTCCTATCTTTAAATATTAAAACTAATGAAATATTTAGAATCTATATTTAAATCAATAATTTAAAAAAAATTTAAAGAGGAGTTATATTTTATATATTCATGGGATATATATTTTGACTTTGAGCAAGAATTGTTGTTAATTTCTTTAAACTTTCTTTAGTATCGTCAATATAAAGTTTTTCCCTTTTAAACCTCCCCCCTTTTTTTAATGTTATCTCCATCATCAGCAAATATGAAGCGATGAATATAATAAATTTATATTTGTAATTTTATAATTTTGTTATTTATTATATATTTATTCGATCATAAATTATTAAATATTGTTTACAAATTTCTAAATAATTAAAACGTTTACATTTTTATTTTATATTCATAAACATTTTAAAATATTTTATTTAAAAAAAAAGATTTAATTTTTAATCATATAAAAATTATTTATTATGAGTAAATTATTTGAACTCCATAACGCTATGATATATGTATTAGCAATGTGTGTGATCATCTGGACATTTAATAGTTCCATGGGGAGAAACGTTAATACGAAACTAAATGACAGTAAGTGTTTACATAATATATACAAACAAATTTTCTTTAATATATAATAAACCTGTAGTATAACTTAGGCAAAGGCCAGAAATTGAGTTGTAGTTTTTATCAAGAAAAACAAATTAAAATGATAAATTTATGTATTTTGAAATCACATGTTGGTATTAAATATATTAAGTGATACACCTATTATTTTAAAATATACAAATTAATAGTAATCATGTTAACTAAAAGCAGAATGATAAAGTTTTAATTATTGCAACATTCAAAATATCCAAATTTTTAAAAAATTATTGTTATATTTTTATAACTTTTTATTTCTAGATTTTTTTTTAGTTATTATTGCACATAATCGGACATTACATGAGAATAAAGAGATTAATGCATAAGTTTAGTAACAAATTAATATTTTTAGCAATTAATATGGAAAGGAATTGTAAAAAATATTTTAAAATTTTTTAATAATTGTTTTCATAATGGGAGTAAATTTTTGAAAATAACAATTTCGTTCTATAACTCAACGCTAGAAGAGTAAATTCTTTAAGTATATCCAAATGTAAATAACACAAAACATGAAGTAAATTGATGGTTGTTTTCTATAATGTTTTATGAGATTCATTTGTTGTAGCAAGAGTTTGAGAAAACTATTCAAATGATTTCGCTTTAAATTTTTAGCAAATCTTTAAAGATCAAAAAAATAAATAAAGATCTTTGGTAAAAAAAAAAAAATTTGAGCATGCTAAATGAGGATTTTTAAGCAAAATGAAAAATGTTCTTCTAAAGAGAAAGGATCTTTGAAGTTTTTTTGAATTTTGAGCAAATATTAATCCCTGATTTTAGCATATAATTATAGAAGTTGCAATTTTCTTATCATATCAAATGATAAAATTAATTGATTTTTTTAAAATAAAATTTTATAAAATTATATCGAAACAGACTCTTACGATGCGAAACGCTATAGAGAAAGTTAAAAAATATGATAAATTTTATTTTGTTTGGTTTTTATAATACTTTGCTTCCTGTTATTGATTACTTAGTTTTATATAATTTATCTTTAAATTTAAGGTTTTATCTTGTTTCAATTTTTTTTAAATTAAATTTTAGAATTCATAATACTATTTATGAATAATGATATTTAGATTTTTAAAAAATTAGAATAAATTACTACCTTAAAGCACGATTTTATATAGATATCATTTTCTTTTTGTCAAAATATATGAATTTAAAAAAAAATCAAAAATTGGTGTCGAAATATTCTGAATATAGCTGAATTATGAATACAAATTATGTCCTTAAAACAATTTATTCTTTTTAACTGATATACAAGAGGCCAACTATGTCAAACTATAATAAATATGTGTATATAAAAACACTTTTTTCCCCTAATTATGTTAATATATTTTTACTTTTTATAAAATTTCAATTTATCCCAGTTAATCTAACTACCTTATGTATGGAGCTTTCCGAGCCCAATTTCCTACCCTAACAAAGGACAAAAATACCATTTTCATTTCCTAAGATTATTATCTATAGAATATGTTTACATTATGAATATACAATAATTTTATAAAAATAAATTACAAATGTAGACATAATTTTGAGGATCAAATATTTTTTTTAAAAAACCCAGAGCCGTGAAAACCTAATATTTTAAATCCCCATTATTAGCTTATAAAAATTAAAAATAAATATATTATATTTTAAAAAAATTTGACCCGGAAGTTGTAGATGGTACCTCTACCACCGGTAATACCATCAAAAAATTTAATAAAAGCAAGCCATAAAATAATAAATCAAAATAGATATTTTGGATTAATACGTTTGTGGTTCGAAATACCATGGGTTAACAAACTCTTGTGACTAGATTTTCCAATCACGATTAAACTGATATCTGGACAAATATTTTTAAAATTTAATGTGAATAAAATCAATTTATTAAAAAATTTCAAAAATTTGGAGTACACATACTGTATCCTGTATAAAGTTTTTGATAGCTAATTATTTCAAAATATTTTCTATGTATAAATACACGCATAAATTTAATATTAGGACAAAATTAAATATTCTAATATATTTAGTTTGCATTTGCTATAGGCAATGAGAGACTTCGTGGTCTAATATCAATGTTGTTTTATCGAAACATTATTGGACTAAATTATATATAACTCAGCTTGGTGGTCTAATAACATTATAGTTTAGTCAGTCTTTATTTTAAATTTACTATTTTCATTATTCAATTCAAATATAAATACATACTATTGTTTTAATCCTTATTTTTTTTGTTCTAATTATATAAATAGGAAAACCAAATAATGCAGGTCTCACATTTTATGGTTTTTGATTTAATTTTATTGTAAATTATTTTCCATTAAATTTAGTTATATAGGACATGTATTTATAATTAAAAGATTCATAAATACGTGGTGTATAATTAAGTTAAACTAACATAATGAGTAGAATCATTCTGCACAGTTAAGATATCTAATAAATGTGGCGCACTATAATTTTTAAGTAGTCTTTGCTAGACCTGTGTTTGAGGAGGCCGTTGGCCGTTTGTTAATGGCTAAGCCGAAATTGCCGCCTTTTGTGAAAATCAAAAATGCTCATGATTTTGAAAAGTATAGTCCCTGAATCTTAGTTCATAGAGCCTTTATTTATCAGTTTACTTTTGCTATAGGTGGTGAGAACGTCACGTCTATCAAAGTTGTTTATCAAAACATTATTGGCCTAAATTATATATAACCCAACTTGGAGGCCTAATAACATTAAATACGTTTAGTCAGTCTTTGTTTTAAATTGCGCTAATTTGGAATATAATTCTAAAATTATTTTCTATATTCAATTTAGATATAATACCTATTTTTGTTTTAATCTCCTCAATTTTAAATTCTTTTATATATATTATAGGAAATAAATTTGCAATTCTAGACACAGCAGGTCTCGATTTTTATATAAATGTTCACACCAATATTTTCAATTTATGGGTTTGGAATTAATTTTATTATTAACTTGGTTATAGGACATGTAATTATAAGATTTATAAATATGTAGTGTATAATTAAATTAAACTAACAAAAATCTTAATCATTCTGATCAGTTATGGTACCCAATGAATCAAGCATATCAGATAGCCTCTATTTATCATTTTGCTTTCACTATAGGTGATGAGAAACTTCACATCTAATATCAAAGTTGTTTTATCATAACATTATTAATCTAAAATATAAATAACTCAGCTTGGAGGCCTAATAACATTAAATACGTTTAGTCAATCTTTGTTTTAATTTTCCCTAATTGGGAGTATAATAAATAAAATTATTCGCAATATTAAATTCAAATTTAATATTTATTTATGTTTTAATCCCCTATTTTTTTTTTAATTCTAATTTTGAATAAATAGGAAAATATTTACCTTATCTAGGATAACAGGTTCCGATATTTATATAAATGTGCGTTTCAATATTTTTGATTTATGGGTTTGAAATTAATTTTATTATAGATTATTTTCCTTTTAACTTACGTGTATAGGACATGTAATTATAATAAAAAGATTTATAGGTGAATGTAGGAGATTAAAATATTTAGTGCATTAATTAAACTAAACTAACAAAATCATAATCATTTAGCGCTGTTAAGGTGTCTAGAAAATGTAGCGCACTATATTCTTTAAGTAGCTATAGCTAGCCCTGTGTTCCGGTCGGCAGTTTGCCTGTTGTTTTTAGCCACACCGATGACGCTGCCTTTATGAAAATCAAACATTCAAGCTCAAGCGATTCGTATAAACTTCGGTTGAACTATAATGACAATTTTGATGAGAAAAGTAAAGTCCCCGAATCAAGCAGATCAGAGATGTTTTATTTATCAGTTTGCTTTGTCTATAGGTTGTGAGAAACTTCACGTCTAATATAAAATTTGTTTTATCAAAGCATTATTGGCCTAAATTATATATATAACCTAGCTTGGAGAGGTCTAATAACATATAAAAATTCACTAATAATTTGATAAATATTATAAATCCTAATTAGTTTATCTAAATTAATTTTTAAAATAATAATTTAAGAATATTTTTTAAATAAAGTAAAAATATTTTCTCCATAAAGCTATTATAATTATAAAATTATTTAATTATAGATCAAGGACTCCATATATTTTTATTATTTTCTTGAGTGAACAGTCTAATACGCCATGTTTATAATGAACCTAATCCTTACTTTTTTTAAAATGTTTCCAAAAATTTGTAATTCTCACTTTTGAATTCTCATTCTGAGAAATTCACTTCCGGTTACGACATAATTTATATATTACTGGTATGCAAATTTTTAAACAATATAAGATCGGGTTAATAATCACTTGATTTATAACAGAATTCAATATTAACTTTTATAACTCAAGATAGGTACCAACTTCAATTAAGATTAAACTAAAGTCGTTTAATTTTATTATAGCAACAAAGTGATTAATAAATATAACTTTTGAATTTAAACAAATTCTGATTAAAATTTTATCAAGGCGTAAGAAAAGTGAAGACCTAATTAATTCCCCTTTAAAAATAGAAAAGGGAGTAAGTTCTGTGTAACAATCTAATTTAAATTTAAGAAAAGTAGAAGACACTTATATTATAATATTTATGCATTAATTCGAAATAACTTATTGTATTTATTTGTTTTATTTTTAATTAATTATAATGAAATCAATACATTTTTATACTTTGTTTAAAGTGAATTAGAAAAAGGTACATAGGGTAAATTATTTATTAATAAATCATGTAATAATTGATCATCTTCAACTAAAAGTTTTGATTCTATAATATAGATAACATTGTATGAAATTGCATTTTGACAAAATTTTATAATTAAAATAAATAATTTTGAGAATAATATGCTTGTATACTTAAAATGTGACAATAAATAAAATTAAAACATTGATAAATAATAATTTAAATATTAGGTTGACTTCCCGCAAAAACATATTTCTTTTATTAATAAAGGTTCAATAAAGTTGAAGTAACTAGTTACAGTTACTATATTGAAAAAAAAGTAATTGTTACTGGTAATAATTCTATAAAAGTATGTTTAGATTTTTTAAATGTAATAACACTTTTTTAGAATGTAAACTTAATCTAAATAAAAAAATGTACATTGTACATTTAAGTTCAAGCCTAATATATAGGATTATATTAAGAGACAATAAATATTAAAATTTTATGATAATTATATATATATTAATATACAATTATTATTCTCTGTTTAGCATTAAGACATGTATTTGGATATTTATAATGGTTTTCGACTTATATATTTTTTAAATAAATTTTAACCATTTTGCTTTATATTATTATTTTCATTTTTTTCTTATTCATTATAAAATTTATGGGAATCGCGGTAATCATATCACAAATTGATTTTGTAGAATTTAATTTTTATTTTTTTAAATCATAATTAAAAGTGCTATAACATTGAGACTGTATAATCAAAAATTTGTTTATATATATTTTTGGAAATAAAAGTATATCTTGCAATTCGACTCAGATTAAGTATAGCAGATTTTTCATACATACCTTTTGCTTTGTTTTAAGAGTGTTTGTGCAAAGTTTTAAATATTTTATATATCAGGTGTTTCAAAATAAAGATCGTATTTTGAAATCTTTATATCTCAAAAACGCGTAGCTTGTTTCTTTTAATAAAATTTTATTTTTTTTTATTAAAAATTATATGAAACTTAATAGCTTCAAATTAATTTTTTCTGATTTAGTCGTATGATGAAAAATACTTAAATTTTATAATAAAATGTACTAAGAGAAATATAATTTTTTTTCCCCAAGTTAGCTATATAATCAGTTTCCCTAATCAATTATAATGCAAGACAAAATATACCTTGATCCTAACTATGGAATTATCAAATAATAAATTAATAAACTAGACAAAATATATGTTAGCTTAGTTCCTACTTTCTATTGTATAACAACTAGCAATCTATTCCACTGATCGAACGCGAAAATTATATTACGATTTTTCTTTTCTCAAGTTTGCTTAAATGATACAATAATGATTGTAATTTATTTTTTATAAATAATATATTCAATTCGCTTTTGATAAATACAGAGAATTTTAACCAGGGCCTTTAATTCGTTAAACTGCATGGTGAATAATAATTTACGTTTCACCTAGGGAATTTAGTCGCATTCCATATTTTTCTCCACGCGGCATAATTTTTTTTTTTTGAGTATAAGATTTCCTTAAACTTTACATTACAAAATTATTGTTTGATTTTTATTTTTGATGAATTAAAGGAAACGCTTATAAAATATTACATGTAAATATTTTTTTATCCATGCTATTTTTATATAAATGTATGGTTTTAAATTTAACATATCAGTTATATACTTTAATAAATTAGCTTTAATTTTGGCCAAAAAGAAACAAATATATAAAAGAAAAAACACGTCTATCATTAGCATGAAGAGACCCTAATTATATTCTGAAAAAAATTAAATTTCAAGGGAAAGGTATAAGAACTATTGAAATGCCAAAAACATCCGTAGAGGTGGTATGTTAATAACATGGTAAATATATTGTTGGAAAAATAAGGTTACGAAGAATAGTAAAATTTGAAAAATGTGGTAAATAATAATTCGGAAACTATGTGTAAAGGAAAGAGGAAAATTTTAGAAAATAAAGTGCCAAAGAGTAGCAAAAATGACAAATTTGGTAAATAATTTTGAGGAAAAATTCAGGAAAATGTGATGATATTTTGGATAATAAAAGTGATATAAATAATAATAAATAGACAGGAAATTGAGAAAAATTATTGATTTGGGAATAGATATTATTTCTGAAATTGATAGTGAGGATTAAATTTTAGATTAGAAAAATAAAATAACGGAAGAGGAAATATTAAAATATAATGATATTATAAATGAGGATAAAATATATAAAGATTTAAATCATCAAAAATTGCCTTTTCTAGTCAAATTAATTATTTTAAAAAAAAGGAATCCAATGATATTGGGTAAAATATAAAAATTGGGAAGAGAAATGAAAAAAAATGTAAATCAAAATTTGGTATTTAAGGAATATATTGATTAATATATATAAAATAAATAAATTAGTATATATAAAGAATTTTTCCAAGAAATATTAGGTCGCATACACCATGAAGGAGAGAGTTCATTAATATGGATAAATAGTGTTCAGATTCAATATATGATGAGGTTCGGGGAGCGCTTAGTTCAAGAAACCATGTTAAATTATATATTATCGGAGAAATAATGGAATAAGAAGTTTATTAAGGCATAATAATCAATTATTATAATACAAGTTTTTTAAGGAAGAAGAAATATATATACCAGAAGGCGCAACCAATTCGGTACATGATAGCTAGAATAAAAGGATTTTTATGTGTGGGGGCCTTTGGAAAGGTTCGAAATAGTAGTGGTATTAAATCAATTTTAAAATGTACACAAATCATGGAAAGTTTAAAAAAAAAGATGAAATAGAGTGTATATATGTGTCGTACGAGGATTCGGAATCTCTCAATTTTAAATCGTTTACCGAGGAAGATTTTAAAGATTTTAAAATCCCATTTAAACCGAAAATGTATTCTAGCAAGGTGTGCGGAGTACTCAAAACAGTAAATTTTCAAACAATTTTTGGAATAAACTCTAGAAGTACTCATAATTTATATTAATTTTTATATGCATTTTTCATATAAATTATAAAAATACCGAAATATCTATGGCGGAAATTTAACAGGTAAATACTTTACGCATGCCAGAATCCATTTCCGGTTAAATCGAATTTGCCCTCGGGTAAATGATTTAAAATTGAGAGATTCCGAGTCCCCACGGACTCCGCATTCCCATACGACATATACATAAATAGCCAAGACAAAATGTTAGCGTTAAATTTATTAATCAATGATGTTTATAAAATGGAAAATTTGGTGGAATATTATATTACAGAATGGAGAATAAATAAACGAGTCTACAAAGCAATTTTTTTTTAAATCAAAGAAGGGAGATTGTTTGTGCATTAAAAAATAAATGTTATAATGAAAATAAGAACATCCATGATAAATATTAATGATGAAGATGAACATATGATTGCTAAGAACATCTATGATAAACAGAGTTGTTAAAAGATACTTTTTAAATGGATCTAGATACAGATACATCGTCTAAAATAATATCTAGATACAGATATTTTAATCAAAAATCTATCTAGATACAGATACCACATTTTTATATCTAGATACAGGATCTAGATACTTGTATCTAGATCCTTTAACAACTCTGATGATAAATATTAATGATGAAGATGAACATATGATTGCTAAGAACATCTATGATAAATATTAATAATGAAGATGAACATATGATTGCTAAGAACATCTATGATAAATATTAATGATGAAGATGAACATACGATTGCCGAACATTCAGCACGAACGATAACAATTACTGACGAAGTCAACGAATATTATGAACGCCTTATGTTTTTTTTATATAATGGCCTATTTGACGAATTTACTAAAACAAATTGGACCTGTCGTACTTTTATATTATTATTATATTATTAATATGATTTTTTTTTTTGATTTTGTAAAATTATATATATTACGTGTGGTTTTTTTTTGGAATTAATATACAAAATAGTAAGTATTACGAAAGAAAATGTACGATTTAATATGATTTATTAAATGTGAGAAACGGAAAAGTGTTGGCTAGATTTGAGCCTATTTTAAAAAACAGGTATCTCAAGATTTAGGCAACATTTTTCCGCTTAAGATATTGAGTTGGCTGTTTTAAAATATTGTCTCATATCGAATCGTTTAACTTACACTACTTTTATATTTAATAACATGGAAAGTTAGTTGAAAAATTTGGATAAAATCCTCATCATAAGAATAGGTCATAATTTTATTTTAATTATCATAAATTACATTTTATATTTTAAGTATTACATTTTATTCTCCTTTTTTAAACCAAAAAAAAAAATTCCTTCTATATCTTTTTTTAACAATAAAAAAATAACCAATAATGTAAAATAAAAATACAAATTGATATCAAAAAAAATGTAATGTTAATATGATATAAAAAAAAGTTAATATAAAATAGAGATCTGCAAAGTTAGGCCGGCCCGTACCCGGCTCGAGTCCGGCCCGGCTCGAACGGGTTTCGGGCAGAGCTTGGGCCTAATTCTATTTAAAATATCCGGGTTCGGACCGGGCCTAATATTTTTAAAAAAAATTCAGGCCGGGTCGGACCTTGGAAATTTTTTTAAATGTATGTAAATTTATCAATTTTATAATTGAATTTTTTTTTATGTAAAATAAAAATATTTGATTTTATATATTGAAACTAAACGACATATAACATATGTCTTTTATTTTGATTTAATTATAAAAATTAATTTCTATATTTAATTAAATTCGGGCCGGGCCGGGTCTGTAAATTATTTTTAAAAAAATTTAGGGTTCGGGCCGGCAAACTTTTTTAAAAAAAAATTCGGGCCGGGGCCGGGCTTGAAAAATTAGGCCCGATGCAGATCACTAATATAAAATAAAAATTATATCACCGAAAGGTATAACAAACAAAATCAGATTATTTAACATTTCACCCTCCAAAGAAATCCGGCTTATGATTTCCTTGGATATGTTGAATGGCAACGCCATTTACGTTCATGATCGCCACGCAATACTCCACCCATGTTCATGGTGTAGTCTTCTTTTCAAACCAAACGATGGCTTGGTAAAGTAAAGGGCGCCCTAAGCTAACTTCCCAATCGGATCGCTTGTGCGTGGCATCGGACATCTAGATCCTCTCGAGCAAGGTTTACGTTGTCCTTCAGCAAGCCATCCAAATTCTGAGTCATAGCATCAACCCTGGCTGAAACTATCCTTGGAGGTATGATCTTAGGCACGGCATCGAACTTCAAGTGGATTTTTTCTTGTCTGACCATTTTGGGTATGTAGGAGTAAGTTGATTCGAGGTCTTTTTTTGTTGTCGAGATATTTCGGAAAACCATTAATATTTTGAGGGTTGTGTCTGTGCTAACCACGACGGGAATAGTTGGTTCGGTTATCACCTCTATAGCAGTCATCCCGTTGATCAGGGCTTTGATGATGGTCACAATGATAGTCGTGGCGGTTGTCATGGAAGTTGTACCCGCTATTGTTGTATCGATCGTCTTCGTAGTTATCGTTGCGATTGTCGAAACGGTTGCTATGGTGACAATTATCTTAGCTTTGATCAAAACGATTGTCGTGGAAGTTGCTGTGTAGTGCGTCAAATTGTTTGTCGCGGCCGTTGTTGTAGCGTATCCTGTAATTTTCATCAAATCGTTTGTCATGGCAGTAGTCGCAGCGTACATCGAAATGTTGTCCGTTGGCTATTGTCATTGATGAATTGGGGTTGCTTGATAAGAGATTTACCATGTGCATGTCCTGAATGGGTTTTGTGGTTACGTAGCTATTTTTGACTTTGCCCATGTGATTAACCTCTTGTACTCCAGGTGATTCAGTCAAATGAATGGCTTCAACTTTCATCACGCCCTTGATGTCACTTGGCTCAGTAGTGTTTTCCTCTAGACCTAGATTGTAAATGTCTTCTATAGTCATAGAGCTCCTGACCACTTTCCTGACATCTTTGGAATTCGAAGCAACTCTGACTTTCTCAATAATGCGCTGAATGCCATTGAATTTGCATTCTTTATTGAGTCTTGCTACCCGTGTGACCCAAGCCGAGAACGTCTCATCCTTGCCTTGAGTGGCAGCATAAATTAAGGACAGTTTGGCATTTTCAGTCTTCGATGGATGTTGTAGCTTGAATTTGCCAAGCAGGGTGATTGGGTCCTGGAAGTCTGCTTCTGTGCAAATAGCTCCAATGTTATTAAATTCGTCATCTGGACTTCGGAGAAACAACGGAGTCTTTTCTCCGTTGGAGATCTTGCTGGTGTCGAAGAAATTCTGCAATTTCCCTATGTAAGCGCTGTCATCGCTACTAAATTTAGGGAAATCCAGCTTGAAGAATTCAGTCATATATGTGGAATTATTCAAAGCATCCATCGCGAAGTTCGGACGTAATTTAGCCTCCATGAAGAATTTGTATAAAATCCTCTATTATATATTATTACCAATTATGTAAAATAAAAATACAAATTGATATCAAAAAAATGTAATATTAATATGATATAAAAAAAGTAAATATAAAATAAAAATTATATCACCGAAAGGTATAACAAACAAAATCAGATTATTTAACAGTAGTCAAATAAACTCGTAGCATATTTGCGCTTAACATTTGCTGAAATAGCAAAAAATTAATGATTGTTTCTACATAATGAAATTAAAGTATATATTTTTTAAAAAGGAATACCATAAACCAAGGCAAGTTTTTTGCAAGATAGTTTAAAATTTATTTTAAAGATATATAAATAATAAAATACTGCAGATCAAAATTCAAATTTTTTCATGAGGGCTGGGAGTGGAATTTGAAACCCTAATCCCCCCTGAAGATAAAAGTGGGAATGTAGATGGGTAAATAAATTAGAAAATGTATTTATACAATCGTTTTATTCAAATTCAATATCTTTTCCTACAAATTATAAACATTTGTTCAGAGTTGTACTAAAGATCTTTTTTGAAGATTTTTGAGCGAGATCTCGCTCAAAAATTTGAGCAAAATCTTTGAAGATAAATTTGAAGATCTTTTATTTTTAAAAAATTTTGAGCAGCGATCTTCAAAGATCTTTTATTTAAAAATATTTTAGATCAACGATCTTATATTTTATAATATTATAGTAAATTAATATTTTTTTGATATTATTTTTTGAAGTAAATGGGTTAGTAAGCATGTTAAATTAAAATAAAAATTCAATAAAGATGTACCGACAATTTTCATAATCGTTATTTTTTTTAACTTTTTTTGCCATATATGGGTAAAAATTTATATTAAAATTTCAATGAAGATGTAATGTAAGTGTAACACAAAAAAGTGAAAATTGTTATAATCGTTATTTTTTTAACTATTTTAATTTATTGTGGCAAATAGGTAAAAAATTTATATTATTAAGATGTAAAAATAAAATTTCAAGATGTACCATAGAAAAGTGACAATTGTCATAATCGTTATTTTTGAACTTTTTTGAATTTTTTTAATATATAACATAGAAAACTGACAACTGTCATATGTAATATTTTTAAACTTTTTTTAAAATTTAAACAAGAATAAAATAAAGATATTTTGAAAATTATTTATTATTTTAAAATTATTGAAAAAATATATTGTTAACCAGGTTTGTTGTTAGAAAGGTCCTACCCCATCTAATTTTAAAAAATCACCGTCTCCAATCTAATTTTTTTTAATAAAAAATATTGGCTCAGCATGTTTCTTAAATCTTTGATGGCTTTAGATTATAAAATAAATGGTGCCTTCTAACTTCTATAATTTAAGCGTTATCTAAGTAAAGTCGTGTTACAATGTACAACAACATTAAACAGCAAGCCTTTGCGAGCTATAAGTGGGCACAACATCGCACACAAATCTGCCCAAATAATTTTCTTAGATCATTTAATAAATTTTACATATCATCATTTATTTGTTCTTGATTATCATGCTGAAAATGTATGTTATCATCTTGATTTTGATTATTTATAATGTACTTACCATAAAAATCATCATCATGTATATTTGATATATCACTGTTATTTTCCTGGGCGATCTCTATATTATTAGAATTGTTATTTGGTTGCAAAGAGTCCTTATATTCCTGTGAGGACTTATTATCGCTCATTTGTAACAAATATTCTGAGAATGCATCTTCAGAAAGATCGATATGAGTGATTAGCTGTTCTTCAGCTATCATTTCAACGGTTTTAATCATATTGGCACCATTGTCAAACGTGATACTGTATATTTGGTTCAAAAATATATTATTACTTTTTTAATAAATTTTCTATTTCTTCCTTTAAATTAGACGCCGTGTGCGACTTTACATAACATGGCTAAAGTTCGAATTTCAATCTTATAATCTTAAAAAAAACTAGATCTACCCAATAGAATAAGTTAGTTAAGGTAGGTTTCTTATTTCGTCAAAACCAAGAATTTGACGATCTATAAATATATTTAAAAAATCCGGACTCGTTTGAGCTTTGCCTTATAGCTCGCAAAGGCTTGCTGTTTAATGTCGTTGTAAATTGTAAAAGCACGACTTTAATTAAATAACGCTCAAATAATAGAAGTTAGAAGGCACCACTTTTTAATATTTTATAATTTAAAGCCATCAAAGATTTAAGAAACATGCCGAGCCAATATTTTTTATTAAAAAAAAATTAGATTGGGGACGGTTATTTTTTAAAATCTAGTTGGGGTTCTAACAACAAACCTGGTTAACAATACAATATATTTTTTCAATAATTTTGAAATAATTAATAATTTTCAAAATATCTTTAATTTATCCTTGTTTAAATTTTAAAAAAGTTTAAAAATATTACATATGACAATTGTCAGTTTTCTATGTTATATATTAAAAAAAAATCAAAAAAAGTTTAAAAATAACGATTATGACAATGTCACTTTCCTGTGGTACATCTTCAATGTTTAATTTAACATATGAACATTATCTATTTTTACCCATTTGCCTTAAATAAATTTAAAAAAGTTCAATAATAACGACAATTGTCACTTTCCTGTCGTACATCTTCACTGAAATTTTAATTTTACATGTTAACAATAACTATTTTTATCCATTTGCCTTAAAAAAATTCAAAAAAGTTCAAAAATAACGATTATGACAATTGTCACTTTCTTGTAGTACATCATCACTGAAAATTTTATTTAATAAGTTAACCTTAACTATTTTTATCCAATTGCCTTAAATAAATTCAAAAAAAATTCAAAAAAGTTTAAAAATAATGATTATGACAATTGTCACTTTCCTGTGGTACATCTACACTGAAATTTTAATTTAACAGGTTAACTGTTGTAATTATTCAATTTTTCCTTTTTTTATTAATTTTTTTTATATTGTTATGTAATTATTTTTTTGAGTATTATAATTTTTTTATATTTGAATATTAGAATTAGTTTATTATATTATAATTTTAGTTGGGCATTGTTAGTTCGCCATTCAAATTTGCAATTTGAATATTAAAAAGATATATATATAGGAAACAAAATAATTAAAAAAATTCATTATTATTATTCAACCAACAATTATTTCAATTATTCACAGATTATTATTTCAATATCAAAATAATGGTTTGATGTTATAAATATTTAATCTTTAATCTTCCTTTTTTTTATAATAATCAACGTCAAAATTCAACACTGGTCCGAAGAGTAAACATACTCAGGAACCGCAGATATTCAGTCTAATAAATAGACTATACAATTAAATTTAGAAGAAATAAATTGTGATTAAAAGTCAATTTTTTTTATATATCAGCGTATTTAAGGTAAAAAAAAAAATATATATATATTTTATATATTTTTTCTTTTCTTTTATTTTTAATGCCTTTTTATGCTTTTATTTTAATCATAATATTACTTACATTGTTGTATAATTTTGGCCGCAGCATTAAGTTATTTGTGATTAAAATTATTTTGAATTCTTTGTAATGTATCTAAGTCAAATTATTTTAAGGAATTTATTATTGGAAAATATAATGGCAATAATATTTTCGGTAATAGTGCATTTTTATTAGGTTTAATTTTAGGTAGAAATACATCGTACATCAAAATAGAAAATAAGGAATTAGATAAGATAAAAAATATATTAAATGAGGAAAATAAGGAGAGTAAACATTGCTAGAAGTACAGAGAATTTCAGACGAATTAGTTACTATAGCTGTGGTCAGCCAGGCCATATGTCGCGTGATTGTTATTTAACAAAGGATTTGAAATGCGCGAGATGTGGCAGGAATGGCCATTTAGCTATAAGATGTAGATTAAACAATATGATTGTGAGATGTAATATTTGTGGCCAGGATGGACACAGTCAAGAGAAATGTAACAAATGACTAAGAAAGAAATATTTTAATAGTGAATTTTGTAACAATAATTATTTTTTTAATGTTGATAATTTAGTAGCAAATAAGAATAAAAATTTTAATTTTAATAATAAATTTGGTAATAATAGTTTTTCTTATTTTAGTTCAGATAAAAATAAGCATTTTAATTTTAATGATAGATTTGATAATTATAATAATTTTTTTAATATTAATAATTGTAGTAAAAATAAGTATTTTAATTTTAATAATGATAATTAGGATAATGTTGATAGTGTTAGTGTAAGTAAGAATAATTATGGTGATATGAACGTAAAATTTTGTGATAATAAAAAGTGTTTTAACGTTGATAATTATAATTCAAGCGATATTAATTGTTGCGTTATTATAATTATATATTTTTGTAATCTAATTTTATTTTTATATTACATTTTATGAATTCAAATTTATCTTTTCAACTTAACTTTTTATTTTTGTAATTCAACTTATATTACTTATTATTTTGCGTAACCTTATTTATATAACTTTCGGTTTAACTTTACTTTTTTTTATATTATTTTATTTTTTATATTCTAATTTATATTTTATAAAACGTATAAATACCTTAAGAAAAGAAAAAGAAATTAGTCAATAAAGTTAATAAAATATATTTTTACTGACTCGAACCTCGCACCATATCGTCACCACCCATATTCTTTGCATGGTGCCCTTTGGGTGGTGGACTAGAAAAAGATGACTACCTAATCTGCTGAGATGACCATCTAATCTATGACGATTGTTTAATCCATTGAGATGACTCTATTTATATGACTACCTATTGTGTTGATTGCTTAACCTATGGAGATGACTACCTATTATGACTCTACCTTGTGCTTAACCTATGGAGATGACTACCTATTATGACTACCTTATCTATTGTGATGTTATGACTACCTTATCTATTGTGACTACCTAAACTACTGAGATGACCAAGAATCAAACCTTAGTACGTTCTTTCATGCAAAAAGCTTCTTTCTTTATGGTGTCCCGGCTCTGGATGTTGGACTGGAATATAATAGCCAGCACCTAACCTAATGTGACAACCTAGGAAGAACTGATATGGAAGTTGAACGATAGGTTATGAATTCTATTTTGTGAGACCAATGATGGTTACTTATTATTCTAATCCACGTAAGAAGTATTATAAATTAAAATTTTATGCCAGGATAAAGGCATGTTATAAATTTTTAAAATTACTAAAATGTAAAATCATAATGGATAATATTGATATTTTTTGATTTCTTGAATGATGACCAATTGTTGTAAATTAACATAAACCTAAAGATGAATTCTTAAATATAATTAAAAATATTAAAAATCCTAAACAAGAAGATAAAACTTAATTTTAAATATGTTAAAATGTAATTTTTAAATCACATGATTGATTCAAATAACCCTTATAAGTAATACTTAATATGATAAAAAGTTTTTGAAATTAAAAGCTTTGAAGACAAAAAGTTATGTAAAAAAACATTCATTTTAGAAAAATATATTTAAATTATGTGGTGAATCTTATGAAGAATTTTTTTTTTTTTGAATTAAAATTAGGGTGTGAAATTTAAAATTTTATTTAAAGAGAGGGAAATGTGAATAATATATTATTTGCATATTTTAACCTGGGAGATAGAAAATAAACAAAAATTAATTAAACACTAAAACACGAAAAATTAAACGCTTATAAAATATGAAATGCTAAAAAATGTAAAACGCAAAAAATATAAAACGCTAAAAATATAAAACGCATAAAACGCTAAAAGTATAAAACGCTATGATTAACTTAAAAATAATATAATAATTATTATAATTTATCATTCCTTATTCTGGATTAAAATTTTATTCCTTATTACATAAATTTTTATTCGTGCATATTCATATATTTGATTTGATCAACTATGCCAAATTATATATTCCGATTTATTCCAAATTCCAATATTCGACTGGATTAATTATGAAATTTGAGAAATGTGAAGGATATCAAGCTAACGATAACGTTCAACGATTTCATCAAACCTACGAGAACATTTGAGACTTATGCGCTAACCAAGAAGAAACCGAATACAATCGAAACGGGAAAAACTTCTAGAACAACAAACTCTCTATGACTTCTCCGATGAAATTATCAGAAGAGGGAGAATGTTGCGTTATTATAATTATATATTTTTGTAATCTAATTTTATTTTTATATTACATTTTATGAATTCAAATTTATCTTTTCAACTTAACTTTTTATTTTTGTAATTCAACTTATATTACTTATTATTTTGCGTAACCTTATTTATATAACTTTCGGTTTAACTTTACTTTTTTTTTATATTATTTTATTTTTTATATTCTAATTTATATTTTATAAAACGTATAAATACCTTAAGAAAAGAAAAAGAAATTAGTCAATAAAGTTAATAAAATATATTTTTACTGACTCGAACCTCGCACCATATCGTCACCACCCATATTCTTTGCATTAATAGAAGTGATATAAAAATAAAAAGTAGAGATTTTGAAATATATAGAATTAAAAATGCAACTTGTTTAGATGTACGAAAAATGGAATTAGAGAATTTTTTAATGAAGAATAGATGCCCGAGAGTAAAGATAAATATGGATGAAGCAGAAATTTGTTTTTTATTAGATACAGGAGCAGAAATTAGATTGATAAGTATTAAGGATTTTATGAGATTTTGGCCAGAGAAAGAATTTGTTTCAAAAAAGATAAGAGCCAAACAATTGGATGGTAGCGTGGTGAAAATTTTAGGGTATTATAGGGTAAGGTTACCAGGAGTTAATAAAAGTATAAATTTATGGATAACTACGTTGAAGATTGAACTAATTTTAGGTTGGTATGATATAAGAACGTTAGGTCCAGTTTATAATTGGTGGAATTTTTTCGAAACTATCCCAGTAGGTAATGATGAAAATAGTGAAATAATAAGGAGTGATTTTGAGAAAATTAAGTTACCTAGTATAGAAGATAAACAAGAATTAGTTCTCGATAAACTTAGAAATCGAACAACAGAATTTATTGATAATAGTGAAATAATAAGGAGTGATTTCGATAGATTTAAGTTACCTACTATAGAAGATAAACAAGAATTAGTTCTCGATAAACTTAGAAATCGAACAACAGAATATATTGGTAATAGTAAAATAATAAGGAGTGATTTCGATAGATTTAAGTTACCTATTATAGAGGATAAACAAGAATTAGTTTTCGATAAACTTAGAAATCGAACACCAGAGTTTTTGATTAAATATAGAGTCAAAGAGAATAAGATGTCAAAAGATATAAATTCTATTGAGGTAACACCAATCGAAATCAACAGACAGAGAAGTAAAGTAGCAGAACAGGAAGAGATGGTCGAAAATAAAAACAGCAATGATATAAGTATAATTTTAGATCAACATTTGGAGGTTTTTAAAGATGAGTTGGGTACATTAAAAAATGTGGAAATAGATATAAAATTAGTAGAGAACTACCAGAAATTTTGTGCAGTAAGAAGATTGCCATTTTCTTGGATAGAAGAGATTGATACAGAATTAAATAAATGGTTAAGAGAAGGTATAATAAAACCGATAGTACATAGCGAATGGGCAACACCGTTAGTGCCTGTAAGAAAACCTGATAATAGTCTAAGGCTATGCATAGATTATAGGATTTCACTAAATCCTTGGATTATAACGGTAAAGTATCCTTTACCGAGAATAGAACAACTGTTGGCAAATTTGAAAGGAGCGATTTTTTTCTCAAAGATAGATTTCTCTAATGCGTATTTACAGATTAAAGTTAATGAGAATACAAATAAAATGTTAACGATAACAACACATAGGGGTTTATTTGCGTTTTGTAGGCTACCATTTGGTTTAAAAGTTTCGGCGCCAATTTTTCAAAGGAACTATGACGGCGTTATTACAGGGAATAAAAGGAGTAATGTATTATTTAGATTATGTTCTGATATCGGGTAAAACAGAAGAAGAGCACAATACTAGATTGGTTAAAGTGTTAGATATAATATTGGAAAATGGTTTAAGAGCCAATATGAATAAGAGTGTTTTTGGAGTAAAAGAAATTAAGTATTTAGGACATATTATTAAGGGTAATGAAATTATGCCAATTGCAAAGAATATTGATAAGATAATGAATATGAGAGCCCCGATTAATAAAACGGAAGTACAGGCGTTTTTAGGAGCAACGAATTATTATCATCGTTTTGTTCAAAATTTTGCAGAAATTGCTACTCAGTTGTATGATTTATTAAAGAGAAATAAAAAGTTTGAATGGGGAGAAGCACAGGAGAAAAGTTTCGAAAGATTGAAAATAAAGATGGTAGAGAAACCTATATTAAATTGTTTTAATGAGAATTTAGATATTATATTAGCAGTTGATGCGTCCAATGAAGGTATAGGAGGAGTATTGTTACAGATGATTGATAATATAGAGAAGCCTATTTTATTTTTGTCAAGACATTTAAATAAGGCAGAAAAAATTTATTCAACTATAGAAAAGGAAGCGTTAGCAGTAAAGTTTGGTCTAACTAAATGCAGAGAATATTTATTGGGTCGAAAGTTTATTATATACTGATCACAAACCGTTGGTAGGACTATTTAGAAAAGATAACAAAGAGTGATGATTTCGCCCAGGTTACAAAAATGGTTGTTATTGGTAGGTAATTTTGATTTTGAAATTAGATACAGAGAAGGTAAATTAAATTGTTTACCAGATATTTTATCAAGATTATTCATAAAAGAAACAGAAGAGGAAGAAAGAGAGTCCAAAACCTATAATGTAGAAATATGTTTAGCAGAAGAGGAAGTTAATAATATATAAGATCTTTGAAAGTAGATACTAGAGAGAAACCGATAACTTTGGAACTGGTAGACAATATATCTAAACAAGATGAAGAATTAATGAGAATTAAAGCATGTTTGAAAGGAGACATAGAATGAAAAAATAAGGGCACATTCAAAAGAGTTAAGAATGAATTATATATTGAAGACAATTGTCTGATGAGAGGATATCGTGTAGTAATTCCATGGACGTTAAGAAAAGATATTCTAACAACGATACATATAGGACACCAAGGTATAGAAAGGATGAAAAATAAAGCACGGGTATATATTTGGTGGCCCCAAATGAATAGGGAAATAGAAAGTTTAGCTAGAAGTTGTGATACCTGTAACATGTGGGCAAATGTACCAGCAAAAAATAAAACAGATAAATGGCCAGAAACAGAGGTTCCAGGGAAAAGAATACACGTAGATTTTTTAGAATATGAAAAAGAAAATATTTTATCATGGTAGATGCTGGGTCAAAATGGATAGATTATCAACAGGTGTCAGGTTTAACAACAAGAGTAGCCTTGACGAGAATAAAGGATTTTGTAGGTAAGTTTGGATTAATGGAAACTTTAGTTTCGGGTGGAGGACCAGCGTTTAAAGGTAGAGTGTTTGACCAATTTTGTGAAAGGTGGAATATTAAGCATTTATTATCGCCACCACATTACCCGAGAAGTAATGGACAGGCCGAGAGAATGGTTTCCATTGTAAAAAGCTGGCTTAAGAAAGAAAAATATGGAGAAGGAAAATGGTGGTTATTGTTATTAGCTTACAATAACACTAAGACAGCCAAAGGGAAGTCACCCGCGGAGATATTTTTAGGTAGAAAAACAAGAATGGAATTAGATTTTTTGAAAGAAAAAATAAAACAAAAAGATAATACAATATGAGGAGAAATTTAAGGTTGGAAGCTTAGTTTGGATTCTTATGTTTGATGGTCCAATTAAATGGGGGAAGGGAATAGTAAAGAGAAATTTAGGAAGAAAAGGAGTTGCGGTAGAAATTGAAGGACAAAAGGGAACTTGGTCTAGACATATCAAACAAGTAAAACCTAGATACTTAGAGCAATAATATTGGATATAATTATAGATAGAATGTTTTAGGATTTAGGAAAATATATAATGAGATGGAAATTGATGATAGACATAATTATGAGAATCATAATTTCTGATGATATGGAATTGATGATAGACATAATTATGAGAATCATAATTTCAGAGAATATAGAATTGACGATAAACATAGTTATGAGAATCATAATTTCTGACGATATGGAATTGATGATAGACATAATAATGAGAATCATAATTCTAAGGATGATAAATTGATGAAGGACATAATTATGAGAATCATAATTTCTGACGATATGGAATTGATGATAGACATAGTTATGAGAATCATAATATCAAGAGGAATAAAATAATTACGAGAGTATGAGAGATTATAGGAGATCATTAGACTTTTTTTAAAAAAATTAAATTATATAGTAATTTGTTTTAGATGGCTTCCTTCGTAAGAGTAGGAAATAAAATTATTAAAATCAAAATACGAGAGGTTGGCGGATCCGTAGAGTCGAAGAAATGGATAGAAGCAGCCCGGTTGGAGGCACAACAAAGATATGGAGAGTTATTGCAAGAAGTAACGAAAAGACCAAGATATGAGACCAGGATCAAGATTGGGTCAAGAGAAGTCGAATGAAGTGTTGGTCTTGCGGAGGCACCCACAAGTTACGTTACTGTATAACTGCGGCGTTAACCTCCGACAACAATACTCTGCTATCAGTAAGAGAGGATATTGACCAGCCTAAATCTTTCACACCAGTGGATTTTTAAGGGGGGATGGTGTTGTAATTATTCAATTTTTCCTTTTTTTATTAATTTTTTTTATATTGTTATGTAATTATTTTTTTGAATATTATAATTTTTTTATATTTGAATATTAGAATTAGTTATTATTATATTATAATCTTAGTTGGGCATTGTTAGTTCGCCATTCAAATTTGCCAATTGAATATTAAAAAGATATATATATAGGAAACAAAATCATTAAAAAAATTCATTATTATTATTCAACCAACAATTATTTCAATTATTCACGGATTATTATTTCAATTTCAAAATAAAGGTTTGATGTTATAAATATTTAATCTTTAATCTTCCTTTTTTTTTATAATAATCAACGTCAAAATTCAACACTAATATCTATTTTTACCCTTTGTCTTAAAAAAATTGAAAAAAGTTCAAAAATAACGATTATGACAATTGTCACTTTCTTGTGGTACATCTTCACTGAAATTTTAATTTAATATGTTAACAATATCTATTTTTAACCATTTGCTTTAAAAAAGTTCAAAAATAACGATTATGACAATTGTCACGGTATATCCTAATTTTTTTTTACATTTTAATAATATAAATTTATTATACCTATTTGCGATTGCGACACAATAAAAGTTAAAAAAAAATAACGATTATAACAATTGTCACTTTTCTGTGTTACACTTACTTTACATCTTCATTGAATTTTAATAAAAAAATTTTTTTAAATATAAATTTTTGCCCATATATGTCAAAAAAAGTTTAAAAATATCGATTATGAAAATTGTCGGTACATCTTTATTGAATATTTATTTTAATTTAACATGCTTAACCCATTTACTTCGAAAAATAATATCAAAAAAATAATAATTTACTATAACATTATAAAATATGAAGATCTTTGAAGATCGTTGATCTAAAATATAGATCGCTGTTCAAATTTTTTAAAAATAAAAGATCTCATTTTACGATCTTCAAATTTTACGATCTTCAAAGATCTCGATCTCTATAGATCGATGCTCAAAATTTTTTTTAAATAAAAGATCTTCAAATTTTACGATGATCTTTGAAGATCTTTTTATATGTACATTTGTTTAATCATGAATTACTTTTTCACATTTTAAAATCATTTATTCTCAAATTCATAATCCTTTATATATGATATTTATTTAATATATTAATATAAAATAATAAATCAATCATTTTACAATATTGGTATTTGTTCGAAGTGTTGACTAAAAATCTATTAAGTTAATCTATAATATATCAAAATAAAAAAATATTTAAATATCATTTCAACACCCCCCTCCCCTCCATACTATACCAATTATAAACCTAAATGTATCATATAAGCATAACCTTGATGCCCTAATACTCCTAACCTCGAAAATCCACAAATATTGCTCTTCAATCCTTTTTCATATTCTTGCTCTTCGCTTGCTTTAATCTGACATCTTCATCTAGCAAATGTAAAAGATATATTAAATATTTATGTAAACCGATCAGAGAAAAGTACAATAAAAAAATTTTATGGCAAAAGCTAGCTATTACTAAATTAGTTTGAACTACCTAAGCTTTATCTCTTCTCCTCAGTGGCGTAGCTAGAAATTTTTCTTAGAGAGGGTCCATACATATAAAAGACTGGGGGGCTTCGCCCCCCAGACCTCCTTTAACGGGCCTTCGGCCGGGTTTATTTTACAAATCATAACCATATCTTCGATAATATATAATAAATATATTTTTTAAATGCCTCAATAATATGTTATTATAATTTGGTAGATTATTCTCAATGACTTTATAATTATACTAACCAGAATAATTTCAATAGTAATATAATATCCTTTCACAAACATCAAAACCAAAATAATATAAATATTAATGATATTTATTGAAGAAGTCACTTTTATGTCTTTTGAACGTATAATCTAAAAAAATATTTTTGCTCTGGGAGGGGTCCATACCCGAAAACCACCCCCGTAGCTACGCCACTGCTTCTCCTAGATTCTCATACTTTCTTAAATATTTTCTCAAATTAAATTTAATAAATTTTTTATCCTTTTGAGGGCTCTAACTAACATTTATGTTTTACTTGATAATTATAAAACAATGATATATATTGATAAGTATTGATTGATATCAAAAATTAAAATAATAATATATTTAAAAATGTTTATCAAAAATGGCTGAAGATATCTATAATACTCCGAATTAAAATTTCCAAAGTTTAATGAAAGCTCCCTAATAGTGATTTACTTACAGATTATCTAATTAAAGCATCTACTACCCGTTTATAAATTTTATTTTAAAGTTTATAGGAAATATAATATATAACTTCCAATTTTAAGAAAAAGATAAACGCTTTATCGTTCGGTTTTCTAATTAAAATTTTTTTGGTTGGCTTATGACATGTAAATTGTAAATTTAGGAATAAAATATAATTAAACTTATCTTATGTCAAAATGAAATTGTTTTTTAGATTTAAAATTCTTTGTTTAATACTACATAAAAATGTATTTAGACTTTTATAATCCCTCAATATTTGATACTCCTTGAAATTAATACTATGAATATTAAACAAGAATATGATGAATTAGAAAGAACAGATGGTTGGGAGGATTTATTTATGGTTTAATTTACATAATAATTATATATATAGTTAATAAATAGGATATAAAATATGATTCAGATTTTGATTACAGTTTTCAAATTGCTCAACTTCCACAAAATAAAGAGAGAAATCGCTACTCTAATGTTATTCCATGTAATTGTTTTTTGATAATAATATAGTCAAAGATTATATAAAATCTGAATATATATTAAATATTATTTCTCAATTAATATTTTTGTTAATTAACTAATTACAAATTCTGAGTATCAATTAATTGATAGGTAAAAATGAATAAATTGCAAATTATTCTATTTTTAGCATTGTTACAGTAAAATATTTTGTTACAATATCAATTTAGATGACCATAATCGAATAAGATTAAATCCAATGCCATCTCTAAAATCCCTGTCAAATACTAATCAGAATCACACCCATAGCAATCCTACAACCAGATATGGTGCTTATAAAAATAGCTCATTATCACACAAAATCATACGTTCTAGGTGGTTTAAAAAAAACATAATGAACAACTACTCAAATACTAATTCTAACACTAACCTCAGTAGCAATCTAAATAACAGGAATAGCAACAAAAGTTCTTCCTCACAACATCAATCTACCTTCAATGATTACATCAATGCAAGCCTCCTCCCTATATATATTCCTTGCTATGACAGCAACCCCAAGAATCTCACAACAGAAGATACCAAAGAAAGGGAAAGAAGTGGGAAATACAAAGAAGACAAACTAGCTAATAAATTAGTCAATCACAATGACAAAGGCCATTGCTATTATTACATACTCACACAAGGACCCTTATGCCATACATCACCTCATTTTTGGCAAATGATTTGGCAGTACAAAGTCAGATGTATCATAATGCTGAACAATATTGTGGAGAGAGGATCGGTAAGCTCATTTTATATTATTAATCATAGAATTTAAAATATATGTTCTTTTCTTTTTTTTAAACCTTATTGGCATTCACTTTCTCATTTGAAAGTTAGACTTTGTGGGTACATATCTATAAGTTTTCTACAAGGGGAGGGGGATAATTTTTTTTTAAACATTAAAAATTTATTAGATCTTAATCACCATATAAAATTTATTAAAGCTAAACAAATTTTTAAAAATTTTGAGTATAAATAAAAAATTATTAAAGAAAGGAATAAAAGTTATGCCTAATATTTATAGATGTATTGGACCAGGCCCATATCTTCCCTCTTTGGGACAGTTTTTTTTAAGATAGCTGTTTTTGGCTGGAAAATTTTTAAAAATATTACATTCAAATAGCATTTATGAAGATTTTTATAAATCAAAAATTATTTTTTAACAGTTAGAAATTAACAGAGTTGTTAAAATGGTATCGGAAAAAAATATCTTATATCTAATTACTATTTTAGATGTATCTCTATCTATTTTTAGATACCTTTGAAGATACATTTCTAATTTTATTTCATGTTTTTTTAATATTAAAACAAGATTATTTCATCACAAAAACAAATTAGTCAAATTTTATTTTACACAAATTTTATTGTTTAATTTGTATATATTAATTTAAAAATATACATGATTTCTAGATAATATTTCTAGACAATCTCTGAAAAAGAAATCGAATAATTTAATATGCAATTTTTGGACACTCCTTAGAATATATAATATTGATTTAAGTTTTGACACTTTAGCAAATTTTGAATCATTTTTTTTTAAATGAAATTTTGGGATTTTAAATATATTTAATACATATTTTTTGTGCATAGGTGTGATATCAGTTAAATTAATTTAACTCACTTCGAAATTCAAATATAGCAATATAATCCTAAATTAAACATTATATTATGCACATCTTATGTAAATATAATAAAACTATTACCTAGATCCACTACGTATCTGTATCTAGTAGATCCATTCGAAAAGTATCTTTTATCAACTCTGGAAATCGATAAACAAAGTTATCGATAACTTAAAAAAAATTTTCTATAGATGAATAAATTATTAAATATTCTCGATTAATTATTTACATCTTGGCACTGTGCCTGTCCACAAATTTTTCACCAATCAAAATCCGATATTTCTGCAAAACCGATCCGGTAACCGATACTTATCCGATATTCGTATTGATTTATTTACCATGTATCTTTAAACTAATCTCATAAAAAAAATCAATATTTTTTTTTTATTCTCCAAAAGTCAATAATCTATCTCATTTTAAAATATGGGCAATGTATTATGGCTGAATGTAGTAGTGGTTGAACGGCTTTAGCCTATTTATTTTTTAAAAACTGTTAGATCAATATTTTGACCGAAATTATTGCAACCTAAGGCCTCTAAATTTTCGTCCAATAGATGGTGTTCTAAAACCCTTCTGCCACCCGTAAGCTAAATCTCTCAAGCTCGGGTAATTTATTTTTTTTGGGCTAGAATTCTTGAGTTTTACCCTTTTTATTTTTAAAAGATAGGATAAATTTAACCGTTTAGCAACAATAACTGAATGTTATTGGTTAAAAAAAAATGAAGATTTAATCCTTTTCTTATTGGTAGATAATTATAACATCAAAAAAATAATAATGTGCCAAATTTTTAGCGCTCTTAATATAAAATAAATTTACGAAATTATTATTGTTGTTAAACGTTACTTTTGAAACGTAGCTAGTTACAGTTATTTTTTTTAATGTAACCCTTAGAAGTAACTAGTTACTTCAACAACACTAGGAATTACGTATAAATTTAGAGAAGAGATGAAAGAAAGAAAGAAATACAATCATAATTAACTAAAAAACAAAAACAATAAAAATAAATATATCTGTTCATATTTTTACAAGAACATCGGGACTTTTTTTTAAAGTTTTTCATGAATCGTCATTCTCGCTAAACCCGATTGGCCAAAATTCTGGGGAAAATTAAAATTTGTGACATTCCGTTAAAAAAAAAATATTACGCAAGCCTGAAGATCTTGCTCATAGATGGCACTAAGGTTTGGACATTTATTAGCAAAATCTCTAGAAAAATTTTATTTTGCCAAAAAAGGGTCATTTATGGCATTTTGACCACTGATATCCCAGGAACTATCAAGTACTAGGAGGCTACTAATTTTGGATTCGATGCCTTCTAACGATGTCAGTATGCTAAATTTTTATCAAAATTAAAAAGGTAGGGCCGAAAAGCTATGGATTTGTGGTACGGAATTATCCTATTATGAAATCATTTTCCAATCAAAATTTTTTTCGAGAAGTAACTTTATGACTGGCTCCTTCAAATTGCTAAATAGTATTGCTTATTTAACAGAATTTGACCAGACGGAACCCTAGAAATCTCGCCATTATGAGCGCAGCCCGGTCACACGATAAAATATATTTTAACTGGCAAGTCCCGAGTAAATATAATTACGGTTCAGGACGAAAACCCGATAAATTATTTTCTGGACCGGTTCGAGCTGACCACTACTTTACCTATCTTCTATGAAACAAAACCTAGAACCCCTTACTGGTTTTTACACGCGCTTGCCAATATTAAAAGGGTCCCTACAATGCTTATAACATAGATTAGACGGTGTTGGTGGTTAGCCGCCCTAAACTCTTAGCTTAGGGCTGAATCAATTTATCAATCAACAGCAACTCCTACGATAATTCAGTAATTTATATAAAGCCCATATGGAACATGGACCTTAAAATATGATTTTTAGATTAGGTTTTTTAAAACCATATAGTTGCTGTTCCGAAGAAAAAATTCTAATTTTAGATGGCAAGCGATTCGCCAAGACTCCTTGTTTCTGGAAATGTTTAAGAGTGAAGTTTTCTTTGGTTCCTGGAAATTTTAAGAAAGGGATTTTTCTATTTCTTAATCCTATTTGACCCGGTTTCTATGACATTTTTTGATTTCCGTCTTTTCCAGAGGAATTCGATAAAAAATAAAGATGATGCTGAAATTTCGCTTCATTTTATATTATTTTTTATTATTGTACACGTAACCATTCGGAGTTTTTAATGTAGGGTGCCAACAGGGCATTTGACCCCCCCCTCTCTCTAAATAAAATATCGAATCCGCCATTTGCACTTAACATTTCTCCATTTTTTTCTGATTTATTAACAATACAATTCTACATTTCTTTTCTTTCTTTCTTTATTATTTAGCTTCCTTTTTCAAAATAAATGTTAATGAAAATAATTAAAATATTATTTTTTTGCCAACTTTTTAAAAAACGTTTTTTAAATTTAATTTTCGAAAATAAAAATTTACCACCTTTTTTAATAATAATAAAAAAACAATTTTCTAACATGTTTGCGATTTTTTTAAAAAATATATTTTTGATTGCGATTTAATTGTAAGGTAATAAAATAAAAGTAATTTTTTAAAAAATACGTCCTTTCTCGTTTCCGCCTTAGCTGACTCATTCACTCTATTTCCTGTTTCGCAGAAATTCGGGGAAAATAAAAATGTCGGTGAGGAAAGAAAAAAAACACTTTAGAAATATAAAAAAACTGCGGAAGAGAAAAAAGAAAGGAAGAAGGAGAGAAAAGAAAAAAAATACTCAAGAAGAATAAAAATTGTTAGGTTGTGTCTTAGGTAGGCTTAATACTTAATAGCCAGCTATTTGGTCGTCTTTTAAAGTGTCGGCTAAAAAACGAAAAAAAAACATAATAAAATTTTTAAAAAAACGAAAAAAACAAGAAAAAAAAATATAAATAAACGAGTATAAAATACGAAAAATTAGCAAATGCCACCAAATACTTAAAATAAATCAAAATAAGGTGTCCTCGATCAAATGCTTTTTAGCCTGTACTAAAAAAAGCAATTAAGTATTCCGAATTAAGCCGACCAAGGACACGGCCTTATAGTGCGCACAAATTAAGCGTTTCAAACGCCAAATAATGCATTCCAAAATGGCCTCGCGAAAATTGGCAAAATTACCGTTTGGCGTTAGCAACCATTTAGGTTTGCCTTTTCATTACTTTTTTTTTTACTCTTCTTCGCTTTATAATATTATATAAAAATGTAATATAAATAACTTACTTTATAATCCTAAAAAAAAGGGAATATTTTAGAAATTAAAAAGAAATAAGAAAGGCAGACGATAATATAATTTGCAAAAGACAAATCCTTTTTTTATTAGAACTTATTTAAAATTTTGAATCGACGGACATTAATAAAAAAGACACAATTTAAACAAAGGGACGCGTTACGTTTCTTTTATTACAAAATTACGGCAAAACATAAACGCTCAATTTATGTGCGCTATTTAAGAATTAATGAAAATACAATAAATAGAACAGCGTTTATCTAAATTTATGATCCAATTGTGTGTCATCTATACCTGGGTCATTAAGCCCTGCCGACTTAACCTAAATAGTTTTATTTTCATTTTTTTCCCTTAAATATTTTTTTGTTTTTTTTAAAAAAAATAGATATATGGTATATAATTTTTAGATATGCATATATATATTTTTTTTATAATATTTATAATCAAAAATTTATCTTATTCTAATCTTTCAAATAATGAATTTTTTTTATTATTTTTTTCTGAGGGGTCAATTGATTATATATTTTTTTAGATTTATACGTGTCCCCCATGTTTTATGTATCTTGACATCATCACGGTTCGACCTTCCCAAGTGATTCGTCGTGAATTCTAAAATAAAAAATGTGTTTTGACTCGGCCAGTATAATTCTTTAACCGGCCCGTTAAAAAAAATTCCAAATTCTCTGTTTGCTTACGGAAAGTCGTAAAAGTGCAAAATTACCAGGTCGGCTCGAAATTTTTTTTTTGAGTTCAGACCAAAGAAAATACATTGCGCAAGTTATACTGCGCCATTTCTTTATCCCAACACGTTAACCAGATCTTTAGGACCTGTTGATCTCCGGTGAAATTAGTTTGACATTTGCTCGTAAGGAAAATGATTTTTAAAGATTCGTATCTTGGAAAGATTTTTTTTCAGAATGCTCGAACAGGATATTTGGATCGTAATCTTAAAATTCCGATAATTTTTGTAAAAAAATCGGGGATAAAAACCCGAACCGTTGATATTTCGATGAACCCAAACCCTCTTTTTAAAATTGAGGGTTCCACAGGGTCCATTTTTTTTTAATTTTTAAAAAAATAATAATATAATATATAAAACATGTAATTTACAATTTTCATTTATAAAAGATTTCCTATTTAAAACAATTGGCTTTGTTTTTATTCAAAAAAAAAAATCATTTTTTGAGATTATTTTTTTCGTGGAATTATTTTTGTTATATTTAAGAGTCGGCCATTTTTCGTAGAAATTTTGTTAAAATTTTACCCAGCGAAGCAGATTTTAAAAGTTTTTTTTTAGTGTATTGATGATGCTATTATATAAAAATATTTATTTTAAGGATATTGTTGTTTATGGATTATTAAATTAATATTAAGACACGGAGAAGTACAAAATCACGTGGTAAAATATTTTTTTTTAAAAAAATGCAACTTGCAAAAATTATCAAATATAATTTTAGATTAAATGATGCAATAAAAATAAATGGTTGTCTATTTATTTATAAAGTAAATTTAATAATCAAATATATATATATATATATATATTTCCTAGAATATGTGATACTTTCAATTATAATTGAATAAAAGGCCTAATCTAATATTTTCTTCCCACTGGGAACCAAGTGGTGATTAGGTATGCGTTATAGGAATCCATTACTATCTGCTGTGCAACCTTTATGTTCGGGACAATATAACATGTACCCAGTACCGACAATTCATTCATCGAGGCCTCATTTATAGTGAGCGCGATGTCGCTCAAGGGATGCGTAATTTACATAATACATCACGCTATGTTGTTTAGCGCTAATTATGCGCATCGCTTGAACGACAACGCGGTATTTCCCGCTTACTATAAACGAAGCCTAACATGAATTTTGGAATTTAAATCAGCTGGTGAGACCCCTCACAGGTTTCCCATATAAGAATATTTACACTGAAATTTAACATTTGAATCTTCAAATATTTAGATCTCGGAAATTATTCTTGAGAATGATAAAACAGCATTTTTTGATTAAATTTTCTCTAAAATCTTAAATTTATTTTGTAACTTGTAAATCTTTCATGATAAAATCGCGAATGCGCATTTGAAGATTTTTATAATACTCTGAATGAACTGATTTTTTTTTGATTCTATATCGGAAACCAAAATACTTTGTTAACCAGCAGCTGATTTGTATTGATTGACTTTTGAAGGAATAAATCGTCTAAATAAATATGTCATTGATTTAGGGATAGTGAAGGTTAACCAAAACAGGCTCAAAACTTCTCAACTATTCGAAAAAAAAATATCTCGAACAAAGTGGTCGTTAGCTTTTCAAACCTGACCAATTTGGGCTAAAAAAATTTACTATTTGGTTACCAAATTGAGTTGTCTTCAAACTAGTCCAGTTGGTATTTAGTATTTGGGGACATTTCTGTCGACTACTATAATTTTTTTTTTGATAATTCGATCGAATGACTAAGTGACTAATCATACGAGAATACCCTTTTTCCTAAATAATTTGTTTCTTATGCCAATTTTGATGTTTTAAGGCGTCAATTATCGGTTGATTAAATTCTATGTTACATTTATTATAAAGACAAAATGCCACCCCTATTACCCATCTTCGGCTCAAGGTGTACCCGAATATAGCGAGAACGACGAAGGAAAGGTGGACTTTGCCCTTCAATCGACCCAAATGGATTTTCCGGAAGTAGGAATCAAGGTCAGTCTTCTGAAAAGAGAAGTCACGCCGGATTTTATAGTCACGTTACTCGAGATGACGGATTCGAAGGTTTTTTTATATAAGGATTGTATAGTGTCAAGTCATGTCTCAAATTTTAATGAGTCAAGGAGAATAACTTCAATCCATTAACATATGTTTAATAATATCGACCGTATATTTCTTCTATCCATTAACTCCAAATAAATCGTTTGTAAAATTTACATTTTAACAGACGATAATTTCTAAAACATATTTTATTTTATTTTTTTTTAAAATTGTTTGGGATTAAAATGTGAACGCTTAAAAATTCTCGAACAAAATTATGTGATGAAAAATTATTTTTAGCCTTTTTTAAAGTCATCAGCTGATCACTTTTTTGTTTGCCATTCTCAGCTGTGATAGTTTAAACTAAACCATATTAAATGTTGCAATCAAAAAATAATATATAGTCCAACCTTAGCCGGCAAGTTTACCATTTCCATTACACATCTTGGCCCGATTTTGGGGTGCCATCGGAACCGGGGCAATTCCTAACATTTCTTTCCAGGATCAAAAGGATAGAAGCCGAATCGAGGGGTGGTAAATTCTCTTCGCTACCGCCCCCCTTCATTGGCACAGGTTTAGGCGGCGTGCATTAAATATTTTATGCAAATTTTTTTTCCCCCGAAAGAACATTCTAGCTTTTAACATGATTAGTTTGCCTGTCAGTAATAGGTGCAGTGATACATATATTAACCTGTTAGGAATAAATATTGAAATTTTCATGTTTTTTTATATTTAAAATTGAAAAAGATTACAATACTTCGCCCATAAAGAGCGAGCGTCCCTTAGTAGAGCCTAACCCTCTTAGAGACGATGCGTCGATCAAAATGACTATAACTCATACCGTTCACGCTTCGTCGAATAGCGACCCTTCCACGGCCAACGGTAAACTGTGATGTATATGCAAAATTATTTGAGAAAAGATGAACGAATATTTAGAAAAGGGAGGGGGGGGGGACTTACTCTAAAAACCAACCCCTTGCATTTTGTAGTAAACGCGATTTGCTCAAGCGATGCGAAATTAATCAGCGAATTCAAAAGCGTTAAGACTTATCGAAATATATATAAACAGCTGTCGCGATTCCATCATTTCGCTCCGTATTTTATAAAATCACAACCCATCATTGGCTTCTTTTTGTAAATTACGCAGCCTTTAATTTCGCGCCACTCGATGCAAATCGTGCTTATTATAAATACGGCGTAAGGCTCATTTTTTTAACGATACTTTTTTTATATAAAATAGTATAGAACAGATACTCGCCGAAGTCGAAATTTTTAAATCTGGCCAAAGCCTTCATTTTTTTAAATACGTCACAAGTCCACTGAAATTCACTACGAATTTTCAAGCCGAAGGAAATCTGATAACATTGATCCCAAATTCCTCCAAGAAAATTTGCGGTTAATTTTAGTGAGTTAGGACGCGGTATAAATAAAAGCGGTTTTAACTGGCCCGCCCCCTTGCTTTTTTTTTTGGAAATATATTTTGAACATTTTACAACCTGGTTTAAATGGCGGTAAATGAAGGCTGAACTATCCATAGGCCATCCTTTTATTTTATTATTTTTTTTGGAAATTTATTTTGGACCTGACCTGAACTGTTAATCCCGCGGCGAGCGTCTTCCAGAAATATAAGATAACTCTGATCATTGTTTGCGAGAAACAGTAGTTTTAAAGTAGGAATATTTTTTTTGATCATTTGACCAACTCTGTCTAATTCGTCGTTTATTTCAGCCATTAGGAACGACGGAATATCGGCTGTCAGTTCCGCCTCGCGTCATAACGGGAACGACCAATACGATAAAAATTTGGCCGAGAATGCCCCTATAGTCATACATTGCAGCGCGGGGATAGGTAGGACCGGCACTTATTGCCTGATCGATTACGTTCTCAATTTGCTCAACGTGAGTTTGAAATTTAAAAAATAAAAAAAATTAAGGTATGGAGGAAAAGAAGAAATAGGGGGAGGAAATAAGGATTATGATTTTTAAATTTAAAAAAAATATAAAATCCTTGTTATCTTTCTCAGTTAAACTATCGCCACTCTCCCTACGATCTAAATCCCAACTTTCGCGGGAAGAATGACTCATCTCAAGGGGCTATCGGTTCCACTACTCATTCCCCGACTAAAATAGGTTTCATATTCGAACATTCAAAAGAATATTCTCGAATTTACTTTGCAATATTTTGAAAATCAGCTGATTTGTGTTTTTAAAAAAAATAAGTTGTGTCTTCTCAATTAATAATGCGTATATTTTTTTTAGACATTCCTGCTATCCTAGTTGAGATGAGGCGATACCGTGCCGGGTTAGTTCAAACAGCTGATCAATTACGCTTCGCCTATGCCGTTATTTTGAAAGCCATCTCGGATACTCTTCCAAATAATTCGCCCAATTCTGTCGATCATTCACTCTACAGTTCCGACTCTTCAGACAGAGCTGATACCAATTTTTCCCACCGAAGTAGTGGCATAAATTGTGATTCGTACGGAGGGGAAATGGGATTCGAAAATAGTTACCGACTTCCAGGTTCCGTCATCAACGATATCCATAAAAATGATGGATCACATGAGAGAGCCCTTAATCAAGACGTCAATCAATCACACGCAATTTCATGTGGCCGCCCCCATGACGCGAACGCCGATATTCGCATGAGCTTTGGTTATCGAGACGAAAACGAAACTACCAAATGTTATTTTTTTATAAATTTTATTCATTCAACCATTTTTTCTTTCTTATTACGCAAGAAGATAAATGTCACAGCATTTTGAATCTTTAAAAGCAGAATTAGGTGCTAATACTATAAATTCTATATAACGCCATAAATCAATTCTTCCATATTATAAGGATTTAAATGTTTGGAAAATAATTTATAATAATAATTAATAACTATTTTTGGATATTATATTGATTTGACCCTTTTTAAATAACAATGGGTCGTTTAAACAACATAGATTGGTTATTAGTATAGTTAAGGTAATTACTATATTTGCCGGTTTTAAAAAAAGCCAACAACTATCACTTTGACCTCAGGGGTTTTTCTTAAAATGATGTTCAAATTTGAAAGAAACTAATACGAAATAAAACGCCTTAATGTTAATAGGATTTTCTCCTGGAGGCGCCTAAAGATTGAGCCGACATTTAGCCCATTATAGTGCGCAGGCGCACTAATTGAGCGTTTACGTTTTTGCCGTAATTTTTAAATTAATAAAAACGTAACGCGTTTCTTGTTTAAATTTAAGTTTGTCTTTTTTTTTATTAATATCCGTCGATTCAACGTTTTTTAAAATGGTTGCTAATGCCAAACGATAATTTTACCAATTTTGCACGAGGCCATTTAAAATGCATTTTGCGTTTGTGATTTTTGGAAAGCCTCTATGGCCTTTTTGGCAAGAGCTTCGCTTACTGATCCCATGATCGTGGGTTCGAATCCCGGGAATGGTCATGTTTTTTTTGTTAATCTAACTTGGTGGTTCCATCCTTAGGGGAATGATATGTAGAAGTATAATATATTAAATAATAAGGGCCTTTTTACATTTTAATAAATTTTGGTCGGTATTTAGCAAATTAGGTTTGGTATTTAGAATATTTCCATTCATTCACTTGGTAGTTAGCATCAATAACACAATTTGTGCCCAATATTACCTAACTATAGTTATTAGATCCAAGTATTAACGAATAACTATTTTTATTATTCGCAAAAGTGGTATTTAATATAAATTTGAGTGTCAAAAAAAATAACTTCTTTATACTTAACTTGATAATAAAATTATCCATCGAAATCTAAAACTTTTTAAAATACGTGATTAGAGTTTAACAATTACATCCATTTTTTTACGAATTTTGGAGAGCGTAACAAATTTCCCATTCGTATCATCGATATTTATATTGATAAATTTAAAGCCATTTATAATTCGTTCAAAATGTTTGAACTTGATTGTATACCTAAATGCCATAACTATAAAATATTAATATTTTTTGTCATTAAACAATAAAAAATTAAACAAAAGGTTATAAAATATTAATTTTTTAATAAACAGCTAAAATTATTTTTTAAATTTGATTTTCCAAAAAAAAAAAAATTTATTTAAAGTGAAGCAAACTACTAAAAATAAACTAAAATAAACCCAAATATCTATTTGAAGCCATGATAAATATTATAATTAAATTTTAAAAATAATTTTTCAAAACATTCCTGAAACGTTCCCGAGAAGTCACCATTCCCGTTTTTTTCGAAAGTTTCATTTCCGGAAACCTAAATAAATATTTAGTAATAGTTTTTATTCATGTTTAAAAATCTCCTGATTGGTCGAAACTTTTAAACACTAATATTTTTTATTTTATTATTTATATGCAGCACCTAAAAATAGTAACAAACCCGATGACACGTTGATGACCTCCATATCGAACGCAGACGATAATGCCAATTCCGATTATAACCCTTTATCCCACATGGAAACTGCTTTGTGAATGTGATACAAAAAAAATAATTAACGATTTTACATATATAAAATTTACACATTTTTTTTTTTAGAAAAAATGCAAAAAAATATGAAAACGGAAATATAAATTATGATTATTATGTAATTTATATGTTATCTTATCATTATTGTATGATTGTAACTATTTAAATTAATCTCCTTGTTTGTGAATCTTATCAATTTTTGCAGACTTGAAAATGACTTTTGCCTATTTAGTTTAAATTACACTACGAAAATAATATATGTTATTATGTTTATTATTTCGTCTCCCCCATATAATTTACTTAAAATTGAGATAAACATTATAAAGTATATATATATATTAATTTTATTTTTATTTAAATAATCACGATTATCTCGGCGCCTCACTCGTGATATATAGTAACCAATCAAGCATTCGGGATTATATTTCCCGCCTTGATTATTTATTTTTTTAAAATTGACAAATTGTAACTTTTAAATTTTTTTTTATTTTCCTTTTCCACAATCAAGATCTTATAGATTCGGATCAAATAAATTATATTTTATTTAGCTAAATTCAAAAATAATGTTTTATTTGTCAACTATCTTCCCAAAAAAAAAAATTATATATTTATTTACATTACTAAAAAAAAATATAAATAATTTATATAAATTCCTAAAATCCACAGTTTATAACCATTGTACTATTATTAAAATATTTTGGCAAATAAAAGAATAATTGTTAATTTTTATGTGACACATATTCATGCTTTCCAACAACCTTTAATACAGGCTGTGAACCCTTCTAACAAAAGTGTTCGCGTTTGGGTTCTGGTTCAGCGAAATAGGTTTGGATTCCGGTTGGTTCAGGGTTCGTGGTCCAGAAAACGAATGGCTTATAAAATTTAGCATAGATAACAGAAAAATTAGTTTTTTTTTATAAACTTTACTTTACTATATGTAGCCCTTGGCCTTACCATAAAAATAAAAAATAAGCGAATTATCACGATACCTTTCAAAAATAGATGTGTTAAAATTGAAATATCGATCTTTAATGCCTAACTTTTGACAGTGCATTGCAACTTGCATTTAATAAAGCTTTTTGACTTGGAATTACGTTCTTTTCCTTGGTTTTACTTTTAATTTAAATAATCTAATTCTAAAAATAATGAACAGGCTTGTTAATCGATCCTTTTAAAATAATAATTTTTCCAAATTATTATATTTAAACAACCACGTTTGTATGTGTTTACCTTTACTAAACAAGCTCTCCACAGGAGCGCTTGATGGTAACAATGTGTTATATTCAATAAAGTTTTTTTAAAATTAACGAATCCGAGAAAATTGACAAATTTAGGATCGTATCCAGGATCGGCGATCTTTTAATTCGATCCTTTAACAGATAATGAATAACCTCACCCAACTTTACCCATATTAATATATAGTTTGAAAATTTTCCTTTGGCCCTTCATTATTGGTGGAAATGTTTATTTTTTCGTTTTCTCTTTATTTTGTCTAGTGTTGTTAAACGGCTCCTGAAGATTTTGCTCATAGAAGGAACATAGGTCTAGACATATATTATCGAAATCTAGACAATATTTTTCTGGCTAAAATATTGAGTTCACCGTTTTTAAGAATCGGATCAAATCCAGTCGTTTAACAACACTAATTTTGTCAATAATTTTTTTAATTTTTGTTGTTTTTTTTATTAAAAAACAGTTTTTTAAAATTTTGTTCTTTTCGATCTCTATGTGTTACCAATTAAATTTTTGGATGTTGCGACTTATATGTAATATAGTTCATTAGGGTCCAAATATAAAATAATAGTAAATATTATTTGTTTAATTATTGAAAAATAATTAAAAGAAATTAGAGAGTCCCTCAAAACTTTTGGAAGCAATATACAAACATTATATTGTGTGGTAAAGAGTTAGAGGTGGAATCTTCATTTTGCAAAATCAAGTTTAATATACTTACATTTATCAGATTAGGCCTGTTATTATCTTGAAGATTTAAATGATTTAAAAAGGTAGTTTTATTTCTGTCGCATATAACATAATTCAATAAATATATTTATAAGAAAATAAATTATTTTTATTTTTTATGGTGTCAATATACGAAACGATTTATTGAGTCTAAACGGTCTTTTGCCATTCAACTATAATACTTCAGTGTAAAATATCTTCAAAATATAAAATTAATTAAATTTTAGCGTTTATACTAGTTTAAAATTTTTTTACTAAAATCTTTAGCTTTTTAACCCATTAATGGTCAAGATTTTTCTAGTGGATAAAAATGCTCAATTTTTTCAAATTATATTGATTAATGCTCAAATTATATTGATTAATGCTCAAATATGATATTCTAAAAAAATCAGCCGAAAAAAATAAACCTAAATAGAAAATCTAACCTGGTACATATCTGAACCGTTAACCATTAATAGGTAAAGATAAAAATTATATATAATATTATAAGATCAAAAAACAATAGAAATATTTATACTTTTTTTTGTAATTTATGATGAAAACGAGAAAATGTTTATATATTATGAAAATCCTTGAAACATTTAGTATGAAGTGTGATTTGACATGTTTGGCACATATATTTTGAGTGCGTATGGCAATATCTGCATCTACGTCTTTTTCCATCTTTAATTTTGGATAAATAATTTCCAATTGAATCAGTAGGGTTTTAGCTCTGTAATGCAAACTGGTTTGCGTGCCCTGTAATTAAATTTTTTTTCTATTTTTATTTGTGTTCGAAGGAAGTAGTAACTTCTCGCCTAAATACAAGCAGTCTCTTTTTTTCATCTCGATTCATGAATTTCCAAATTTTTCACGAATTTACCAAAGCTACATCAATAAAAATGATGGTATATATGGGATTATCACACCCCATGTGTTTGTTATAAGCAGTGATCATATTTGGTTGAGGAATTTTTATTTAAGAAGATATTTTCTTGGAATACCTCGTCACCACCGTATTATAATTCCAACGAACTATAAATATTTCGTTTAATTTTTCGAACCTATAATCATAATATCCTCTTTCTTTTTTTCTACAGCATTTATAGATTCAACTAGACAATGCCATTATATTATCCCTCACAGTTCCAGTTGTAAAATATCCCATTTGTTTTAAGTATGATAAAAGTTTAATTGAGGTATGGTTTTGTAAGGCCTAACTTTATAAAATCTATCATGTATATGTTTTTAGTATTGTCTGTCAAATGAATATTATATTTCAGATTTAGTAATTTTAATTGGGTCATTGTATTCCGGATTATTAGAATAGAAATATCACTATTATTAGACAATACATCATTTACTGTGAGAACGAATGATATCCAGTAAATAAATGAATACCAATAAATCTCATAATATCTGGGATGGTTATACATTATTAGATCTATTCATTTGTTTTGCATAAATATTACTTTGATCTATAATAGGGAATATAAGTCTTCCTCGAAAATTAAAAAATATGTCTGATGGATTTTTACCATGCAAATTGTCTTCAAGTTTTATTATATCTTCTTTTCCCCATTGAAAGGGATTGTAGAATATAACATAACGTGTCTGTTTTCTCTATTTTAAATGGCGAGAAATTACAGAATAGCTTCTTTTGTAGTAGATGGTTCTGGAATTTCGTCATAAATTAAATTAGGAATCTCCAATTCACCAGCAGTATCTGAAGGTAAACTCCGTCATTTGTTGAGTCATTTTAGAAACGATTCATTTAAAAATTTTAATTAAAAATTAAAAAATTTATTTTATAGAATATTGATTTTTTAATTATTCATGTATTATTTTGATAATTTTGATTGAATAAAACAGGTGCATAAGAAAAAAAATGTTCAGCAAGGAAGAGGGTTAATTTAAAATTTTTATGAATAATTTTAATTTTAGAATATTTATGACCGAATATTTGCGAATAATTTCATATAATTAGGTCGAAGTAAAAAATTATAAAATAAACATATTATTCGATTCTCGGGGGGCTCAAAACTATTTTCAAAAGTAGGGACATAAAAAAATTTTTTCATATTTTTCTTTTCCAGTTTTGAGGTACAATGTCTAAACTATATAAAAACCTTTTTTATTATTTTTTAAATAAAAACTACTATATTTAAAAATGATATAAAGGAGGTGGTGTATATATGCACCGTTAACCAGTAATGGGTTAAAAACATAATATAAATAAGATAACATATATCTTATTTGATAAATGTCACTATGACGTGACATATAACAGGATAATCTTCTGAAAGATAAATATAGTCATTTTTTTCTCCAAATGGCAAACCAAACAATAGTTAAAGATGAATATAATGCTTTAGAATACTTTATAAGAGTTTACTCTCACAAACCCTTATCGCAATACAAAGGTAATTTATCATATACACTTAAATTATTTATTTTGGCTGATAATGATTTTAGCAGAATATTTTTAAACTTGTCTTATTATATACTCATTTATGTCTCTAAATATAATACAAATACAAAAGAAAGAAAAAAAAAATTCATAGAGAAATATACTAGGATAATATAAAAATGCACACAATTTATTTATTATTTCTAAATAATAATGGGGGAAGGGGGGTTCTATGAAATCCCTCATTTGGGATCAAAATTTGGATCTTAGTTTAACCTTAAATAAACACTATTCTACAATTTAAAGGTTTTTATAGTGAACCCTAAAAAGCTGATAAAAAATAATTAATTTTCTATATTCTGAATATAAGTTGTAATTAATTGTGAAATTTTATTTAAAATGGTTTTGTATATGTTGTAATGTATATTTTATTTGATAAAGTGATTTATTTTAACATGTATTAATTTTTATGTAAATGACTGATGATATTTATTACATTAACAAAAGGTCAATCACCATTAAGTCTTTAGGACCAGTTATACAGGATAGCCTTACAGAAACAGAGAATGCAGATAACTGACAATACAATTATTATTGGTTCTGACTCACAACAATCAAGTCATATTGAATCAAAAGAGGAATTGGACACGTTATCACCGGAGCAATATGCTCAACTTTCTAAAGAGGAAAAGAGGAATTATTTAACTGATCACGGGTTCTCAAATGAAAAGTTCACTGAAATGTGTGAACCAAATATTGACACATATCCTACTTTGAAATTAAAACCTAATAAAATTGGCGGATCCATGAGACCACCACCTGGGGATATAAAACTTGAAAAACTTGAGGGTGCATGTTCTGAATGTTATACAATTGACTCCGAAATTAAAGATCATTGGATGAATATAAATAGTATGCCACCAGAGCTATTTCAACCTATCATGAAAATTTGGAGAGATGATCAATGGGATCATTTAATTGATCCACCAGAATGGGTTACAGGATTAATGTATTCCTTATGTTTTTTACCAGGGACATCTAATTCAAAAAAGGCGATTATGTTAAGAGTAGCATGCACTAATTTAGATATTGCAAGACTACGTTCATTTGCGCAAACGAAAAATGGGCGATGAACTAGTAAAATTACTTCGTAATAGTGAACTTCTGCATTTTTCCATAGCTAATTTAGAACACAGCTTAACATCAATAGTTAATACACATATGGATTTTCTTAATAATTTATCAATCTTATTTAATCAAACTGCTATGCAGATGGAAAAAATAAGTGGACAAAAGGTAACTAACAAATTGGATGTAGATTCAGGAACTCTTTTGCTAGATCAAGTCGTTAAAGTAGGGATCAGAGATAAACCAATATCTGTACCTCTTATAGAAGAAAAACCTAAAACGAATATAATAAAAGTTATGATGGCAAAAACTACATCAATTAACGGATCAATAGTACCTGATATACCTTAACTCTTTATCCACCTTGTTCACTTCGAAGGATTTATAAAAAAAAATATAAAGAGAAAGTTAACAAAATTTTACATCAGAGTATCGCCTCCAATAAAATATATACGTTAAATTAAATAAAATATCAATAATTATATCTGAATCCCCATTAATTATAAAACAATGTAGATTCTTTTATTCAATTTATGAATATTTGTTTATTCTTTTCATATTCGTTAAATGTGAAAATATATTGACTTAATTCTGAAATAAATTTAAAATTATTATAATTAATGTCTAAATTTAAAAAAGAACCTCTAATTATTTTATTTTGCCTATATTTGAATAAATATCAATATTTTGATAATAAGAAAATTCAGATTTTATGTAATTTAATTTTAGTTTATAAAATTTTGCTTTTAATTCTAGGTTTAAAATAAAATATTTCAAATAAATTGAGGAAATATTGATAACATTATTTTTAGTAAATCCAATAAAGCTTTAACAATAGTTTATTCATTAATTTTACAGAAAAATAGATGCTTAATTAAAATAAAAAAATTAAGTTCATGGCAAGATTGTCTGAAATTCATAGTGTAGTTCCAAACATGAAAAACATATTTCCGGTTAAATCCAATTTTTTAATTTATTCAAGGTTGAAAAAATAACAAATTGATGATAAAATATACCATTTTCATGTTAATTAAATTAAAATAAAATTATACAATTAACAACAACTATTGTTAATATATGTAAAATAAACAATTTAAAGATAATGTAATTTTTTTTTCTCTTTAGCTTTCACCTTTTTTGGTGATAATCTACTTCAACATCTCTCTCCACTTTATGTTATTCATGCAATCTTTTTTATCTAATTTATACTTCTTTATATTGGCTCTAACTTTATGGCACCATTGAAGTTTTGGCCTTCCTCTTTTACGTTTGCCCATCACTTCCGAACTCTCAACCTTATTTCCTATTTAGTTCAAAGGCCTTCTCATTGTGTTCCCATACCATCTAAGTCTGTTTACCATTAACTTAGTCTTATTGGGCACTACCTTTAAACTATTTAGTATTCTTGTACTGTGCACTTTATCCTTTCTTGTTACCCCAGCAATCATCCTCAGCATTCTCATCTCCATAGTTTGTAGACTTCTCTCGTCTGATTCTTTGGTTGGCCATGTTTCCGAACTATTTAGAAAGTTGGTTGTACTATAGAACTGTAAATTTTTCTTTTTAATTTGTGTTAGATTCTTTTGTCAAATAGCACTCCAGATAAAGATCTCCACTTTAACCACCCTTGATTAATTTTACTCTTTATCTCTTTTTCTATTGTGCCGTTTGTTTGTATAGTGAAGCCCAAATATTTGCAGCTTTCATTTGCCGATATCTGCCATTCATTTATATCAATACTCTCTGTTTCATTTCCTATCACCATATACTCCGTCTTTTCTCTATTTACTTTTAGTTCGTAAGATATTAAAAAAAAATACTTAAAGATAATGTAATATCAAAAAAAAAAATAGTAAACAATTATTACTACACGAAAATTATATATATATATTTACAAAAGATATGTTTTTGCATGTATTCAAATGGGGAATCACTTCTTGCGCGTTGGTACATATCATAGCTTGGCTCATATCGCTACTGCAAATGCGCCATGTTAAATACTGGAAAATTACGTACCCACTCTTATCCATAGGGGTTTTCATCAATTTCCTCATATCCGCCATATTTATCTTCGTTACTTGTAAGCTTAACTTTTGCGACTATTTATTATAAACAGGATCGATTTTTTTATTGAGATGGAATCTTGATTTTTTTGACAATTTAAATTGATTAAAGATACTTAAATCCTCAAACGTGGAAAACTTAATGTTACAATAGTAAACCTTAGTGAAAGTTAAAACGGACCGGAAATGGATAATGAAATAACCGGACATGCAAATCGATCCGTTATTTGGCCATGACCGCATCTTCGACTTTATATAATTCCTAATTATCCTTTTATTTTTATGTATTTTTAAAGCTCTCTTCATATCTCTCATATTCGATTTGGGATCTTTCGATATGCCAGGCTTTTACGCGCTCGCTCTTGGGTTGGCTCAGACTATAATCCTCCTTTTTTTCGCCTTTTCGCATATATTAGCGACCCTTTGATACGCTTTCCTCGAGCGTTATCTTATAACGTGAAGGGACCAATAAAAGAAATTGACGTCATAGCTGTTGTATCTGTCGATTTGTAATTGACATTTATGGACGTTTTTCAATATTTTGTTTCGAGATAAAAGTTGTTTTTGTGTTCCTTTGTTTTAAAGGAAAATGGAGTTTATTATATGTATAAATGTTATGAAAATATATTCGATTGTAATTATAAGATGTTATAAAATATATTTTACAGTTTAGATGGATCTTATAATAATTAAATATTAAAAGTTTATAAATATATACATGACAATAGATAGCTGTGATAATTTTTCCTCACTTAATTCATCTATCCATACATTTAAAGTTTGGCAAGATAAAACTCAACTTTGGTTCTCGCGATTTACTATATTTCTTATCTTTTTAAATTCGCGCTTAATTAAAATTACCAATTTAGATTCTTACATAGTGGCCCATCAATTTCTGAGCGATGGATGCAGAATACCCCCCTCCCTACCCCCATAAAAAATAATACCCTCCTTCAAAAAAAAAACAATTAAAAATTTTTTGACTCCCAAACCTCAAATATGAATTTCAAAAAATAATTTTTTTTTTGTATCAAATCCTTAAAATATAATATAAATGTAATTAAAAATATTTTTTTTTAAAAAATGAATAACTTAGACAAATCAAGGGAAAGAGATAGGGAAATAATTTATAATTTCATCAAAATTTAATTGATATAAATAAATTTTCTAGAATCTTTTATGATACTTCGAATCTTGTTTTAATTTTACTCATGACCCTTTAGGCAATATATGAGGTAGTAGGAATCAGGGTTGTGTATTTGTCCGGTGAAAAATGAATCTGTCAATGGACCGATATTTGAGGCCTGTCAAATATAATCAAAAGCGATAAAAAATGTTTTTTAATTTAATAAATATTTTTTTTAAATTCATTGGCATTAATAATAACTAATGTTTAGGTATTTAGCGAAGCCAGAATCCTTTAAGAAAATATTCTTGTCTATAAAAATAAAAATTCCTGATATTATAGGCAGAGTTGTTCCTTTTTAAAAGTAGCTAGCTCCCGCTAATACATTTTTAAAAGGAGATAGCCCCCGCTCCAAGTAATGTGGAGCACCACTCCATAACCTCTCCTTTGATTTTCATTTTTTTTAGAAGATATACGAAACAAAATCATATTTTTTTTTTATCAAAAAGCTTTATTTATATTAAATGATCTATCAAAATATTTATAACCTTAGCTTTTAAAGGTTATCAATTTTCTAAATTAGAATCTAACAAATATCCACGCCTCTCCCCTAAGACCTCCTTTGCAATACTAGGCGCTCCACAGGAGTAGGGGTGGGACCAATACCAATATAATATTGGTTTTGAAATATTGTTTAAATACAATTTTAACCAATACCAATATTAATAATTTAAAATAGATAAATACATAAAATTATTTGGTTTTATCGTGGATAATTATATCGTGGTATATTTTTTTACTTTCATTGATAAACATATTACATCTGTTATTTCTTCCAAATATTCCTGTGATATCAATATTGGTGTTATTTATAATTATATTTTTTTATTATTATGGAAGTAAGTTTTCTATATGATATCTATCAATTTTATCTATTTATTCATTTAGGATATTATAATGAATGAAAACCAAATCGAGTTAATAAATATAGATAATGATGTTGATACTAATAATAATAGCGATAATGAACAAGAAGAATCAACGATATCTAATAAAAGAAGAAATACAGCAAAAATCTGGGAATTTTATACTAGTTGTGATAACAAAAAAAAGGCTATTTGTAAAAAATGTAAAAAAATATTATCTATTCCCAATTTTGGAACCTCAGGATTATGGACACATCTTAAATCCATCCACCCAACTTTATATAAGAAATGTGAACAAATAAATAATGTCAGTAAAAAAATTAACGCCATAAAATCATTTTTAATTAATAATGTAAATAGCTAATTTAAATAATTTAATTATGGACTTTTTTATTCAAAATAATTTAGCCTTTTCAATGGTTGAAAATGAGTCATTTAAAAATTTAATAAGCTTTTGCAACCCCTCATTAACATTAATTTCTAGAAAAACACTTAAAAAAGAAATTATGAAACATTATCATAGTTCTTTTATCAATTTAAAATCTGTACTTTCTAAAATTACTTCTAAATTTTCTTTAACAATGGACATTTGATCCTCTCCAAATAAAATACCCTTTATGGGCATAACCATTCATTATATTGATAATGATTTTAAATTAATTAATCATTTATTAGATTTTATTCCTTTTAAATCAGCACATAATACTATTAATATTTATAATATTTTTAATTCTGTATTAAAAGTAAAATTTGAAATTGATTTTTTTTTGTATTACATTAGATAATGCTAGTAATAATTTAGCATTTTTAAAAATTTTAAAACTAAAAGACAATTTTGATAATGTGTGCAAATGTTTTTGCCATATTATCCATTTGTCTATCATGGCTGCATTGGAACCTCTAAATCCAACTTTAAAAAAAATAAGAAATTTTTAAAAAAATTTTAAACTTTCTATATCTAAATTTAATAAATTTGAAAAAATATATCTTGAAAAAAATCAAAATTTAAAATTTCCTCACCCTATTTTGGATATACCAACACGTGGAATTCAACGTACCAAATGCTCGAAAGGGCTATATTTCTCAAACCTTATCTCACAATATATACCAATCATCAACAAAATACTAATGAAGAATATTATATTAGTGCCTTAGCTTGGAATAATATTGAAATATACCGAGAATTTTTAGAACCATTTAATTTTGCTACAGAGATGGCCTCATGTGCTAATACTCCATATAATAATAATCCTAATGCTATTTTAAAGACAGCTTCATTAGCTGCCTTGACAAAACTTAATAAATACTATAATTTTAATAAACACCTATATATTATTTCAACAATGATTGACCCAAGGTTTAAACTATCAAGTCACTTATTAAAGCATAATAGTATAGAAACTCTTATTGGATGTCTAAGCAAATATGTGGATGAAGTCACAATTTGTAATGATACAAATCCATTAGACTGGTGGAAATTAAATAAAAATAGATATCCAATATTATCAAAAATTGCCAGAGATTATCTTGCAATTCCAGCTTCTTCATCTAGCTCTGAAAGGGCTTTTTCAGAAGGAAGGTATCTTATAACAGATCAACGTTGTTCACTAGATGAGCATACTATCCAAGCTTGCCTGTGCTTAAAAAGTTGGATGCGCATGAAGGATTCTTCTTAAATACATAAATTTTTTTCTTTATAATACAATGTTTTGCACTATATTTTATATAAATAGACAATTATGTTACATTTTTAGTGTATTCATTTTGCTATATTCTTTGTGCTAAATAAAAAGTTTCAAAATATACGTTTATTATTTGATTGGTTTGTTGATTTCAAAAATATATTAGTTTAAAAAAAGAATTTGGATTTAGTAAAATTTTGGGAGTTGGTTCTTAGCCCTGTTTTTATGGTAATGCTTCATGATTTTTTTTTCCATGTTTATTTAAAACTAGAAATTAAGAGTTTTATAATCACTATTTCTATTCTTTTAATTAGTAATTTGAATTTAAACCAATACCAATATAAACCAATATATACCAATATAAACCAATACCAATAGCAAAACCAATACAAGAAATAGAAAATATTGTTTAAACCAATACCAATATTTTAGACCCAATACCAATACCAATACAATATTTTGTTTATATTGGGTTTTTAATATTGGTTCCCAGCCCTACACAGGAGCACTAGGGGGAAGTGGGGTATTGTATTTTATAATGATATTTTTTTAATTCAGGGAATCTATCAAAAATAGTAATTTTAATTTTGGTATCAATATTTAAAAAATATTTGTCCAATATATTATCTTCCTGATGATCAATTTCATGGAAAACAAAAAAATCTTCCAAATCATTTTGTATTTTAAAAGAAAGATTTTTTACTTTTATATGCTTTTTTATTGAAGCTGCTCTTTTGAAAATCAAATAGCTTTATTTAAACACAAGGCATTTTGCCCCTAACTTTGTTTGATCATTTGGATCAACATCTTTTAGAAGTTTAAAATATTTTTTGTTTGATGGAATGGAGATTTCTTCATCTATGATCTCTAAATCCATAATATCGATAACAATTTTTTTATTATATATCTATAAAATGAATATGACTTACAAGATTTTCCAAAAAAATTTTCAATATAAAAAGGAAAAACTTGATGTTTAATATTTAAAATGATTAGATGAAAAACCAATATATAACTCGGATAAACATTTAATAATGGATAAATTTAAATAAAACAAAATTTCATTTTTATTGAATTAGTATTAATATTTAACAGATAGTATTAATATTATACATTACATGCTATTTTGCTTCTGAAATTAATTATATCACTTAAAATATTTTGGTGCAGAATGTCATTTTGCCTGGAATTTTTCTCGTTCCACTCCAGCCCTAAATAGAGCTAGTTCCCGCTCCTCAGTTTTAAATAAAGATGGGCGTTCCAGATGTTTTTGATAAAAATGTAGTGGCGCTCCAGGAACGCCTCTTAACAACTCTGAAAAAAAAATTTCGGACACTTTTTGTACATGACATTTCTGTTTGGGATCCCAATCTGTTTCATCTATCCTGTATCAGATATTTCAAATATTTATTTAGTAGATTCGAATCTTTAAAGAGACATCCTCTCTTTTTTTTCAAAAAAGAATGGCCCTATACAAAAATTATAGTGCGTTACTTTAACACTGTTGGGTAGCAAAAATATATTTCTTTTTTTTTTCCACTGTATTAGATCAATGATATATAATAGTACCTAGGACTGACGATGCATTCATTCATAATACATTTGATAAGCGTCGTTGAATGCTAATCAGCTGGACCCGCCATTTTGGTAACCCATATAGTAATTATTCTCATGTTTAAAACTACTATTAAATTGATAACTTACTTCTTTATTATCTCGATGATCAGCGATTTTTAATGTTTGCGTCAGACATAGGAATTTGAATTGGTCTCTCTTTTAAAATGTTTAATAATAATATGGGTAATCAAAATGGCGTCCCCAGCTATTTTCATTGATGTATGCACTTTTAATAAAGCATCGTCTAGATATTATTATATGTCATTGTATTCAAAATTTATGACCGAATTTCGATAAGGTAACTAGTTTTATTTAATTATTAGTATACTTTCGAAAGACTAAATTTAAATAATAAAACTCATTCCTATGTTAGTTATCATTGCTTATAAAGATGGGTTAAAAATACCACCCCCCCCCCCTTCCCCTCGACTATGGTAAAAAAAAAGTATAGTAAAATACATGATATCTAATTGATATCTAGACGAAAAATGGATACATAAAATATCCTTTACTCTTTCTACGAAACAATTTGACTACACATTTTTTTCTTCTTCAATATCTTCCATAATTTACTTCTCTTTTCTATAAAATCTATCATGTTTTCTTTCCATACTTTTTATAAAATAAAAAAGCTACCTCTCGATTTATCAAGACTCATATTCTAAGATTGCACTAATTTAATAGCTTAAAATTAAAACTAAAATGCTTCAAAAAAAATTTTTTTTTTAAACTTCGAGAATAAATACTCAACGTTTAGAAAATACTGAATTTCATGTCTGGAATTATTGATTAGTGCGCAGATATGAAATGGAATTGTCATTATTTTATATGGAACATTTTGAACAAAATATCGGATTGGGTGATTTTTTGACAAGGCGTATTTTAGTTGCCATTAAATATCGTAATAAAAAAACGCGAACCAATAAGTCCAGATTATAATGCGTATAAATATGGAAGTGGTGGGGGGTCAATCAAAGTCAGTTTTAAAATATTATAAATCGTCAAATTATGACAAATCATATTAACGAATATTAAACTAGTAGAATGTTTGGATCTTTAAAAAAATAAATTTTATTAATTAATTCTAGATTATTAAATTATTTAAAAAACAATATTATAACGAATTAATTTTAAAAAATTATTACAAAATTAAAATATGCAAAAAAATTATATAAAACATTTGCAATTGCAGGATAAATTTTTTTTAAAAAAAATAAATCATTAATTAAAATAGATCGTTCAAAATTTGTAGATAAAGCTTGAGTTTATTTTCCATCATTGTACGACTTGATCAGTATAATGTGTCCATGTCTCATTGTTTTCTTAAATTATAGATTGTAATCTTATAAAACGATAATATTGTATAACCTTATTTCATAAAAAATATAAAGCGATTATATGAAAGTCAATTTATTTAGATAGGATTGGTTTAGTTAACTTTCCCCATAAATCCCCAGGCTTATATAATATTATTTTTCAAAACATGATTAAACCATTTTTTCAAAATTCGTATTAGATTTGAAATTCTTGAATAAGAATAACCAATTACTCTAATCACAAATTTTGAAAAAGAGAGAAAGAAATATTAGTATTATAAATAAAAAGATTAAAATTTTATTCATATTATTGTAATTATTTTTGAAATCAATGAGAACTACCCAGTGATGTCATATGAGAAGGGTTATCAAAGTCTAGGACTCCATCAAAATTTTTATTTGCATAGTCGTAATTATAATCCGTATATCCATAATCGTCATTAACATACCGCGCATCAGGTACCGCGTCAGAATATCCACTAGTCTGAAACTATAACAGAAATTTATAATTACAATTACTTTTTTATTGGTTATTAAATAAAGAATGATTTTTAAAAAAAATTCCCTGAAAATGATATTTATTATAGCTTTTCAGAGTTGTTAAAAGATTATATTTTAAATTAATCTAGATATTACATATATAGATTTTCTAAAAATGGATCAAGATACGGATACATTGTCTAAAAAACGTAACTAGATAAAGATGCAGTTTTTATTATACTTATGTAAGATGTGCATGTATAATTTAGGTTTCTAATTTAAAATATAAATTTTCGATAATAGGTAAAAGATTTATTGAGCTGAAGCTGATATCATCACGTCGATACAAATAGATAATTAAAACAATGATGGTCAGTAATAAATTATAAAAAATATATAAGTAATTATAAAACAATTGTTAGATTTTAGTACTCAAAATCAATTTATTTAGCATTAAGGGAGTATAATATAATCATAAAATATATTATAAAAATATTATTTAAAATTGAGGAGTGTCTTATAAACTTATATCAATATTTATATCACCAAATTGTACCCAAAAAATCTAAATATTAAATTACTTGATTTTTTTTCAGAGATATGCTTAAATTTTTATATAGTTCTATGTGTTTACCTCATTTGCAGGGGCATCATAAGAATAGGCTTCATTCACATTGCCAGAATATTCGTTTTTCTGAACGTAAATGTGTCATAAAACATTTATAATAATAGATCAAAAAGATTTCAAACTATGTATTATAGCTTAAAATATAAATTATGCAATAATAGGTGATTTAACGTGACATAAAAAAAGTGGGAATTATATATTAATATATCATATAGACTCGGAACCGTGAAATTGTAATGAGGTACTTCAAATTAGCATAAATTAAAAGATTCTGTTAATACATTTCTTTTATAGAGCTGGTGTTTATTTAAAAATAGATATTATTATATGTCTATTTACTACTATTATGATTTATTCAACTGCTCGCAAGTAAAAATCTATGTATAACTCATTTTGTATAATATGTGATTACTTTAACTGCGCCGGAATCGTAATATGCACCGGAGATGGGGTCAGTATACGCATTTGACCTAACCTAAATATCATAAACCATTTATAATACATCTATTATAGCTTTTAATATAATATACAAAAATATGTAATAAGCGACTTAAATACCCCCCCCCCCCCATTATACAGACTTAGAATCCTTCAAATTGCTATAAAAATAAAGGCGCAGTAAGAATGGATTATAGTGACGGATTTAATTTTTAAAATCTAAAATGTTTATATATTACATTATAATTAAATTATTTCAACTTCACAAATCTAGGTACCATCAATGTTATGTTATATTATAATAAGCAATTACTTCAACTACACTGATATCATAACACACCTCAGTTCCTTCTCCAGAATATGCGTTTGTCTGAACCTAAATATCATAACATATATAGTATATCATAGATTTTAACATAATATTTAATAATATATAATTAGCGATTGTAGAGTAATTAGACTCATACATTGTTCCATCACAGATTCAGAATGGGATAGGATTTCTCAAATAGACAAAAATTTAAAGGCTCAATTAAGAAATTTATTTTATAATATTGTGCAAATTTAAATAATCCAAATATTATATTTTTAATATTTACGATAATTTTAACTGCGGGCACTGATTTAAGTATGATAAATATTTATGTAATACTATTATTACCTCAATTGCACCTGTATCGTAATATGAGGCATCATATACATCGCCAGAATATGCGTTTTTCTAAAGTAAATGTCATAAAACATCAAAAAAAAATTGAAAAATATATAAAGTGTAAAAGGTATTCTGACCGTGACCAGTGTTGAAAACAAATAAAAATTAGTATTAGCCATATACGTTATTAACTTCTTATAAGTCAATAAATAAATATTATTGATTATTTTATCAAAAGCTATAATAGATATATTATAAATTATTTATATTTTCAAATTCCTATTGACCCTGTCCTTGATGAATTCTATGATTCTGGTGAAGCCAAAGTAGTCATATATTATACAAACTAGGTTATAGACAGATATTTTGCTTGCAAGCAGTTGAATAAATTATAATGGGAGTAAATAGAAATATAACATCACTTATTGTTATAAAATCATGATGGCTAGCTAGGATTAAGAAAATTATTTTATTAATAAAATGTAGAATTACATTGTCATACTATATATCTTAAATTTCTACTTAGAATTTTTAATTTGAATATAAAATAAAATTAAATATGTTAGTAAAAATCGCCATATATTTATAAAAGGTTATTCGAATATTATAATTATTATAAATTATTTTAATTAATATTATATTATTTATTTTAATAAATATTATATAATTTATTTAAATTAATTTTATATTATATTTTTATAATTATAATAATTTAATTTTAATTAATATTAAAATGTTATTTTAAACATCTATAACACCTATATTTTTAAATTTACACCAGCTCTATAAAAGAAATATCTTAGCAGCCTTAAATTTACGTCCATTTGAAGCACCTTATCACTTCACAAATCTGAGTATTTCGATATGTCAATGTATGAATTTTAACTTCTATTAAAAGTCACAGTTAATTAACTATTATTGCATATTTATATTCAAGGCCTAATACAGCGAAGGGGGGGGGGGGTAATTTTAAAGATTTTAAGTTTACATTTAATTTTTTTTTTAAATAAAAACGATATTTATAATTATGATATATAAAAATTTGGTCATTATCTTTGGCTTACTTAAAGATATTTAATGTAGATTAATTTTAAAAAAATATCGTTTAAATTTCTCCTGTGAAAAAGAAGATGGCACATTATATACATCAAGGAAGCTCCAAATTTGGTGATCGGAATTAGACTAGGAGATCAGCACCTTACTCTTAATCTAGAACAAGAAATGAAACCTAGAGGTTCAAGAATATATTCCTATCGGATGGATAATGGTCATTATACTCTTCATGTACCATAGTTGACTATAAACTAACAAAAAATAAATAAATTGTTAATTTGATAATTTAATCATTTCAGATTGTTTAAACAATAATTTGTAATATTTATAGCTTTTACATTAATCTTATTGGGGTATTTTTTTGTAATTCAATTATCTATCATATATAATTTTATTTAATTATACCTTAGTCAAAATCTTTTATTTTTAAAAACTATAGCTTCTTTTTAAAATTTGATTTTTTTTCTTCTCTCTATTTTTATATTTTTCATATTTGAACCTTTGAAAATAAAGTTTCATTTGTTTTCAAAAATCTGACAAGAAAAATATCCCCCCCCCACATTCACTGTATTATAACTTGAAATATAAATATGCAATAATAGGTGTGATAAATGCGATATAAGATATTATTATAGTTCATAGATTATATTATGATGAGACATTGTTGATAGTTTTTAAAAAACGATATAATAAAGTCATATGTAGTCTAAATTAGTAAAATAGGTAATTAAATGTGACTTAAAAGAAGTTGGAGACTCATTCATTAATATATGGTAGATTCTCAGATTTGTGAAGTGCATAAATTTTAAGGATGTTAAGATATTTCTATTATAGAGCATGTGTAAATTTAAAAATATAAGATATATTATATTTCTATTTATTCTTATTATAATATTCAACTACTTGCAAGCAAAAAATCTATGTATAACCCGTTTTTTTATAATATGTTATTACTTTGGCTTCACCGGAATCATAATACGCACCAAGGACGAGATCAGTATAGGCATTTGACTTATCCTAAATATCATAAATCATTTATAATAAATCTATTATAGTTTTCAATTTGATAGTTAACAATATGAAGCTAGAATCAAATATTGCCAATACTAATTCCCCCCTCCCTTCCCCTCACATTCCTAGGACCCCTCAAATGCTTGTAAAGATAGAGTTACGCATTTTATAGTCATATTTAATTGTTAAAATCAAGTTATAATATATATATTTATAATATTACGCTTGGAATTAAGCGATTAATTTAACTGTACAAATTTAGTTACGTGTGTTATGTATTCAGTAGAGTAACCAGTATTTATCAATGGGAGGGCGGGGGATGGGGGGTGGAAAATATTTTGAGGGCATCGCTCTTCGGCCGGGTCCCTCCTATAAAAATTTGTATATTATTAATTTTCTCGGCTGAACAATTGGGAATATTAATTCTAAAATGTGCCAATGTTTTGTGCTTTATTAGTGGCTGACTTTAGTCAATAGAGTATTCAGCATAAATAAAATAAATTAAAACAAAAAACTTTGCACCTTACGATTAAAAAGCGACAGAAAGCATTATTCTGAAATTTGTATCAATGTTTAGTGTTCACTGTTCACTTGTAAAAATTATTTATTCCGTTTACTTCTCTCCCCCCCTCCCCCCCTCCCCCCCCCCCCCCCCCCCTATTTATTCCACTGTATTTTATATATTTTGCAATTACTTCAACTGCGCTGTCATTATAACACGCATGAGTGACAGCTCCAGAATATACGTTTGTCTGTACCTAAATATCATAAATCGTTTAGAACATAGTATCATAAATCCGTCAAATATATCTATTATAGCTTATATAATATTTAATAACCACTCAAAGAAATTAGACTAATATATTATTTGCTCGTAGACTCAGAATAGTATGTTCTCAAATCCGGCTCAATTAAGAAATTTATATAGCGCTTGTGTAAATTTTAAAAAATCTAAATATTTTGTTTTTATTTATTACTTGCGATTATTTTAATTCAATTGCATTAACAAATATAGGTATGATATAATACTAATATAGTACTAATATGGTATTACCTCAAATGCACCAGCATCATGATAATAGGCACCATTTACATCACCAGAATACGCGTTTTTCTTAATGTAAATTCCGTAAAACATAATAATTGATCAAAAAGATTCAAAGAAAGGTAATATAAAATATAAAATAAATTATGCAATAATAGGTAATTAAATATGACTCAAAAGAATTTGGACATATATTAATGAATCCCGGAAAAAAACCAAAACAATCTCCGGAAAAAAAACCCCGAAATTTTTTTTCGAATTTACTTAAGATCTAATAATATCGGTATATTTTTATTTGGATTTATATAAGGTATAGACAAATTAGTATTTTAGAAAAAAATATTATAAAAATATAATTTAATAATAAATTATATACATAATAATGATTTATCATAAAATAAACAGATCTTATTGCAAATTTTGTTAAATTTAGTCTACTTAATATAATTATTAAGGATGGATATTGTATTTATTACTATAGCTTAAGTAATACATGGGTTATTTTACTGGAGTATTTGTTTTCCCAGTACCAATTTGAATATCAGCATTTTTTATTGTTTAGCACTGCGATTTTGTTTTCAGTGTGCAACTACCTACACGCCATCGTTCAAGTTTAATTTCAACGGCAGCCACCTCGCATTTTATTTTTTTAAATCAATACCCAGATTGATGGGAGTTTATTCCCAACCAGATTAGAAAAACGATGTCGAACCTTCGCATTGATTATTTATGATTAGTTGAATAGAGTGCTCTGATTTAAATTTCTGGAGGAAATAGAGGGCCAATTCGACCTGTCTGGGATTGAGAATTGCTTCTTGTGACCTCCCTTGATACTCCATTGATGTAATTTTTATCGAAATATTAAAGAATATCCTTACCATTGCTCGGAGTAACCGATCTAAGGAATTCCATTGCATTGCCCATATCACATAAAGGAACAAATGCTAAGCTGTCCATCATGCCACAAAAGAAGCTTAGGGCTTCATGGATTCTGTATTGGCTTTCCAGAACTAGCTTTTAAATTTTTCTATGGGTACTTTGACACAAATGGTAAAAGCATCCTCTGATTATGATATGTCTCCTAAATGAAAAAATTAATATAAATAATTTAACATATTAATGATCATACCAATTATAGTTTTAACCGCGCTCATATCAGACTTTTAGAAATCCATGTATATATATAATGGATCAGGAAATAAATACCTTTCTTGACATTTAGACATTATTACTTCGATTATTTTTTGTAAATATTTTGTGTTTTTTTGGAGTCTAATAGCGAATGTGTCATTCGATAAAATTATTTATCAATATAAATTATTGCTAGGTTATACTCAAAAAATTAAGTGATAATTGAGAAGAAGAAAATTGAGAAAAGGTTAGAAAAATAAAGATTAACAATGACTTAAACCAAAAATTGAAAGAAAATAATAAATTGAGAAAAAAATTTAAGATAAATAGACACGAATTTTATTTTTTATTAAATTTTTTTTCCTCGGTTTTTTTTCCGGAGATTTTTCCTGGGAGTTTTTTTTCCAGGGATTTTTTTTCCTGGGGGTTTTTTTTCTTATTACCTATATTAATTACTCATAATCGTGAAGTGATAGGGGACATAAATTTAAAGGCTCTGTTAAGATATTTCTTTTATAAGCGTTGATGTAAATTTTAAAACATAGGTATTATTATATGTCTATTTATTATAATTAAAATTAATTTAATTGCTTGAAAAAAATAATGTATAACATTTATTTGTATAATATTTGATTACCTTAACTTCACCGGAATCATAATACGCACTCGTGAGAGGGTCATAATATGCTTTTGTCTGAATAAATGTTATAAACATTTAATACCTTTAAATATAAAATCCAATAATACATAATTAATGACTTTAAAGAAGTTAGACTTTTTATTAATAACAAAAATTCCCCTTCCACCTTCTTCAAACTCAGAATCCATTAATGAGTGTAAAAACAAAAGGACTATTTAGAAATATATTTTATAGCCATATTAGATTTTTAAAGTCTAGCTATAATTTTTATTATAACTAGCACATTTTTAATTAGGCGATTAATTTAACTGCATAAATCTAGGTATATTATATGTCAGTGACGAAGCGTTCATAGAAACAAGATAAGCATTGCTTCCCTTAGAATATTTCCTAAATTATCTTATCTTAAATTAAATATGTTATGTGGAGTCATTCCTTTTTAGGTAAAATTGTGGAATCATTCTTTTTTATGTTAAAATTGAGAAGTTATTCTTTTTGTGATGAATATTATTTTTTGATATTAAAAAAGTGATATTTTTAGATCAATTATATTATTAATCAATTTATATTTATTTTATAGTACATATATATAATATATAGATAAAAAAAATGAAATAAAATAGACAGTTGCTTTTTCTCAGATTTTTTGATTATTTTTCTCGGCAAGATGTTTTGGGCAAAATAAGAAATCGAAAGAAAAGTAGAAAGGGAATGATTTTTTGTAAACCCTTCATTTAGGTTAAAAAAAACAATATTATAAATTTAACAATTAAATATAACTATATATAATTAAAAATTATTTTTGGGAAATTAAAATTAAAATTTAAAAATAAAACTATCCTTGTTTAATCTTTATGCTATGTTAAAAAAATTATACAATTTTTTTTACTATGCTAAAAAAAAATTTGCTACAATCATAAAGATATGAATATATATATATTTATTTTTACTACTATTATTTTTTACGTTTAAAAATAAAATATGTGAGAAGAAAATTCAAAATTGTTTATTATTTTATATAATAAATTTTCAAAAAAAAATCATACTCTTAAGATATATTTATGGTATAAATAATTTTATTAAGTTTAAAAAAAATAACATTAGAGAATCAAATGTAACAAAATTGCTTAAAATAAAGAAATAGAAAATCAAGCCAATGAATTGTGTAATTTTACGTTTAAAAAGTAAATCGTTGGGGGAAGCAAATTAAAAAATAGTTTCAGAGTTGAGATTTTAATTTTTTAAAATTAGCTATAATTTTATATTTCACTAATAATTAGGCGATTATAAACTGCAAACGTCTTCGCATATTAAATGTTATGTATTTATATTATGCAATCGATTCAACTGCACTGGCATCATAACACTCACTCATCAGTTACAGGGAAATGACACAAATCATTTATAATGTAATATTAGAAATCCGTCAAATATATCTATTATAGGCTTAATTATAATATATTCAATATATAATTAAAGACTCGGGGGAAGTTAGATTCATACAATAGGTGACTCAGAATGGATAGGGTTTCTTGGATACACATATTTAAAGGCTCAATCTAAAATATCTATATAACTCTTGAGCAAATTTTAAAAAAATCTAGAAATTATTATGTCTATCATTTTACGATTAATTCAATTGTGCGCACAAATTGAAGGATTATAACTATTTATATAGTACTATTTTGGATTACCTCAATAGCACCTGCATCGTAATAATAAGCCTCATGCACATCGCCAGAATACGCGTTTTTCTGAACCTAAATATCATAAAAACAGTTATAGATCAAAAAGATTGATATGTATTATAGTTTAAAAAAATAATTATGAATAATAGTTAAATGTGATTTTAAAATAAGTTGGACACATATTAATATTTCGTGCCGACTAAGAATCAACGAACCTTAAATTCATCTAAGTTACTTTACAGAAGTATCTTTAGCTAATCCGACACTTTCTTAATTGCATAAATTTTATTAAATCAATAAAATATCATTTCCATAAAATTTAACGTATTTCATATTAATATTACTATACGCCGGACCGTCGCCGAATTAAAAGTCAGTGGCCCTATGCCTATCTCTAAAATTTTTAATCGGCAGCGTAGTATGACAAAAATAACCCCGCGGCGGCAATGTTGCCGAGCGGCGCACAGGCTTAGGAATAAGTATTAAATAAAAATATAATAAGACAGCTTTTTAAATTTACATCGACACTAAAAAAGAGAAGTTTCTTAATGGAGACTTTAAATTTATGTCTATTTAAAGAACCCTGGCACGTGAGGATTCTGAATCTGAGTGGTACATTGAATGAAGTCCCAGTTAATTACCTATTACTGCATAACTTCTATTACAAGCTGTACTAGGTTCTATTTATAGGATGTTTGTAAACATTTTATGATATTCAGGTTCAGACAAGCGATAGTTCTGAGGCTGTATCTGATGCATAAATAACGGCATATTAAAACTATCATTCTCATAAAATCTTTAAATAATTATTTTATATTTTTTATGGATCTTTTAAAAAAAATCAAAACAATTTCTTTCTGAAATAGATAAAGTTGAAGACATGTTTAATTTAAGGTCTAAGAAAATTTCATGGACACAGGCTCTAATGCCAAGAGAAGTGCCCGGTTTGGTGAATATGAACACACATATGTTGACACGGAATGCATAATTTGTAACAGTGAATGGAAAACAGAAAGTAAGTAGAATTGAAAATCTAGGTTAAAAAATAAGAGAAATTATAGTAAGATTCAAGATCTCATATCTCGATAGTTATATCGGAGAACAGAGAATGTTTAGAGGCAAAAGATCTAACATCATATATATTAGATCTGGACAATGAAGATCCGTTCATATTACTAATATATGATTACCTTAACTGCGCCTCATTAAAACTTATTAGGTTACAAGGCCAGTACAAGCGTTTGTCTATGATAATTCATAACATAAAGTACTCAACGTTATGAATAGAAACGCATGTAAAAAAAATAGCATTTTTTTTATTAATTTAAAAAATATTGTATATTATTTTTTAATCTAATTACAATTCATATATAATATTAATTTATAAAATAGATATTATTTTTAATAATAATTAAATATGTATTATGCCGCCACACCGCCAACACATTTTGACGGCGGCGTCAGTGCAGTCAAAAATTACTGGCGGCACACAGGTCTATATATATATATAATAAAGATCGCGGAAATAAATATTTATTGTAACTTTAATATAAATTATGCAATGATAGGTCAATAACGGCGACTTAAAAGAAATTAGACTCATGCATTGTTCTTGTACTCAGATTCCTGACCTTTAAAAGTTCTTCCATTAAGAGATTTATTTTATCGAACTATTATAAATTTAAAAATCTATATATATATGTATATAATGTGTGATTACTTTAGCCGCACCGTCATAATAGCCTTGTTGATAGGCGTCTCCCCACATCTTAAAATTATGATTCTCTGCGTAATATTCTTTATTTTGGTATTCATATCCTACCCCATCATTTTGATCGGTAGCCGGATAATAATAATGTTCCTTAGAAGCATATTTAAGCAAGTCTCCTTCGGTCTTTAAATTCGAATCATCGTACTCCGAATTTTGAACGTACGGATATGATTTGTTCCAGACATTGTCATTCGGGGTAGCGGTTTTTTCGTGATAATAATACTGATTTGAATCTTGAAAAATTAATAACGAACGGTATATACTATAAGAAAGAAAGAAAGAAAGAAAGAAAGAAAGAAAGAAAGAAAGAAAGAAAGAAAGAAAGAAAGAAAGAAAGAAAGAAAGAAAGAAAGAAAGAAAGAAAGAAAGAAAGAAAGAAAGAAAGAAAGAAAGAAAGAAAGAAAGAAAGAAAGAAAGAAAGAAGATATTTTATGTTTCTCTAGGATAAGTTTTCGGAAACTATTACTAAAGATAAAAATCTAATCCTTCGACTACTTTCTTCTACTCAAGAGTTCAGAAAGAATATCACTTTTTTTTGCCAATATCTGGACCAAGTATAGGCTAGATACCAACTGATACATATAGACTGTATCTTCAGTTTGATATTAATCTACTCGGCTCAAAATCATAATTATAATTGGCGTTGATATTAAATTAGTTCTCCACAATAATCGATTTTTCTAGTTCATATTTATATTTAAAAATCGTACGAGAGGTGTAGGGATGGGAGTATATTTAAAAAACTTTTCTCTCCGCGGCTTTACCACATATTTATCGTAAAAAACATTATGAGCATCGTTTTAGTATTTAATTTTACCGGATAAAGCAGGTACCAGAATATCTCCAACACCGCCTGCGTTATTATAATGAATCCCAACTCCTGAATTTTAAAACATGATTGTATAATATTTATATAATCGTAGCCATATGGGTAAGAGAAGGGGGGGGGGGAGGAAATGTTTTCCAACAAGAAATTTTTCTGTTTTAGCTAATACAAAAATTCTCTTACACCCCTCTCCTGCCCCCAGCTCTTACTCTACCCTCTCTCCAAAAAAGTATACAATATTTTACTTACAATCAATCATTTTTCCAAAAGGAAAATAAGTAAAAGGTTAATATTTTTTCTAAAATAAATCACTATAAATTCAAAATATTTCAGAATAAACTTCAGAGATTTGAGGGTAAATAAAACTAAGGTCCTCCCAATAATAAAAAAAGCCTATTTTTTTAGGAACACCTAAAACCCCGCATTCGCAGTTGGCGCGAAATTATACAAAATAGTTTTAATATATTTTGCCGCTAATTCGCCGTTACCCGTGAGTGCAGGGTATAATATTACTCACGTTCTCTCTTTTGGCAAAATCCTGGCTATGCATATAATAAATGAACATATAGATTTTGTTTTTTGGTATTTTTTATTAATCAAATTTTACCAGAATGTAATGAGGAAGTATTGATGGCTCCAGCGCAATCTCTGTTACTATGATCGATTCTACCAGCTTCTGAATTTATGAAACATAATTACACTCTATTATAAATTTAGTTTATTTTAATTATAATATTTTAATTATTGGAGGTTCTTAAGGGCGGGGGGGGGTGAATTCTACGTTTTCACATCTCGCGTTATTATCAATGATGATTTCGGAATTGGGAAAAAATTTTCCCATTTCATTGAAAATCCCTAATTCCCTTCAATCATTTCTTAAAAAAATTAGGAGGGAATCAACGACATATTATAATAATAATTAATAGACTGACGATGTAAAAGTGTTGCATCAATGAAAACAGCTGGGGACGCCATTGTGATTAATTACCCATATCATTATCAAAAATTTTAAAGAGAGACCAATTTATTGTCCTGTCGCAAACTTTATTAAAGTGCCCGATCAACGAGATAATTAAGGAAGCGAGTCATCAATTTGATAGCAGTTTTTTTAACATGAGAATAATTACTATATGGGTTACCAAAATGGCGGGTCCAGTTGGTTTGCTTTCAACTACCCTTTCAAAATGCATTATTAATGAATGCTTCGTCAGTCTCGCTATTATTATATGTCATTGTGGAGAATGCGCATTTAATATAGAGATTTTGAATTATTAATTTAGCTTATGGGACTCGATGTTAAAATCAAGATAATAATATTTTATTTAAAAAAAGACAAAAAAATTGTTTAAAAAAAACAAACAATTTTTAAATAAAAACAAAACAATTTTTTAAAAAAACAAAAACAATTTTTTTTAAAAAACACAATTTTCAAAAAAAACACAAATTTTTTTTAAAATTACAAAACAATTTTCTAAAAAAACAAAACAATTTTTTAAAAAAACAAAAACAATTTTTTTAAAAAAAACACAATTTTCAAAAAAAAACACAAATTTTTTTTAAAATTACAAAACAATTTTCTAAAAAAACAAAACAATTTTTAAAAAAAAACAAAACAATTTTTTAAAAAAAACAAAACAATTTTTTAAAAAAAACAAAACAATTTTTTAAAAAAACAAAATAATTTTACAAAAAAAAACAAAAAATAAAACTAGGATAATCATTGTGAAGGATTAGTGCTTTTATTAATTGAAAATACACAGGGGAGGTTCAGGAACAATAGTAGTTGTTTTTAAAAAAAAATATACTCCGTTATTATAATTTAAAGCGGTGCTATTTATTTGCGTATTTTTAACGCTGAAACTCTGAGCGAAAACGCTACAAGTAAAGAATATAATTTTATTTTTTTCACTCCAATAAACTTTACGAGCGTTTCCTTGGTTAAGGCCGAGCCGAATATCGAATGTGAATAAGTAATTCTTAAAATAAAAAAACCAAATAATAACTAAAAATAACATTCGAACCTGATATCTCCATATCCATGGCATGAGCTTCACTCTTGGATTTTCTAGAAGGATTAGTTATTTCTTCCTGTAGCTCTAAATCCGGTTTTAAAAAACAAAAAATATGATAACAAAATGTTGAGAAAAATTCAAATAATTTCTTATGTGCAATATGTTTAACACCCAGTGTCTATCATTTACGTGTGTATTCATTGAAAACGCCTCACAACTTTTAATTTTTTGAGTTGGGGTTAGGGTTAGAATTTTTAGAACCAGATTAAAATTTTTTTTAATAATTATTCATCTATCAACAACCACAAGGTTCAATAGCTATTATATTAAAAAACAAATGAAAGTGCAAACCAAACCAAAATACAGAGAAACATTATACCTATTGACAACGGGCAAAAAATTTAAAAGAAATAATGTTTTAAAATTGCAGGTAATTTACAAAACTTTTGTTAATCTGCTCGTATAGAGAGAGAGATGGTAAAAGAATTGACTATGATTATTGCTTTAAAAATGATCTTTTTAGATGAAATCTAAAAAAATTTTAAGCTTAAACATTAAGATGAAGAATATGAAAAGATAATTTTTTAAAAAATACATGATTATTCAAGGATTGTTCAGATATAAAGATGTGAAAGTTCGAATAAATACCTCTTAAATCAAATGGCAAAAATTTTGGAAGAAATACATGATTTCTTTGTACACTGAATTATGACAAAAAAATTTCTGAAAATAATACAAACTAATCAGTGTATTTCGATAAAAATGACTATCGCTGAACCTGAGGGCTTAATAATAAGAAGCGGTAAAATTAATTTGATTAGTTAATTATTAATGGGAAAAATCCGCGTGACTAAAACTCCTATTATACAGCAAATATTAATTATTTAATTGAATTAATAGGAAATTATTAATCTTTCAAGGAATCAATTAAAGATGCTTTGGGATTTACTGTTGAAATCTGGGGTTCAGACCAAGCCTCCAGAACCCGGTGTTCTTTTGAGTCAAAATTTCCTAATGTTTTAACTATTCGTAAAAATAAATTTAAAAAAAGTATTTGAACTACGAAAGTTATAATGAGCCCTGTTATAACTTCCAAAGTAAATTTAGAGTATATAAAACATATTTGTTAGGGTTAAAGTTAGGATTAGGATTAAGTTTAGTGTTAGGGTTAGAGTTAGGGCATATGAAAATGCAAAATAAATTCAATCGAAAATAGATTTTAATTTTTAAAATTCATATTTAAAAAAAATTTTTTTCTCTTAATTGTAAGTTATTTTATAGAATAAAAGTATTGCCGCACATTGAAGCAAATGATCCTGCTTGAATGAGTTAATATAGCGCATTTATGGATTCAAACATGTTATCTAGTAAAAAAATAAATAAATAAAATATAATGGGATTATGAATTGGAGCTAATACTTCTGTTTATCAGGCCACAAACAAAAAAAAACATGAAAAAATTATCGAGAAGTTTTGTGATCCAGGAGGTGATTACTAGTCAGCTATTGATATTGATATTGAATGTGTAATGCATTTATGATCAAATTTTATATATTATCAAAATTATCACACTTGCTATTTTTATATTACATAAGAGGTGAGAGGTTTCTTTACACAGCCAAGGAGCCAGTTTTAATAGAGTTTGAAAGAAAAAAATAAATATTCAAACATATTTTTGAGCAATTTTTTTTTTAAAATGACATTGCGTTGCGATATCTATTTAACCAAAAATATTTTTTTTTTAAAATGTGCATTTTAAAATTACAAAATTGAAGTTTAATTTTGTTTAAAAAAAACGGTTACAAATTTTAAAAAAAAATAAAATAAAGATACAATATATATAAAAGATAACAAAATAGAGGTGGGGGGAGGGGGAATGCCACCCTGGGGGGGGGGGGAGGTTGCCTAAGTATTTTTTCTCCAAAAAAAATATTTTGAAATTTTTAGGAAAAAAAATTTGTAATCTGGTTCTAAAAATTCTAACCCTAACCCCAACCTAGTTAATAGAAGGAACAAAGGTCTAGAGACATGTATTATTAAAATCTTAAAGGCTTAGGGCAATATTTTTTCTGGCTAAAATATTGAGTTAGCCATTTTGAAAAAAAATCGGCTCAAAACGAGCCGTTTAACAACATTACTGTGTAGTGATATATATGTTAGCGTCAACGTATTTTTTTTTCCGGTAATGTATTATTTTTCTTTACAACTTTAAATCATACTTTCGAGCGCGTTTTTCTATTTAAATTTAAAATAATCTGATTTTACCGGAAATACATTCCAATCATGTTTGGAATTACCTATCTTATGAATTTGTAGAGACAATTTTGCTGTTAAATCTTTGAGTCTATATATAAAAAATTTATCCACGGAAATATTATCTGAAATCCATAGGGTAGGGTAGGTATTCCAAACATGATGGAATATATATCCGGTAAAATCAAAAATTAACAGAGTTGTTAAAGTATCTAGATACAAGTATCTAGATACTGTATCTAGATATAAAAATGTAGTATCTGTATCTAGATAGATTTTTTAGAAAGGTATCTGTATCTGTATCTAGATATTTTTTAGAGGTATCTGTATCTGTTTTTAGATACTTTTTAAGATACATGTTATATACCCCTTTTTTTATTATAAAAAAAAATATTTGACTGTAAAATTTATTTTATTTCATATGAGCTTATGAAATAAATAAATATATATATATTATATATTAATATTTATTAATACTATAATAAAGAATTATATATACATAAAATATTAAAACTTATATATAAAAAATATATATAAATATTCATTAATTTAAATATTATGTCCGGAGTTTATCAATAAACCATACAAATTTTAATATTACAATATGGAAATGGTAAATTTTATTTTATAACTAAATTTTTAAGTTTATATATTAATTTAGATCTATATCGATGAAAAAGAGGAAGCAACAACAAGTTCTATTGCTTTACCATGACCTTTTCACAATATAATATTAATTTAGGTTTATGCAAACCTATAAGAGCATAATAAAAAATGTATCTGTATACAGATACATTTAAAAATTGTATCTGTATCTTGATAACTTTTTAGACGCTGTATCTGTATCTAGATAACTTTTGAGACTATGTATCTGTATCTGTATCTAGATCCATTTAAAAAGTATCTTTTAACAACTCTGAAAATTAAGTTGAAAAAATAACAAATTGCTGGGAAAAAAACACATTGACCCTAACATATACTTAGACTTTAAACTTAGACCTTTAACTTACTCATGGTTAATTAACAATTTTATTTTATAAGTATAAAATATCTAATATACCTTTAGTTTGATTCTTAGGATTTTTTCGGAATAATGAAATGAATGGATATTTCCTATTCGATTCACGAACGTCCCTTTTACCCTTCATGGCTCTTAATAAAAACATTTTGTGTCGTATTTTATATGGGTTATGATATAAGAAATGGGTTTACAAAAAAAAAATTGAAACTAAAGAAAATGTGTGTTTGTGATTATATGTTGCATCGATAGTGGAAGCATTTTTTTTTAAAAGATTTGACACGAAGAAGAATGGCGTATTTATTATCATTATAATTTAGAAATTGAAAAATCAAAACATATAGATATATTAATTTTATGATTCTAGAAAAGGCTGTTAAACCGTTTAAATATGAAATCAGCTGTTTAATTTTTTTTTTTTTAAATAAATAGTTTGTAAAATATGTACAAAAAGAGTTATGTTTGTGTCTTTTAGGCCGTCTCTTTAATTCTTCCTTTTTGAGTATTCAAAATATCTGTTCTGAAAAGACATTTGATAAGATTTAAAAAAAAAAAGAAAAGGGATTTAAATCACCTGATATCAAAACATATTATTTAAAATAACCAAAATGGTGTCCAATCATCTTATCACAAAAAAAATAGTTAAAAGTTTTTTTTAAAAACAGAGGTTCGGATAACGGGTTCCCTAAAAATTTTAACAATCAATTTCCGGTTTCTTATATTTGATCCGGGATAAATCTGTTTCGGTTACGGATAGTAAGCTAAGAAAATTTGTTCGAATATACTACTCGGAAAAGTTAAAACTTAGAAATTATTTTTTGGTTTTTCCTTTAAATTATAGATTTTGGCATATTGTAACAACGTCTATAAAAATGTATTTACAAGTATATTAACTCCTATTTTTTCTACTCTAAAAATCACGGGGAATCTCTTTCAGGGGATTATTTTAGGTAGATTTATCTTCCAGGGAATTTTTTATCCGGGGAATCAAATTTTGCATATAATTTGCAAAAATAATTTAAATTTATTATACTTCAAACTGATATTTCTTATTTAATTCGAATTTACGAATCCAATAATTAGTTATTCGTAAATTTTTCGGTTCGAACCTCTAAAAACCGGTTTGAACACTTTGGTATGCAAACCTACATTCGAATTAAATATTTTATTTGTTGTCATATTTTGATTTAATAGAGCAAAAGTTGGTATCTTTTTTTTATTGACACTCAAGATTTGCTACAAAGTGACCCTTCATAGTTGTTTACATATTTATAATACTGTATATAAATAATTTACAGATTGGATTAAATTAATCTTTAGGCATAATAGGCTTAAAAATATTTTAAATAAGTGAATTGTAATATACAAATGCTTATAAAAATTGATGATAATAATTTCAACAATTGGAATCTACATTTTTAGCAATATATACTAGTAATAACTTTCATACTATTTTATAAGCAAAAATCATGAGATTAGAAGGTTAACAAACATTTTAGCGGTGTACGTTTAGGTTAACGGTTTAGGCTCGGTTTTTCATCATGTATTTTGTTAAAGAAAATAGGTATATTCCATAGATCATCTCTAATAGTAAAAATTTAAACTACTTCATCATTGTGACTTTGTGGTAACCTTGAGAATCAGTCGAACAACATTGTATTTGCCAGCTTCATACTTTATTATAAAATCGTAACCTCCTAAAGATATATTACACTTTTGTAACAGCAAGGACATTGTGCTATTGTCTTTTAAACATTTTGTAAAAATATGGACTAGAGGTTTATGGTCATTGTAAATTTAGTCTCAATTAGATACTCCTGGAACCTCTTGATGGCCAACATTATAGCAAGAGCCTTTCAATGTTATTGTAGTTCATTTCAGATTTGAGTAAAGTTCTCGAAGCAAAAGCTACTGGTTTTTCTTTTCCACCTTTATCAGTGTAAAATAGCTTAGCTCTCAATCCCATTTAGATGCATCATTAGAAATTCCAATTGGTAATTCGGGATTAAAATAAGTCAGTGTTAGAGTAAGAATAATCAACATTTTTAATGTATTATAATTTAGAGTGTTCTAAGTTCCATAATTGTATAAAGGATCTGCAATATCCGCCAAGTTGGTTAAAAACTTTTTGTAGCTGCCAGCCATTCCCTGAAATGTTGATAGCTCAGTGGCTGATTCTTTTTTTGGTTTCTTTATTATTGCTTTAATTTTATCGTGTTGCATGTATACCATTTGCATCATTATCATAACCAGGGTTGCCAGGTCAAAATTTCAAATTGCGGGAGATATTTGGTATTTTGCGGGAGAAATATGAAAATTGCGGGAAAAATATATAAATTGCGGTAGATATAAAAAATTTGCTAGAAAAGGCCCGCAAGATCCCGGCCGGGATTTTAAGACTTAATTATCCGCCTATTATTTTTTATAATTAGTTTATATAAATACAAATTCGGTAACTATTTTTCAAAATAAAATAACATCTTGATTTATTAAAATATTAATTTATAAAAAATAACCAACGATCCTTTTATATAAAAGAATTAAACAAGATAAAATTTTATAAAAAAATAAACGATTTTAATTTTACAATGTAAATATATTTAATGCGAATGTCCCGCAAAACATCCACAATTGAAAATAAACCTTGCGTGTGTGTATAACATTATACGGATAGGCGCTTAATTATCACGTATCACGTTAAATACATAATAAGATTATATTGTACTCATTTCAATGATAATTATTTTATTTATTATTGTTCATTCACATTATTATAATCAGTGGAGATGAGTGTATCTACATCCATTGTAAAACAAAAATTTTATCCAAAAATAATAAACAGATGCAACTACAGTTGCAGCAATAGATCTCACTTATCTTGTAGTACATCATTCACAGAGCTATTTATCATTACAATGTGGGTAGAATCTTTCCCCATAATATATAACGACTCTAAGATAAATGAAAACTTTACTTGTAGAACAAAAATGAGCAAGGATATCATCAATGTTTTAGAACCTGAATTCAAGAGGTCATTTCTCGTCGATTTGAAAGATGGGCATACATATGCAATTCTAACAGATGCATCTAATAAAAGAAATATTAAAAGGTTTCTTTTGATCCTTCGCTATTTCAACAAAATTAAGGACGTTTTAAGAAAACTATTAAATTTTTTCCCCTCGAATAGTGAAAAATCCAAAGTCATAGCTAACCATATAATGGTAAATGTAGCAGATTCGGGATTATTAATAAATTGCATGTCAACTTTCTGATCTGATAATGCCTCAGTGAATTTGGGAAAACCCAGAGTGTATTTACAGAATTGAGTCAGCACAATGTTGGTTGCCATATGTTCCTAATACCTGCCATCTTAAAATTTTATAAACCTTTATAAATTTCTAAAATAAAGAATATAAAAGCTATCTTAACATTTTGAAAATTTATTTCAGTAATGAAGGGCAGAGGAATATTTAAGAATGATTTCACATGTAGAAAATCTACTACATACTGTTAATGTGCACTTGCAATCAGAAGAATCTTAACAAAGATTCACAAAATTATGCTAAAGGTGTTAATCTTTACAGTTAAAAATTGACAATAATTTTTATGGCGCCATTGCTAAAACTTAAAATGTTTAAATATTTTAAAAATACCGATAGACATTGATGTCTTGTTTGAGGATATTGTAATCTCTATTTTTGATTTACAATGTAAAAAATATATTTATTTTATGCGAATGTATAAATAAAAAAATATGGAAAATTAAATATAATACAATATTAATTATATTTTATTTGAGATTTAAATAATGGAACTAAACGTTTACCGTCGTTATTGATATATTTATAAAATTCCTGGCTTCACATATAAATTTGTTTAACCATTAGCTCGGCCTCTAATGTTGTTAAAGCCATCCGTTTTCCAGGCAGTCCTCATCGGGCTAAAAATGCGCTCGGGTGAGGCATTAGAATGAGGTAGGCATACTATTTTTTACAAGCATGGGTATTTATTGTTATTACGAAAAAATTTAACCCATTTCTCCTCTACTTTTAGACCATCTAACTTTAAGTATTCTGGCTAATTATAAAAAATAGAGAGAATTACAATCTCCTCAAAAAAGGCATCAATATATTTATCCAATTACAAAAACCATCAATTGATGGTTTCTGTTATAAGGTCATATTTATACATTTGTAAATAGAGTTATTAAAATCAAATTTTGATTGTAAATATTCTAAATTGTCTTAATAAAAATATCTGTTTCATTTAAAAATGTATTAATTAGTGTATTATTTGAACATTTTAATATAATATTTTTAGCAACAGCGCCATAAAATTTATTATTAATTTTTAACTCTAGGGAGGAATTGAGCTGTAGCATAATTTTGTGAACCTTTATTAATAAAGAATATTCTGATTGCAACTGCATATTAATTGCATGGTAGATTTCCTACATGTGAAACTCATCCCAAATATGCTTCCGTCATTTCATTCTCGAAAAATTTTTCAAAATTTTTGGACAGTTTTTAAAATCTTATTTTAAAAGTATTTTTTTAAGGGTTTGTAAAATTAATTCTATCGGTGGCATGTAAAAATGATAACCACCTGATAGGTACATATCGCAACAACTCATACATCTAAGTAAGACCACTCCACTAACTATTTTAATTCCTTAACTCTTTTAGTTGATGAACGACATCCACAGATAGTACATTCATTGCCTTCTTGCAAGAATCATGTAGTATATGGCATATACAGGCAATTGGTATTAATTCATTATTATGCTGCCTCAATTCAGTAAACACACTTTGGTTTTTTCCAAAATTTACAGAGGCAGTATCAGCGCAGAAAGCATACAATTCATTGATAACCCTGAATCAGCTATATTTATATATTTACATTATGTGGTTAGCTACATCGTTGGATTTTTCACTATCCGAGGAAAAAAATTTAACAGTTTTATTGAAATGTTATTATTCTTGTTGAAATAGCGAAAGATCAAGGATTTTTTAATATTTCCCTTATTAGATGCATCTGTCACAATTGCATATGGATGCCCATCTTTCAAATCGTCTAGAATTGACCTCTAGGTTTCAGGCTCCAAAAATAATAAATAATATAGATGCAACTACAGTTGCGGAAATCGTATACAACTACCATGTAGTTCAACATTCACAGAGCTATATCATCACAATGTGGGTCAAAATTTTTTCCCATGACGTCTCCAATATAAGTGCAAACCTTACTTGTGGTAGAACAAAAATGTGCAAGGCTATCACAAGTGTTTTAATTTTTGTATTGCAATCGATGTTGTTATACTCTCCTGTACTAACTAATATGAATGAAATGATGTTGATTTATTATTGGATAAAATAAAACAGGATGGAAAGAAATTTACAAACTAGACATGTTTTTCGAATAAATATTTAAAATGTATTTTAAAAATATAAAAATAATTAATTACGGTCTCTCAAAATTATTATTTATATATTAAAAACGTTAAAATACTTTTATAAAAAATTGCGGGAGTAATTTAAAAATTGCATTAGATTTTTGCGGGAGATTTCCAATTGCAGAATTTTGCGGAAGAGAGATGTCTGCATGTAAACTAAAAAATTGCGGGAGTCTCCCGCTGATGGGGGGGGGGAGTGCATGACAACCTTTATCATATACAAAAAACGAATTTCACTTTTGAAAAATAAACTTTTGGCAAAATTATATTTTAAACCACTTTATAATTCTCTCGAAAACTTTTTTTTAAGTTATTTAAATGAGCTTGGTCGTTATTTCCAAATAAATCATCGATGTAAAATATAACATCTTTCATATCACCGATCCATCGTTTCTTTAAAAATTGCAGATGAAGTTTTTCGCCCAAAAGAAAGCCAGATTTCTGTAAATTCTATTAATGGGAATCTGTACGTGTTTTTAACATCGATCTTGGTAAATTTCTTTCCTCCCGAAAATCTAGCTATTAAATCATATTCGTGGAAGTGGATATCTAAAATTTTGTAGAGCTCTATTAATTGTATCTATAAAATCAGCGCAAAGCCTGATACTCCTCTCTTCCTTGTAGACTGCGGTTATAGGACTTGCCGAGTGAACATTTTTTATCGGCTCGATGAATTAATTCTTGTATCCATCTATCTTTACCAACAACATCAATTTTTACTTAAGATATTAGCCTTGGTGGTACAATCTAGGGTTGGGTAGTCGTTCCTTAAATATAGCTTGACATTTGCTGTGTTGATTGGACTGTTAGTCATTTAGATTCGCAGTTTTAATTAATATTTTAAATTTCTAATCATAGATACAAATTTGTATAAAATATTATTGATTAGCCATGAACGACCTTAATAGTGCGTTTTTTCTTTATTCAACAATCACGGCGCCATAATAATTTACGTTAATCAGAGTTGTAATGAATACTTTGATTTGATTATCATCATAAGCTGTTAATTGTATTTTTGATTTTTTAATTTCTGATATACCTTAAACTTAGCTTTGTCACAAGGTACAATAATATATATTGATCTCGCATCAATTTGCATTGTACAGGTGATTGTATTTAATTACAAAGTAACCATAAAAGCACTGTCATTTTAAATGTTCTAAATCAAGTTAATAACATTAAAAGCAAATTTATTGTCTTTGGTGGTGTCGATTTTGTCTTCTACAATTTCTTCGATGCTCATATTGCGATTATTATTTTTACATCTGGTCATCCATCATATTGAATGTGTTTTTCTTTGATATAAACTATGTGTTGTTTCTACTATAGTTATTTGAATTATTATCATATTCCTATAATTTCTATTTTGGTAAGAGCGATAGTTAATAATATTGGTGTAATAACCTCTAAAATTGTTGTTGCTAAAATTTCGATTTGAACGAACACCACACAACAAACGGTTATTTTTCCTTTTTCCAGAGAAACAAAATACTCTATGGAGTGATAGATAGATTATATAGCGAAAAAGGTCTTTGATAATGATAAAGATATGAGAGAAAGGAAACTATGACGCAGAAATAGGAGCCAGCTCCGTAAGTTTTAGGAAATTGAAAAGTAATTGTTGGCCAGGATTAACAAAGGCATTTTGGCTTGATTGTTATATGATAGTCTATCATTCACGGAAAACTCTACCAGCAAAACATATTTACAAACCTCGCCACCCCCCTGTCGACTGGTTTCTCCATAAATGAAGTAACAAGCGAACAAAGACTAATGAAAAAAAAAAACACTAAGAGAAAGCAAAAGCTCCAGGGCCAGATAATATCACAGCAGAAAAACCAAAAAATAAATAGCATCTATAACAATATCGCTACCTATTTGCCCTCATTTAATAGAAATATGGGAGAGCGGAACTACTGCAGTGGGATGAAATCAAAAATCCTACCTAAGTAACTACCCAAAAACTAAGACCACAAGAAAATTAAGACTTATTGAGCTATAGCCATCACATCCTATAGCATGGAAAAAGCATAACACCCACACCAAAAATACATAAGTATATACAGACCAAGAAAAGAAAATACTGGATCCAAAATTAATTTAGAAAAATAATCATGCAGAAAAACTAAGTACAAAACCCCTTCTGCTTTACATTTGTGAATTATAACAGAGCTATTGATAATGTTAACCATGCAGTTTTTTCAGAAAATAAGATAAATAAAAGCTGAAGTCAGTGAAGTAAGTAATTCACAGAATAGGTGAAAGACAAAAAATCAAGAGGTAAAATTTAGAGATGAAGAAATTAAATAACCTGAAAAATACAGAAAATAAATTATGGGAGGTTTAGGTAATTCGATTTAATTTTTAGTAGTTTTTTTATAGATTTTTTGTTTTTATTTAGCCTTAGGAATTGCTTCAAATTTAAGTTTAGATCCATTATGTCATTGTAAAAATTGTTATTATATCTTTTATCATAATTATGTCTAAAATTGCTTCTAATATTTTCATTATAGTTAAATTAATATATTAACAATTATTTACAGAATTAATTTTATGAGTTAAAATGTTAAAGAATAGGTCTTGAATCTAAATAATTTTTAATTTTTTTTTTAATATTATGCTGAATACGAATGGAAAAGAAAATAATTTAAAATATATGGCAGATTTGTATTTAAAAAGAAAAGAGAAGGATTTAATAAAAAATTATAATATGATCATAAATATATATTCGCAAGAGGGCGTTTTTAATACTTATTTTTTTTTACTTATTGACATAAGCAGTAAATTATTTTGATTTATTTTTCTATTTAAACTTGTTTTTCTCTTTATTTTAATAATCTATATAGTGTATTTTATGACTTTTTTTTATATCTTTATTCTATAAAGAATCAATTAAATTTTAGTGGTACTTTTCTCTTCGCAAATTATAATTTCCTCTTCTAATTATGATATACTCAGAAGCAAATAAATTCAGTACTAGCCTTTCTAATAAGTTGTTTGTCTGCTTTATGTTTCCAATATATTTGTCGAAAGAAAGGTTCTCTCATATTAACTAATTTATTTCATAGAATATTGATGAAATAAGCTAATTATATCATTTACACTTTGGGAAAAAAAATAGTTGACCTAAACTATTTGAGAAGGAGATTTAAATAGTTATGTGATGTAAAGAATAATTTAATTATTAAAAAAAATTTACTTGTTTTATTTGCTTAGTATTAGCAAATTTATTTCGACATGATTAACCATAAGTTTATTTTATATTATTTCATTTTGTTTACAAAATATATGCAAAAATACTAATTTTCAATCAACACCTAAGCTTAATTTGAAGTCGAAATATTCAAAGTCTTCTCACAAAAATTTGAACCGCAAACCATTATAAGCCAATAAATACCTTCTAGTAGTTGTTGCAGATATTCCTGCACAACAATCATTAGTACAAGAACATTATTGTGGCTTGCTCAACTTACATCCAAGATTTCTTTGATTCAATCAATGATGAAAATACTTATCTCAACCATATATAGTTTTAAATAGATATTCCTGCACAAAACATTAGTACAAGAACATTATTGTAGCTTGCTCAACACTAAATTACCACTAAGATTTCTTTGATTCAATCAATAATAAAAATACTTATCTCAATCATATATAGTTTTGTTTTATATAGATATTGCTGCACAACAATCATTAGTACAAGAACATTATTGTGGCTTGCTCAACACTAACTTACCACCAAGATTTCTTTTATTCAATCAATGATGAAAATACTTACCTCAAACATATATAATTTAAATAGATATTCCTGCACAACAATCATTAGTACAAGAACATAATTGTGGCTTGCTCAACTTATTACCAAGATTTCTTTGATTCAATCAATGATATTCCTGCACAACAATCATTAATACAAGAACATTATTGTGGCTTGCTCAACACTAACTTACCACCAAGATTTCTTTGATTCAGTCAATACTTATATCAATCATATATAGATTTAAGTTAATTTATCTACTTGATCATTATATTATATTTAATTTTTTTAAAAAAAATGTTTTTTTAAAAAAATATTTTTAAACATTCCAAAATTCCAGAACCATCTAAACCTCAAATTTTAATACATATTTTTCAAAAAATATAGATTAAGTTAGTTTGAATTATATTTTTTAAAATATAAATTTTTATTTATACATTACTTAATTTTTTAAACCCTAATATTCATTAATCTTGATACAACAAAATTTAAAATTTAATTTTATAACTTTTATTAATTTTTTTAAATAACATTTTTGGAATTTTAGAAATAAGTCATTCATTCATATATACCCCCTCCCCCCTCCTTTTTTTTTTCTAAAATGGGTATGTCAAGCATTTGTAATGCCTGCCATAGAAATATAACCTTGACCTAAGCTATTTGTTTTTATAAAAATGGGCCCAGGTCAAAACCATGTATAAACTCTGGTAAACCCCCTTCAAATGAAATTTTGTACAACAAAATTGAAACAACTCCCATTGTAACTCAAAATTTTTATCCTGATTTTTATGATAATTTTTTAAAGTGGGAAAAGCCACCAACCTTAATCCACCTACCCCTTAAATCAAGGTCTTTAATTTCTAATTTTTTAACAACAATTATTATGGAAGTTAATTCAAATTTAAATTCCCTTAAGGCTTGGGAGAATCTTTTAACCATTCCTTTTAAAGTCTTAATTAAACCTACAGATAAAAATAAAAAAACTATTTTGCATGAATATATAAAATATAAAATAGACCATTTTTATGACTTAGAAATGGAAAAAAACTTCTTGATGTAAGGGCTACATCTAATTTTGCTCATAAATGCAAAATTATATCAAAAAAAATAGACCAAGAGGACGTATGTGGAGCTCATAAATTAGCTTCATCTAATGATAAATTGGCTCCATTTGATAAACATACTTTTACTTTATTAAAAGAATTGCACCCTCAGGCTTTTCCTGAAGATCTTCCCATCCCTATAAAATCTAATTTAATCGAAATAGGTAAGGAAGAACTAATTAAAACAGTTTTATCTTTTAATAAAAATTCTTCAGGGGGAATTGAAGGTTTTCGACCCTCTTATTTCCAATTTTTAATTAACCCTAAAAATCCTTATCAAGATTCATTTATAAATTCATTGGTAATACTTAGTGAAAATATATTGAACAATGATTTACCTAGTCAAGTTCACCAAATTCTTTTTGGCGCAAGATTAATTGCTTTTTCTAAGCCTGATGGTGGAGTTCGGCCAATTGCAATAGGGTCTTTTTTTAGGAGACTATTAGCTAAGATAATCGTTGAGCGCATCAAACCTGATGCTTCAAAAATGTTCCAAACATATCAACTAGGCTTTGGTACTAAAGGGGGATGCGAAATAGCCGCTCACTCTCTTCGCATATATATCGAAGATCCTCCTCCAGACGCTGTAGTCTGTAAGCTTGATTTTAAAAATGCTTTTAATTCTTTATCCAGAAAAGCATTTTTGAACATTTTTTATAAAAAATTCCCAGTTTATGCAAGATTTAATTGAACAGTCTTATGGCTGTAGGACCCCTCTCAAATTCGGGGAATATACAATTCCTTATGACGAAGGTATTCAACAAGGAGACCCTTTGGGCCCTCTGATCTTTAGTTTAGGTATACATAACCTAGTTCATTGTCTAAAATCCTCTTTTAATTTAGATTTAAACATATGGTATCTAGATGATGGTACCATTTGCGGACCTTCTAAAAATATTCTTGCAGCGTTAGAATATATAGAGAAGAATTCTCTAAACATAGGCCTCACTCTAAATAAAGCTAAATCGGAAATATGCTTTTTAAATTCAAATACTCTCAAAGTCCAAGGGTTTAAAATCATTAAAAAAAGTGAAATTAATCTTCTAGTTTCTCCTTTAAGGAGTTTTATCAACTGTGAGGTGTTCGTGGAAAAATTTTTCGAAGGCTTATCAGGACTTGAAACTATTTTAAACAAAATTCCTTCACACCAGAGCTTTTTTCTTTTAAAAAAATATTTATTTTTACCAAAGATTTCACATATTTTTAGATCTTCTTCCTTTTTTTTAAATAATGAAATTATTAATCGTGTTCATGAATTTTTTAGAAGTTTATTAAAAAATATTTTATAAATTGGAAGATTTTAATTGGGGTTTCTCACAATTACCCTCGATGGTTGGTTTAGATTTATATCCTTTAAATCTTATATCTCTTTCCTCATTTTTGGCATCGCGTTTGATGAATAACGCCATGATAATTTCTTTTATCTCTCCTAAAGATAACCTTTTAAACTCAGCCTTGACAGCCTGGGTATCTTTAGCACCACCTGAAGCTTTCTTACCCACAATCTTAACACACCAATATATTTTCGAACCTTTAATTAAAAAATTTTTTAAAATAATTTCATCAAACCTCCCATTTGGAGTATATTCAACTATTACAGAATGCTGACTGTACTAGTGGTTATGAATGGTTGGAAGAATTACCAAGTCGTAACATAGGTAACCTCTTATCAGATGAACAATTAAGAGTTGCCATAGGCCATCGACTTGGATGTAACATTGTTCAACCACATACATGCATCAAATGTAAAATATTAGTTGACTCCAAAGGGAGACATGGTCTAAATTGTATATATAGTCAAGGCAGGCATACAAGGCATGCAGCAATTAATTATTTAGCTATTAGCCGTTCTCTTACCAGGACCTGAATACCAAACATCCTGGAGCCTACAAATTTATCATTAGATAATGGCTTAAGACCAGATGGCTTAACTTCCGTGCCTTGGTCTTTAGGGAAATCCTTAATTTGGGACTTCACATGCATATCTTCTTTCCCAAAAAATTTAAATCCGGTTGATATAGCTTAGAAAAAAAAATAATGAAATATTTCAAATTCACAAATTATATTTTTACACCGATCGTAATCTCTTCCCTTGGACATATGCCAAGCGGAACTTTAAAGTTCTGAAAAAATATAGGGGATAAGACAAGAGCCCTTACATCAGAACCATAAGAATTCTATTTTTTAAAACAAAACCTTCAAATCACTATTTTAAAATAAAATTTTCATGATTTTGAGAACTTGTAGTCCCACCTCCGTTTTTATATAATATTGTTTTATTTTATTTTATTTTATATTTGATATTTTAATTTTAATATTAATTTTATTTCTATATATATTTTTAATTATAAAAATAAATGACATTAGTATAAAAAAAAGCAGTCATGTTGTAGCACAAATATAGTTTTTATGGTAATACAACGTATTGTTAAATATTTTTTATAGCATTCTTTCACAAAATTATGGTGAGTGAAGATTTAAAAACTAAAAAATATGATAGACAATTAAGGTTTAAATGATAATTTATTTCATAAAATTAAAGATAATATAAGTTTTTCAATGAATGATTTTAAATTGAAAGCCAGTTTTATAATTAATTATATTTTTCTCAAAATAATAATATTATTTGATTTAAATTATTGGAGACTTACACAATATAATATATATGTATAAAAAAATATATAAACGAAAATTTTATGCAATATAATTTGGATTGTTCTTATCTATTATAAATTTACATAAATTAAAGATTGAAAATCTTAAAAATTGAATGAGAAGTGAATTTTTTTTATATTTATCAATGTAAAAATGTTGTGTGAGATGCTATTAATAATATATATACAATATTTTAACATAGATTATGGGGAAATGAGGGTCAAACATGTTTAGAAAGTTCTAGCATATGTCTGCTTAATGCCTCTGTAACTGGAACTGAAATTCTTAAAAATTTGGTTTTAGCAGGTTATATTTAATATTTATTTAACAGAAATTAAACAAAGTTGAGAAAAATGATATGGTTATGATAAATTGAGATTACTTGCCATTTATCTTTAAAAAAATAGTAATCCATATTCCATACTAATCAATAAATTTAAGCTTAGATAAAAAAAATATATTCAGATTTGGTGCTAAAAATAAAAATAGATAATATTAGCTTGAACCTGTAAAAACTGGTTTGAACCTTTTCACATATAAACTTAAAAGAATTAGGTAAAGAAAGCACATTTTAAAATAAGTTATCAATATACCCTAAAAAATTATTTTTGAGCTGTGTACAATATAAATACTTTCAAGATTCTGTTCTCTTAAATTATATTATATTTATAATGAGAAAGAATAAAATAACTGATAACACTTTCTATAACTTGGTTATCTGCCATTGTGTTAAATAGTAATATATAAATATATCTGAAGATAGTTATTGATACTTATCAATCAAAATAAAATATAAAAGTGTTAAGGTATTAAAATGTTCAAACAGTGTTCACAGACTATTTTTGAGGTTTGGTTCAAGTTTAATTGGAAAATATTAAGAGTTCATATTTGGTTTAGGTTCCTCTTAATAATAATGGTTAGGTTTGATTTGGAAACCCATCTAAAAATATTTTTTATTTCAATGCTAATAAATCATCTTTAAATTTGGAATGAACTTCCTAACCTGATCCAAAAATGATAGGATTTTAAAATATATAAATCTTTTTTTAAGAATCAAAATAGAAAAATTTCAAATTCTCCAGATCTAAAGATTTAGATTGACAGACTCTGATACGATTTATATTAATTATATAAAATAATTGGAAATTATATCATTTAATTTTTATTAGGAATAGGAAGCTTTACCATAATAGATGACAAACCAATAATGGATGATGACATTTACAACAATTTTATGATCAATCTTCCCCCTAAGAACACTACTAGTGACAAAAATAATCTTGATTTGAAAGGATCAATCATAGTCAAGAATCTACTGGAATTGAATCCTTACGTTAAAGGTTCCCACATTAATAAAGTTTATATTTTGTCACCATTTTAAATATTTATTTATAATGCTTCGTTTATTCCTTTTTTTTAAACAATATTTAGATTGTGCCATTTTTTAAATATAATTAGAACCAAATTTTATGCTAAATTCATAACCCTTATTTTACAAGAAAATATTAATTTTTAATTTTATTACCCATAAATTTTATATTTTTTAGGGTATAGAATCAATTCTTGAAGAAAAGAATATAGGTTCCTTAGACTGTTTTGACCTGATTATAGCTAGTCACATCAATGACAAGTTTTAATCTTATTTTAAATTTTTAATAATATTTTATTACTCTTCTCTTTTTAATTGTATGGCCACTTCTAAACACGACGTTTTTTCAAAACGTTTTCCAAGGCACGTTTTTCGCAATATTTTTTACTTCCAAACAGCAACGATTTATATTTTACAGCTGATTTTTTAAAAATGAATCTTATAACTAGATATTTTATTATAATTATAAATTAAGTAGTGCTAGAATGTGCATTGAATGCACATTTGGCATAGCTACTGCTAAATTTCCCCTACTTTCTAAAGCTATAGAGTGTTCAGTTGAAAATGCTGATAAAATTATATCTACAATTACTCTTTTACATAATATTATTAATGATTATGATAAAATAGAATATACACCTAATATTTTACCTATTACTGAAAATTTAGGGATCAGTAGATCTTTAAATGCTTCAAGTTCTAATTCAAGAGAAATTAGAGAATTATTTAAAGACTATTTTAATTCTTAAATATATGTTTAATTTAACATTTTATCATTATATATTAAATAAATAAATTACTTTTGTATGTGTATATAAATTAATAAATTACTTTTGTATGTGTATATAAATCACTTATGTATGTGTATATAAATCATTTATTTTAATTTTAACTTATAAAATAATACACGACTATTTAAACATCAACATTTTCTACTATAATATTATTTATATAATTATAAATAAGAGTTTGCACATTAATTTACATGGCGTCCTTAACTTCATTTGGCACCTTCTTTACATTATCAACCAAAGACAGGCACCATAATCTATCTGGGTCATTATCAATTTCTAACATTTTGTCAAAATATCTTTCCATTGGGTCTTTTGTTACTCTAGCCCTTTTTACAGGTCTTACATTCTCTATATTATCTGTGATATTATTTAGTGTCTTTCTTGGTGTGGTGGAAGTTAAGAAATGATAGTGAATCATACCATTTCCATGGAGTGTTAGCTTTTGCAGCATCCCCTGAATGCACTTCTTCTCTCTTTCTCTTTTCCTTTAAATAAGAATCCCTCAAATTCTTCCATTTTAATTTACAGACATTTGGGGATGAATCAAGCCTGATAAATAATAAAGGATAAAAAATAATTTTATTTAAATAAAGATATAAATTATTAAAATTCAAATTCCATGCTTACTAATAAATACTATCTAATTAAAAAGTCTGTTAATTAAAAATTATTATTATAAAATAGTCGATATTTTCAATATAAAGTTAAAAAAAATTACTTATTCATTTCAGTTATATCAGACGCCATTTAATCGTTAAAAAAAATCAAGCTAGTTTGTTATTAAAATAATCGCAAAATCGTATGCATGAAAAAATCGTTTGGTTTGGAAGCACACATCTATTAAGCTTAATTTGTTATTTATCGCTTTGAAAAAACGTCGTGTTTGGAAGTGGCCTATTAGCAGTTTAACATACAATTATTTTTAGAAGTTAATTACTAATTATATAACCCCTTTAGGTTATCGCATATATTCATGGCCACCTTTATGTGTGGGTATGATCTCACAGCCTTTTGGCTTTTTTTAAAGAATTTTTTTTTAATATTGCATACCTGGTCTATTATAATATCATTTAGGCCATGCTGCTCTTGTTGAATCTGGCTACAATAAATCTCTTAAGGCATTTTAAATGCCTTACAGTGGCCATTCTCAATGTATGTGCACTTCTCAATGCATTTTGATAATTGAATAGTGAGCCTAGGTTAGTATTAATGTCATTGATCTAAGGAGATCTGCAACATCTTATAAATTAATTTGATTTAGACCTGGCATACGGGCAAAAAAATTAACTGGTTGGGCATGTGTAAAGACTTAATAGTGATTTTTTATATATTTTGCTTATAATTTTAATGATTCACTTGCTACTATGATCATTCATTCATAAATACCATTTTTTTTCCCCCAAAATTACGTGCTTATTTGTTACAATAAATTCATGGAACCTAAATCCTCATCTCATCATAGTATAGGTTTTTTTGGGGGCTGGGTAACCTTAGTAAAAAAACAATTAAAACTGGGTTGGGCCGGGTACAAATTTGGACCGGCCAGGTTAGACCCTCCAGGTTAGACAAAAACTAAATTCCAACCTGGTCAGGTTTGAATATTTTGTCATTTGTTGACCTCTATTAGCGTAACCTTACAAATGAACCTTTTTATTTTTTTTATGACAAACTTTTAATGAGTGGTGGTAATGATACAATCAATAAATGATATATAATATTAAATTCACCTTCTACCTCAACATAGGGGGGGGGAGGAGTTACAATGTCTTTTGTGCAACTAATGGAGGTTTGAGAGACTTCTCTGTGGTTTGGGATAGAATATAATCGCTATGGCTGTGCCTGTCTACAAGTTTCTCACCAATCCAATCCGATATTACTGAAAAACCGATCCGATACCGATCCGATATTTATATTGATTTTTATTTACCATTGATATCTTTGTATAAATGTCATAAAAATTTCAATATTTTACTATTTTTTTTTTTAAAAAAAACCAACTAATTTTAGCAAATGTTTTGTTGTATTTTATTATCCAAAAGTTAATGATCTCATTTAAAATATTTCCAATTTTTATGGATTGAAAGTAGTCTTGTTATTTTCTTTAACATGATGTGAATTGGAGTAAGTTTTGATCGTTTCCATAATTCATCATTTGATATTAGTCTGGGAGTAGAAAAACGCCGTTCATAATCCTTATGCACTCGTTGATAAACGTCTGAAGTTTCCTGTTATCAGCTTTGCTAATTTCCCAATTCACAGCCATATAATAATATAGGGATCACAGTGGAATTAAAGATTCGTAATCATAAGCTTTCAAAATTTTTTGCCTTCTCACATAGTCTACGGTCGAAGAGTTCTCTGATCTCTGGTATTTGTAAATAATTAATATTTTGCCTTCTGAGTGTATTAACAGTTTGGTTGGAGTTGTTATTCAGTCCAATTGAGGTTCCCCATATATTCCTTTCCAAGATCTTATCTTTGATCATTTTATGATCAGTTAAATTAACACTCGTCATGGCCATTACATCTTTGTACCAGCCGTGAACATTTGAGATGAAAAAATCTATCTGCCATTTGTGACTTCCCCTTCTAAAGGTGAGTCTATTTACCTCTCCACAAGAGAAGAAAGTATTTTCAATTTTGAGATTATTGCTGCCACATAAATCAAGTGATTTTCTTACTGTCATCTCCATTTGGTAGTGTGAGGGCTGCATTTCCAATAATGAAGAACAACTGCCAAAAATTGATGAGCTCCGTTCAAGGGGTTGCTTTGACAGGGAACTTTGGAAAACTACCCAAAGATCACTAAGGAGTGACAGAAGAACTTTCACGGTGTGGAAAGCTTACGAGATTGATGTAGACATGAGAGGTAGTAGACATTTCGACACTTATGGTAAACTTGAGCATTTTTGTAAATCAAAAATCTTTAAAAAACTTCCATCCATTCGATTGGAGAACAACAAAGTTATAATTGATCAGGATGATCAGATGGCGCACCGGATAGATTATTATATGACTATTTTTGAATTTAGAAAACCCGTGAGGATATCATATGAGCAACAAACTACTCCTCATCTCCCTCCCAATTTTCACCGACTGAAATCTCCACCGCTCTCAAGAAACTTAAGAATCATAAAGCTCCCGGCCCGGATAATATCACAGGAGAACATCTAAAAGCGACATCAGATGCCATACTACGTTTCCTGCTAATCATCTTCAATAAAATATGGTCTTCAGGTATGACACCTAAGGACTGGAATTTATCCATCCCTCTGTGCAACATCCCGAAAACATCAAACTCTACCAGATTCTACTATTATAGGGGAATAGCACTCACTTCGACTGCATACAAGATCTTTATGGCTATCCTTAAGATTCGCATTCTACAGAATGTCATTAAACCTCTTCGAAATGTGCTTGGTAATAATAACATGGAACCATTTCTTACTCTTAAAATCATTATCCAAAATGCGATAGATATAAACTACATTTTCTTTTGACGTTTATAGATTTTAAACGGGCGTTTGATAAACGTCAATCAATATTCTTTCTGGAAAATACTATCCAGAGGTCGGGGTCTTGATACAAACATAATTAAGATATTAAAAAACTGTTATAACAATCTGCCTACCTAGAAAAAACACAAAATTTAAAAAGAATGAATGTATGTCTTCACAATTTCTTTCTCGCAGGTCTCTCTCTGTTTTCCTCTTTTTACTAATCGTCACCTCATATATAACGTAACCAACTCTCATTATTAAACTGATTAGGGGAAGTCGGCTATAGTGGGAGAACGGAAAAGTAATGTGTGTTATTATGGGTATGAAAACGAAACAGGAAGAGGGGTAGAGTGGCGTTTGTCTTCCTCTTTTTCGTTTATTTGCGGTATAAAATAATTTTAAATTTAAACCTTTACCCTTTCCTGACATGAAAAAGACACCTGAAATTATTTCCAAGAAAGGGATACAGGGGGGGTTATCTAATGATGCCAAATATTGGCCTCTATGAGAGACGCCATTTTTATAGTTTATGACCCGCCATCTTTCCGGAACTAAATGAGTCGATGCTTAAAAAAATATTAAATCACATAAGTCCTTCACAATATATATAATCATCACACAAAGATTCATTCTATTTGAAAGAGGTTCCAAGGAAATGGCCATTTTAGATCGATTTATGGCCCCGGGATATCCAATTTCCGCCTCTGATTACTTTTTTTTCTTTCTTCTCACTTTTTACCGTCCCGGGTGTTGCTATTTTGCGAGACACAGTATTTTTCATATCACCCGCCATTATCATTTTCATCCGCGTCTTCATTGGTTCTTCCTCAAGTTGGCTTTGATTTCATTATTCCCAAACGAAGTGCATTCAGTGGCCTAAATAAAGCTAGATAGTTCTTGTTTATTATATTATATTTTTTTTATTTCAGCGAATTGTCAATTTTATCCAATTTCACGTGGGAACATAAAATACCGTTCATTCATTGCGAATCGTTTGGTTTTTTCGGTTTCATGAAAATATCCTTCGATGAAATGGCGAGTTAGTAAAAAAAATATAATTTTCTTGAAATATATTTTAACAATTTTTAAAAAGAAAGAAAGAAAGAAAGAAAGAAAGAAAGAAAGAAAGAAAGAAAGAAAGAAAGAGAAGAGAGAAGAGAATGAAGGAAGGAAGATTAGAATTTTTTTCTATAAATTAATTGATAATTATAGATTTAACGACATATTTTTTTTCATGTACAAGCGGCAATGTGGTTTTTTTTTAAAAAACTTTAAATCATTTTCTGAACGCTGAAGAATTTGCTTATATTTTTTTCTTGTAATGGATAAATATAACCCCGGTCTCCCATTTCAGATTTTTATAATCGAGCCAAATCTAAGTTTATTAAATGATTGGATTCGTTCCTTACTTACAGTTATTCCACACCTAGCCCACATATAAACAATTTCCCCATACTTTTTAAATCTTCTAAAAGTAATTATTAAAAAAAAACAGATCGCACGTATGAAAATAATAAAGACGGCAAGCATCTAAAATGCTGCTAAAAATGAGATGAAAATATGAGAAAAATGGCAAATTTTCCTCATTATGCCTCCTCATTTTTAGGCTCGAGGATCAAAAAATCCTTAATTCCAAAGAATATGTGATATCCAAAATGATTATTCCTGAAGATCTCTTCAATTTCTGAGATCAATTTGTAAATTTTTCGATGATGACAGAAATCTGAATAATCTGACATCCGTGTCCATTTTACAGGAAATAAAAAGAAAGTGTTTAAAGTATAAACGATACATCTAATAAATTTTTTTCTATGACATCTAGAAACATAAAAATCTCAGCTTGAGTACCTTTGATAGTGAAATCTACGAATATTTAGGGGAACCGGTTTTGTTCGGAAAACGTTAATGTTTTAGAGTGGTGGAAGAGGAATCCAGGCGCGATTTCCACGCCTATCACAAATGGCGAGGGATCTGGTCCTATTCTCACGCGCTGGAGATACGATTACGCAAAAAAATGGAATGGGATGTCCTCTAAAATACGCTCAAACAATGACTAGCACTATGGTCTCGGGAATGGCGAGATATTTAATCACAAATGGCGAGGGATTATCTGGTCCCTGGCGGGCGAGTATTCTCACGCGCTGGAGATACGATTACGCAAAAAAAGGGAATGGGATGTCCTCTAAAATACGCTCAAACAATGACTAGCACTATGGTCTCGGGAATGGCGAGATATTTAATCACAAATGGCGAGGGATTATCTGGTCCCTGGCGGGCGAGTATTCTCACGCGCTGGAGATACGATTACGCAAAAAAAGGGAATGGGATGTCCTCTAAAATACGCTCAAACAATGACTAGCACTCTTGTCTCGGGAATGGCGAGATATTTAATCACAAATGGCGAGGGATTATCTGGTCCCTGGCGGGCGAGTATTCTCACGCGCTGGAGATACGATTACGCAAAAAAAGGGAATGGGATGTCCTCTAAAATACGCTCAAACAATGACTAGCACTCTTGTCTCGGGAATGGCGAGATATTTAATCACAAATGGCGAGGGATTATCTGGTCCCTGGCGGGCGAGTATTCTCACGCGCTGGAGATACGATTACGCAAAAAAAGGGAATGGGATGTCCTCTAAAATACGCTCAAACAATGACTAGCACTATGGTCTCGGGACTAGGAGACGAATTATAATAAACCAATACTTAATTCGTTTTATTTAAATAAATAATATTTGTTTTAAACTTTCCCATATGTTTTCAAAATTTTTTAAGAAAGATTTAAAAAGTTTGGGGAAATTGTTTTTACGAGGGCTAAGGTGTGGATAATTTGTAAGTAAGGGACGAATCCAATCATTTAGAAAACTTAGATTGTATCGATATAAAAATTATGTTTGTCCAATCTAGTTCGTTAATGGGGTTACTTAATCGTAGCGCACTGAAGGATCCTTTTCAATCGATACTTTCGAGAAAGGATCAGCTGCTAACTTACTCGCTAGAGTTGGATAGCCAATATTGGAAAATATTTTGCTGGGAGGCAATTTTTGGCTTACATATTGAGCCTTTAATATTTTTTTTGTCGTAATATCCATTTAGCGAATTAGGGTTGAATAACCAATAAATACATTTCGGCTCAAAATTAAACCAGAGCCCAGCTAGTGGACCAACTAACTAAAGCCAACTAATGGGACGACTAGAGCCAACTCTTGAGCTGATTAATGCCAACTCATCTGGTCGGCTTGAGCCTTGGCAAATTTTGACGACTCTAGGCCAGATCTCGAAAATTATTAATTAAATACACATATATTATTAACCACATTTTTTCGTTGATATATAAAATTATAAATATCTAAGAATCGATAAATTCCCTACAATAAAGTTAGCCCGGTCCTGGAAGATAAATTATTTCGAATTCGATGTTAAATATTTAATGAATAATGAATTGAACTATTCGTCCTCTAGTTTTTAAATTGGTTTATCTACCCGAGTTTCTAGTGTAAAAGTAAAAAATTATCAAACATTTCAATTTAAAAAAAAAAAAAATGTAATCTCAAAAGATAATTATTTCTGTGTGCTGATATTGAAATACCCGTCCTCTATGCATCGAAATATGATTGGGCAAAATATCCTTGGTGGTTGGTGCTCGGATCTATGAATTTGGTTGACCAGATCGACCCATTTGGTTGGGTTGGTTCTGGTTCATATTTTTCTACCAAAAAAATCATGCAAATTCGACCCAATCAAGCAATTTAGCTATACTAGGAAAGATATTCTAGCATGTTTAGAATGCCTATCTTATGGAAAGAAAGAAAGGAAAAAGAAAGAAAGAAAGAAAGAAAGTGTAAGTAACTTTTACAATTAACATTTGAGTCATTTATGATTTATTTTGCGAAAAAATCTATGGAAAAAAAAACTAATATAAATTTTATAATAAATTTCAAAAATTCATGACAAAAATTATCCTGAATTCACTTAGGGTACGTATTCCCAAACATGATGGAATATATTTCCGGTTGAAACCAGATTTTTAGGGAAATAAAATAAAATAACACTTTCCCGGAAAAACCACGTTGCCGCTAACGCACATGAACATTTCCCAACAATCCCTATACCAGCAAACCCCCTACCTCCCCCATCACTCTCAATCGATAATTTTATTTTATTTACTATTATCGATTCCTTTTTTTTGAAAGCACACTTATTTATAAATCAATAGTTATCGATACGCACCCGGAAAACAGCATTCCCGATTTACGGATCATTCGTCCATTTCCGGAATTCCAAGAATATTTGGAAAGCATAGACTTCTCGGCCATGAATAAAAATGTATATTAATAAATACGATATGATGCTCCGTTTTTAATGGCGGTTTTCCGGGTTTTATCCGGGTAAGCTTTCCATATTTCACGGTCTATCACGATCTGCAAGATCCTTACTTCCAATGTAACCCGTTACCACTTTCATCCGCGTCGTCTTGGGTTCCCGCTACTCGACCTATAATTTTTTTGGCAGAATTTTACATGCCCCCCCCCCCCCCCCATTTTTTAAAATATTTCATTCATCCCTTTCTAATAAATTTTAATCAACATAAAGAACCTTTTTTTTTCCCGACTCTCACTATTAATCAGTTGTAGAATGTCTTACTTCCTCTCCTATATCCCTAGAAGACCCTACTTATACCCTCTGGCGTCGACGGCAGGTCGAGCGTTACAGCATATTTGTCATAAAATTAAATCATTCATTTGTTATATATATATATTTTTTTTCAAAAAAAAAATAAATAATTGCCAAGATAGCAACTCAAAAAGTATCCTTACATAATAATTTTGGCAAAATTATGGCGGGCTTATCTCTCCCGACGACAGAATTCCGAAAATGTACGAAAAAAAAAAATTTTTTTTATTTTTTTTTGCGCGAACTTTCATTTTCTTTTTAAAATTTACGATTTCATGAAAAAAATATATACATATATTAAGGATCCACCGGATAAATATATATATACTATATACTCACTTTAAAAGGAAAGAGGGGGGGGGAACGAGGCAAGCAATTAGTATTGTTAAACGGCGAGCCTATTGGCCGCATTCATAGTGGATCCGACCCGACACGATTTAACAGCTGATCGATTTTTAAGATCTGTTTATGAGAATCAAATTTTTTTTGTAGGAATATTAATTTTGTCTTTAATTCTAAACACGATAATAACCTAAGAAATATCGGTTTTAATAAAGAAAAATTGAATCTAATAAACCGATTTTAAAAATCGATCAGCTGTTAAATCGTGTCGGATCGGATCCACTATGAATGCGGCCAGCCAGAAAAATATTGTCTTAGCCCCGAGATTTCGATGATATATGTCTCAGACCTTTTTCTAGGAGCAAAATCTTCAGGCTTGCGTACAATTTTTATTTCTGTAGAAATATTTAATTAGCAGAAAACTAGCCGTTTTAAAAACACTTACAAGCAAGAAAAAAAAAATTGGTTTAATGATGCAACGAATTGGCTGAAGACGTAATTAGGATCCGATACGACAAACTGCTGATCGATTTTAATTATAAGATAAAAAATTTTTTTTAAAGAATAATTATCAAATTAACCTTTGATATTTGTATATTTATAAAATACATCATACGAGGCCTCTATGGGCTGCCCGTTCAAAATCTAATTGTACATATTTTGGTTTTTAGTATTCACATATCTCTTTTATCATTTGGAAGAGTTTTATATATGCGGCTTTACTTTTATTTGGCAATAAAGCATATATGGCTACCAGTGCCACCCATATAGATGGCTTTCGGCCTCTGCAAGGAATCTAATTTAGTCATATGTAGAGAATATTAGAATATCATTGTTATGATTGGCTAAGAGGAATGACTCCCCTTCAAACGTCGTATATTCTGAAGGCAATATTAGCTCACCTGTTGTTAGAGGCAAGGCTGGCCGTGACTGCGTAATCATTCGAACCGTAGTTTTCTTGAACTGATTCAAAGCGTGAAAGTGTATTGGGGAAGTTGGAAATATCTGGGACATTAATAAGCCTTTCCTGTTAATTTTGCTATATATTATCTTGATTCTAATGGGTTCGATTTCATAGTAGTCTTGAGACTATTCCTTGTTTCAAGGCTTAAGAATTCATCTTTCTCCCTTTCTCATGTGTATGTTCTTGTGTTGTATCAATTCTTGAATCTCTGATTCTTAATATTGCACGTCCATTCCACAAATTTTGACGACACTTATAATCAGGGTTGTGCATTTGACTGGTCAAATACGTTTCGGTTAGGTCAAATATGGTCAAATTCAAATATATGTTTTTAAGTCAATATCAACTTAAAATGTAAATTAATAATAATAAAATGAATCTATAATATTAATTTTTTAAATTCATTGTCATTCAATAACTAACGTTTAGCTCTCTGTAGGAGAGTCTTGTTCTGACTTATATTCAATATTATCATTTTCTTTAATATTTTATAATCAATTTTCCTGATGTCGAGATCTTTCGATTTCTATTTTTAAAGGAATTTTAACCCAAATCGACCTATTTCTTTAAAATAACTAGGAATATTTAGTCTCTTAATGAGCATGATGGTAAAGTTTAATCTATTAACTTGAGGTCGGAATTGATTGTTTCCTGTGGAAATTACTGTTTTCCACATAATTTGCTATTAAACATGCTGATTTTGCTTCTGAAATTAATTATAACACTTAAAATATTTTGGTCATCACAACCTTGTAAAATGGCTAATTCTTGAATTATATCATATACATTGAAATCACTACTATTGAGATGCTCCTCTTGATATTGGAGACCCAAAAAATAAGCTACATTGTGATCACATGTAACTTATATCGTTTTTTCCTGTTTTAAACATATTTTTAATTTTTTTTTCTTTAGATTTTTTTAGAGCATTTGACCGTATTTGACTAGGTTAAATACTTTTCCGGGCAATTGACCGACTTGCCAACCCTGCTTATAATAGATAGAATCCTTCCTATAATAATCTTTAATGTACAGAAATCCCTGATAATAAAGGCAATAATTACCCTTTGAGTATTCAATGTATTGAATATCTATGATATTAAATAAACATTCGTTATAGTAATATGTGATATTTTTTAATTAAATCATGAATTTATTACTTGAATTTTGAATGTTAGCATATTGTAATTCTAATAGCATTTGAGCATTGTTTATATCTTCTGTACCTATTTAAAAAAATAATTAAATTAGTTTAATACAAAAGTTATAAAGTTATTAATTTACTAGTCATTGTAATTTGTATATTAAATGTGGGTAACAGCTGAGATTGAGTTAGTAAAATGCCTAATAATTAATTGATTATAAAGTTTAATAATAGTTACTAGGAGTTGAGATAGAGTTAACGTATTGCCTAAAAATTTAACTATATGAAACTAGTTATAGTTGGTTGGGAGTTTGTGATCAAGAGTTGAGATTGAGCAAATATATTGCCTAAAAATAAATTGATTATAGAAATTTCAATTTGTGAGACTTGATATGAGCAGGTTGCAACCTGGGTGTTACTAGAATTTGAGGTTGAGTGAGCATATTGTCCAAAAATATATTTATTTTAAAAATTTAAATATTTTATGAAACTTGATAATGAAGGTTGTATTTTAATTCTTCGAGATAATTGGAATTGAGTCATTGGCTGACTATCAGATATACATAGAAAGTTATTGAGTAAATAATAAAGTGTCATAGTGAATTATTTATAAAAATATTTACCAATGGGTGATTTACATTGTTCTATGGTATGATCCTGTGTTTCTGTGAACTTACCTGATTGGGAAATATCCCGTCCTGATCATCTCCATTTTTAACATCGGTAATACACAGAGGAATTTACTACCATATTGATAGTATTCTTCCAAATCATTAAAACATAGATTATCATGTCCTCTTTTGGATTTTTTTTATTAGTAAATTTGTTTTATGAAATCACATTACTAAATTGATTACATCTAAGTTAGATTGCTAACTTTGAATTATATTGGGATTAATTCTTCTCTCAAGAAAAATTTTGATGTTGGTTGACAACCGTTTTAATTTCCATGATTATCATTATAAATAAGAATATTCTTAAACTATTGCTTTTTCCGCACTTTAATAGAATCAATCACAGAATTGGACGAAATTTTACGATTAAGTGTCCATACAATGGTAGGCACGATAATCTTCAAATCAGGTAAGTTCACAGAAACCCAGGATCATACCATAGAACAATGTAAATCACCTAATATTAAATATTTTTATAAATAATTCACTGTGAAACTTATTATTTACTCAATAACTTTTCCATGTATATCTGATAGTCAGCCAATGACTCAATTCCAATTTATCTCAAAGAATTAAATTACAACCTTCATTTTCATGTTTCATAAAATATTAAATTTATAAAATCAATATATTAATAGACAATACGGCTCACTCAATCTCAAATTCTAGTAACACCCAACATGCAACTTGCTAATGCCATATCAAGTTTCACAAATCAATATTTCTATAATCAATTTATTTTTAGGCAATATATTTGCTCAATCTCAACTCTTGGTCCCATTCCCAACCAACTTTAACTAGTTTCATCAATTATTATATTTTTATAATCAATTTTTTCTTAGGCAATACGTTTACTTAATCTCAGCTCCTATTATAACACAACTGCAACCTGCTAATTCCATATCAAGTCTCAAAAATTATTATATTTTATAATCAATTAATTATTAGACATTATATTAACTCAATCTCAACTATTACCCATATCTAATATACAACCTAAAATGTTTAGTAAATACATTTTTATAACTATTGTATTAAATTATTTATTTAACTATTTTTTAAATAGGTACAGAAGATATAAACAATGCCCACATGCTATTAGAATTACAATTAGCTAACTTTTTAAATTTAAGTAATAAATTCATGATTTAATTAACAGATATCACATCTACAATGAATATTTTTATTTATATATCATAGATATTCAATATATTGAATCCTCAAAGGGGGTAATTATTGCCTTTTATTATCAGGGATTTCTGTACATTAAAGATTATTCTAGGAAGGATTCTATCTATTATAAGTGTCATCAAAATTTGTGGAATGGACGTGCAATATTAAGAATTAGAAATTCAAGAATTGATACAACACAAGAACATACGCATGAGAAGAGGACAAAGATGAATTCTTAAGCCTCGAAACAATAAATAGTCTCACAGCTGCTATGAAATCGTACCCACTAGAATCCTAATAATATATAACAAAATTTTAGCAGAAAGGCTTCAAAATGTTCCAGATAGTTCCAACTTTCCCAATACGTCCACGCTTTGAATCAGTTCAAAAAAACTACGATTCGAATGATTAAGCAGTCACTGCCAGCCTTGCCTCTAACAAAAAGTGAGCTAATATTCCCTTCAGAATATACAACGTTTTAGGGGGAGCCATTAGATTTTAATATTCTCCACATATGGCTTTATTAGAATTCTTGCCATAGGAGCCGAAACCATTTACATGGATGTCACCTTTTTTTTTAAAAAAACGCGAAATTAATAAAAAATATCTAAAAAACGCGTCCAACATAAAATAAATATAAAACGCAAATTTAATTTGTCGTATTTTATATATCATTCCAATACAATTTAATTATTCTTATTCATTTATTTATTCTAAATATTCGATTACATTTAATATTTAATTATTTCAATTATTTTCTTCGCTATAACTTGAAAATAATGATAAACTATTACCACCATAATTTATAACAAATAATGATAATATGTAAACGAGAACGAGGACAAGATGGATACGTTCAATGGTATCATGACAACATTTCGTAACGCTAAACTTAGCAAAACCTCCCACTCTAATACAACGTTGGATGGAATACCATATATAAATATATATTTTAGTTTTATGTGCCTCTTGGCGTGATTTAAAACATTTTTGTTATTATTTACATTTTATCGAATTTACAATTTACATTTTTTTTATTATATATTATCGTTTAAATTATTTTATTATATTGCGTAACCTAAAAAATGATTGATTATTTACTTGATTTATTTAAACATATTTAAATGGTGTGCCAAAAATCGATATATAAAGACAGTCTTTATAATGATACATATTATTTTGATGAGCGATTTAATAAAGTTACAGTTTTATATATATTTAAAATCTGACTTGGTGGCAATTATAGAATGCGTTTAATAATAATATTCTCCAACTCTACCAAACTTTTTAAACTGAATTTAAAGTTAAAGTGGATAGAATAATAAAATGTAAATTTTAACGCTATAAAATACAAATAAAACTAAAAATGTTTTAAATCGCTCCACGAGGCATAAACCTAAAATATATTTATATAGAACATTCCCTCCATTTGTTTTATTCAAGTGTGAGGTTTGCTAATAATGCACACAAAATTGAGCGTTTATTACTTTAATTTTTTAATAAAAAAACGTAACGCGTCCTCTGTTTAAATTGTGTCTTTTTATCAATGTCCGTCGATTCAAAATGTTAAATAAGTTCTTTAAATAAAAAAGGATTTGTCTTTGAAAATTATATTATCGTCTGCTTTCTTTATTTCTTTTAATTTATAAATATTCTTTTTTTTAGGATTCATAAGGTAAGTTATTTATATTACATTTTTTATATAATATTACAAAGCGAAGAATAAAATTGTTAAAAGATACTTCCAAATGGATCTAGATACAGATACATCGTCTAAAATAATATCTAGATACAGATTATTTAATCAAAAATCTTACTAGATACAGATATAGATACCACATTTTTATATCTAGATACAGGATCTAGATACGTATCTAGATCCTGTAACAACTCTGAAAATTAGTAATGAAAAAGCAGACCTATTTGCGTTTTTTCAAATGGTCGCTAAGCCAAACGGTAATTTTACCAATTTGCGCGAGGCCATTTTGAAAGGCGTTATTGGCGCTTGTAACGCAGCGGTTGAAACGCTCAATTTGTTCGCACTATAAGGCTTACCAATCAGGAATGAGCATCTATTCGAAATATAGATGCGAAGGCTAAAGCATTTACGTAAACAAGATTAAGTAAAATGGTAACAAGATTAATATTACTTTTTAAAAGGGATATATTTTTTTATGCAAGAAACGTCAATTAATATCAAGAATAAAATAAAATTTCGTTGATATTTAATTTCTAATTCATTATTATTGTACGACATTTGGCTCATTCTAGATGTCAGAAGATGACAACGGTGATGCATCCCACGAAACGGTCAAAATATTTTCATCTAATCTCGACAGACATCGAAAGAACGAATTCGCCACTTACGTCAAGCAATGTAATTACTTTTTAAAATAATAATATATTCGAAGGAACTCGTTAACCTCAAAATAATTCATTTTATTTTTGATTTTCTTTTCTTATTTTAAAAATAAATTCGATACAATTTGTCAACTTTCCTTTCTTATCATCTTCAATGCGGGGAGGTTATTAGTAAGCTTGTGAGAGAGAGGCAGAGATAGTCTGTGAAACTGATCCGTGACTTGCGGAAGAAAAAATTTATTCATCTCTTCCACATGGTCTCGGCGTAAAGAAACCTTCTTAACCTCTTCTTGATTAGTTTAAGAAATTGGTAGGTATTCCTCTATTGAAGATATTCCCATTCTAAAATACTTTTGGACAAAACTTATGCCATAAATCGCTATAAGCTGTTGCCAAGTGCCAATCTTGGTCTGCCATTAGATTAGGAGCTGTCTAGCCTGTTTGTATTCGAAATGGCGCTTCAGTAGCCATAAGCGCGATTAACATTATTATATCGAATAAACTAGGTTTGGCTAACTATCTAAATCTCTTTGAACCCTTTTCACTTATCCTTTATCTATTGCAAAAAAGACCAGATGTTCTCTAAAAATATTCTTTGGTTTAGAGAAAAACACCTTACTTGGGATTTCTCCCTGGGTCTCCCAGTTATCCTCTAACCCAAAACGTTCACCCGATTACGACAGCCGAAAGGTCAAAAATTAGAAAGTGCCACGACCTATCAGATTTAATTTCATTTTTATCTTTTTAGAGTTATTTCTACCAATATGTCCTTAAGCTCCCTAGGCCATCATTTTTTAAAAGATTTTTAAGTAGAGACTTTCATGGACCGAGCTGCTCTGTTCCAAGGCAACTAACTGTCTGAGTTTACCCTGAATCTCACGAGAGCCATCTTTTTCCTATTTTTTTTCAAAAAATTTATTGTTTTTGTTCCCAAAATACCCTTGTTTTTTTATTATCTAAAAATTAATTCCTAACATCTGTTCTCATTCTCTTATCTAAAATAAATATTTCAGTTTAAAAATGAGCTAATCGATTCTGGAATTGTCGCCATTTTTTTTTTTAATAATTCGAAATTTTGGGCTAAAATTGCTTTGTGTAAACTTACGAAATACGTCGATTAATTTAAATACCGCCTTATGAATTCAGAGTTGTTAAAAGATACTTTTTAAAATGGATCTAGATACAGAAACATCGTCTAAATTAATATCTAGATACAGATATTTTAATCAAAAATTTATCTAGATACAGATACCACATTTTAATATCTAGATACAGGACCTAGATACAAGAATCTAGATCTTTTAACAACTCTGTATGATATATTATGTTAAAATTTAAAGCAAAACCCTACATACAAAATAAGGTAGGTTAAAAAAAAAACCTTATGTGTTGTTGAGAGTTGTTAAAAGATACTTTTTAAAATGGATCTAGATACAGATACATCGTCTAAAATAATATCTAGATACAGATATTTAAAAAAAATTTATCTAGATACAGATACCACATTTTTATGTCTAGATACAGGTCTAGATACAAGTATCTAGATCCTTTAACAACTCTGTATGAATTTGTTAAATTATCCAAATTTTAATTAATAAAAGAAAAATTTGATATATTAAAATTTAAAGCAAAACCCTACATACAAAATAAGGTAGGTTAAAAAAAAACCTTATGTGTTGAGTTATTTATACCTTCTGAAATATTGTTTTAATTTTCGCCTGCAAAATATCTTTGTAAAAAACGGGTTTTCTTGGCTTGTTTTTTTAAATTTATGGCTTATCACAATGTTGAAAATAATAATCTACCAATATTTGTTATATCGTGTTAATTAAAAAAAAAACACTCAGTTTTTTAAAATACTTGAAAATTTTGGTCTGGTTGTTTTTGTTTTCGCTGTTTTTTTCCTCGTTTTTTATATTCGAAAAATAAATTTTAAAAAGACACTTTCACAATGATAAAATTCTATATTAATATTTTTTATGTTTTTTTTTAGATTTTAAATTTTACTTAGTAATTTATTTTTTGGTCCTTGTCGTTAATTATCACAAAAACGTTGTTATAATGATAGATTTCGAACGCTACAAAAAAGTTATCACGCCTTCCGCTGATGAGTTTGGACTAACGTCGGAAGCGGAACATGATTGGTCCGATATGGTTAACGAATGCGTCAAGGCCACAAACACGTGCTTGATAGATGAAACCAAAGTTTTGTTTTTTACAATTAAATATTTCGATTTGTTGCTTTAGTAGTTCCGAGTTAGCAATTTTTACAAATCGGGTTTGTAGTAATGTCTGATCAGAGGACGATACGCAGATCAGCACGAGCCCTAAGGAAAATATTTCCCCGGGTTGGGCCTTAAATTTATCAATTTTATATAGAATATTTTGTGTAAAATAAATTTTATTTATAGAAACTAGACACCATATAACATATGTCGTTTATTTTAAGTGATTATAAAAATCGATTTCTATGTTTAAATAAGTTCGGGTCGGGCCGGGTTTGAAAAATTAGGCTCGATGCAGAACACTAGTTTAAATAATCTTTCGTGACGAAAATGAATCTTCCAAAGATTTTCGCTCAAAATTATTTCGAGTGCTCATTGAAGATCCTCTTTTTTTCTTCTTCTTCAAAATTAACTGCATAATTGTATCAGAAGCCCGCCATCTTTTATTAGCTTCTCTACGTTGTGTTTTGACGATTGATGATACTTTTCAGATATCATTGAAACCAAGTTCGCGTGTTCCTTGTGGATGTAAAATGAAATTGTTTTTGGGTAGCTATAAAATTGAGTGTAATATGCATGTATCATATTTTTTTTTGAAGATTCCTCAAAACGTCGAAGAAATTTTGAAAGATCGCAAGTGCGGCTTGGAATACCTTTCCCGAAAGACGGTTAATTTGGTTCGACACGAGACAGAAACGCTTTCCCAAACCGGAATAAAAAATGTCGAGGGGCCGAATGCCGAAAAGGGCGCCAGTCTTTCTTCCCGCGAATACCATCGCGACAACTATAAATTTTGGTGCTTGGCCTATACCCTCAAACTGTTCATTGATAAATACGGTTTTTAAATTTTATATTTATTATTTAATAAACAAAAAAAAAATAAGGAAAAAAAAGAAAGAGAGAGAATAATTTTTAGAAAGAAATAAAATTTTAATTTGAAAAAAAAAACAGGCAAGCTACCTCTCAGAGGCATTTTACCCGACATGAACTGCGATACAGAGATTTACGTCGAAATTCTCACATTATTCAGACGCCGTTTCGCCGAAGAATGCCTCCAATTTAAGGAAATTTGGGAACGAGAAGTGGTAAATATATTTTTTTTCTCTTTAAACTGTTTGGTAGTGTTTAAACCGCTCGTTTTGAGGCGATTTTTGAAAACGGCTTACTCTATAGTCCATCCAGAAAAATATTTACGCAAGTCTGAAGATTTTGCTCATAGAAGGAACAAAGGTCTAAGCATATATATATTATAGAAATCTTTTCTTTCTTTCTATCTTTCTTTCTTTCTTTCTTTCTTTCTTTCTTTCTTTCTTTCTTTCTTTCTTTCTTTCTTTCTTTCTTTCTTTCTTTCTTCAAAATGAGCCCCGTTCAATGACACTATTGTTTGGAAAAGTTGTTTTCTTTTGGTTATGTTTTACAAATATTTTATACAAAAATAAAAAAATTTGTTTACGACCCGAATATTTTATTTAATGAAAATGGCGGTTGTTATCATGTAGACTGTAGCCCTCTGCCTTAAGCGCGAATTTTAGGTAAATTATACAAAATATTCTGAATTTTTTGTATTCTACGCCGCGATTTTCGCGCTAACCTTGAATAACAGGGTAAATCTTCCACATTAGGTGATTTGTTACAAACGCGTTGTTATCTCATAACAGGGGCGACGTAACTTTAACCCGGCATGGGACCTAATGAAAATAATGATAATCATGTTCATTGACTAAAGCACTCTAGACCCCAATCCACTCCACAAAAACTCGTCACTTTGAGACTTCCCCCCCCCCACACATTACCTAAAAATGAAGGATGACTCGTAGAAGGGATATCGAGCTATGAGGCTTCCATACCAATGTAAAATTCTCGACAATTTTAAAATCAGGAAAATCAAAATTCCCACTTGCGGGAATATCGGAAATTTTGGGGAATCAAAATAATTTTTTTGAGTCTAAAAGGATTCCATGCTTGACTTCAATGAATTGGATATACTAAATAGAGAAAAAAAACCCTAAAAAAGAAGTCTTAAAACTGCAATATATTAATACTTGAAATTATAATGGTCGAAATAATATACATGAGAATGAGTTCAACTCATGCATTTCATCTATAACGATATCACTACTGCTGATGATATATTTTTCATTTTTCTAAAAAAAATTTTATGAGTTAAAATAATTGAATGATTTATAATGTATTACCAAGTAATATTATGTTGTAATAAATCGCATTTTTTTAATGGGAAATAACTATCCCGCGTTCGATTAATTTGGAATTGGAAATTCTTCCCAAAATAAGAATAAAATTCTGTCCGAAGCAGCAATTCGGCGTAATCTGTAATAGTCTCATAGCGATAATACTTATAGGTTGGCACAAATAAAGATCTTTCCAACCTTATCAGGTTGAGAACATGCTCAGCACTCTACCAATATTCCGACATTTTCCCCCAAAAACTAATCCTTGATCGAAATTCTGCGAAAGTTGGACAAACTCCAATAATTGAATTCTGCAATTATGAAATTAAAACTCTTCGCGTTTTTTTTCCCCACTCTCTAAGCTATGATATACATTTCCGATCACTTTCGCCGATAAAAAAATTCGTATTTGTTTTTATCCACCTTGAAATAGCGGAAAATTAACTCTGAACTTTTGATATACTCGATTTTATCTTCTAATATGTTTAAATGTATATATTCGATGGATTTAATGGATGTTTTGGAATTTGTTTTCCCGGGAATTTGCCCATAATTCCCTGGAAATTTTCCGGCTTTTATATTAGTAGGTTTTCCACCCGGAATTTTAGATAAGGTGATTCATCGTTGCCACCCCCTTCCATCCACATGTTTGGAGGACTCTTTGTATTAGACTATCATTTTCCACTTACAAAAATAAAAGCTCGATATTTTTTTAAAAATATTATTTACAAAATTATTATTTATCTTCCACTATGTTAAAGTTACTTTTGAAACATAACTAGTTACAGTTACTAGCTACATTTTTACAATAGTTACAGTTATTTTTCAAAAGTAACTAGTTACATTATAAGTTACTTTATACATCATTCATTTAGGGAAATAAAAATAAATAATACATTATAAAAATAATTTTATCTTAGGATAAAATATTACTAAACATAGCTAATATAGAAGTAAGTATTTGTAACAAGATAATATAGAAAGATTTGTATATTCTTAAAATATAATATTGACATTAACATTTAATATTGCTAACTATTAGACAGGTGATTAAACATTTAAATTTAATGTAAAAATAAAAAATAATTTAAACTGTAATTTATAAGAGAATATACATTACAAATTTATATTAATTAAGTTACAAATTTTAAACCAAATTGATATAATTATCCTGATTCCTATGTACTTAAAATCTAAAAATATATTTAATATTAAATTTAACTAAGGATAAATTAGAAATAGTTGCTCTATGTTAAGATATTTTAGACTTGGGTGTTAGTAAAAAATTAATAAATGTTTATTTATTTATTATAAAATGATTGATAAGTAGCCTTTAACGAATATTTTGGATTACCTTTTAATTAATATAATTTTTAGTTGAAATATACTTAGGTTTTTATCAACCTATTTTAATTGAAATGCCTAGAGAGATTATTGCTAAACATAGTAAAGAAAAAAATACTTATAGTTTATTCTACAATGAATTAATTTAACCTATAATTAGTTGATGTTATAATTTCTGCTTAATAATAAGGATCTATCAGGTTAAATTAGTCATTTCCAAGTAGAATTTAAATGTGAAATATATTTAACAAGGTGATTAAGGAAAAAAATAATACATAAGGAATTGAGTTAATTATAAAGCTTAGGTTTAGATAGGAGAAAAAAGGGAAACTTAACTTATTTTCAATTAACTTAATTGATTTGATATTGCTACATAGTTTGTTCTATTTAAATTAATAAGATGTATTAGGTTATATTGGCCACTTCCAGGTAAAAGTTTGGTTCAGAATTAAGAATCATCTCTTGACCAATCGTCTAAATTTACATACAACACTTCTTTATTACAACAGACTTTTGTTTCATACAAAGATTCTAGTATTGAAAAATTGTATCATGAAATTAATTTACTTAAGACATATCCTTGTACATGTAATATTATGATGTACCACATCGCTTTCATTATCATAATCCACAAATCGGATTGGAAATTATTTTAGTAGATGTTGCATGGTATTTTTGAAATCCTCAAATATTAAAAAATTGGTTTATTTATTCCGAAGGAAATGAAAATCTTTTTATTTCACATTTACACAATTTAAAAAAAACAAATTTAATTCAAAATATATTTATCGCAACATATTAAAAATAAAATGAATTATTTGAATATATTATTTAGATTTACACATACATATTTTCAAAAGTAACTAGTTACTTTTGACAGTTACATAGGTAAAAATATAACTAGTTACAATTTTTAAGATAAAACTAGTTGCAGTTATTTTTTAGCAAAAATGTAACTTGTTAACTTAACACTATCTTCCACCCTTCCACCCCCCTTTCCCATTAAAAAAATAAACAAAATAATAATTAACCTTATTATTTATTTAATTTTTTTTTTAAAAATAGCTTGAAATACTCGACACTTCTTCTCCTTCCGCCGAGATTGGTTGTTCCTCATCGCTCAAAATTCATATAACTGATCAAGAAATCGAATTATTTTGTAAGTATAAAGTTTATCATTTAGTGATTAGATTAAACTTGAATGAATGGAACATATGAATTAATCGTTAAATTAAAATGGAGGTTATGGCACTAATGAAAATAATCGATATTTGTCGAGCTTCAGTGACATTATAACAATACCTAGACCGACGATGCGTTCACGATAACGCATTTGAAAGCGTCTTTGAATGCAAATCAGTTGGACCCGCCATTTTGGTAACCCATACAATAATTATTCTCATGTTTAAAAAAACTACGATTAAATTGATAATTTGCTTCCTTAATTAGCTCGAATGATCGGCCAATTCATTAATAAAGTTTGCCTCAGTCATAGGAATTAATTGGCCTCTCGGTTAATGAAGATGGCGTCCCCAGCTGTTTTCATTGATGTGAATGCATCGTCAGTCTAGGTATTATTATACGTCAATGGTCGAGTCATATCGTGGGTTCAGAATTGGAATGTGCTATCTGCACTCAAACGAAAAAAACTTTAAAAGTATTTGTTGGTTTAAATTCGTCACCTCTCGATTTCTATTTTATTTTATTTTTTTTAAAAAGGACGTATTAAGATTTAAACCTCGAGAATTTTGAATTATTTCATCGTAAAATGTGTTCATTTTAGCTGCGTGCTATTTATTTTTTTTCTCGAAAATTTTGAACGCCAAAATTCGCTAACCAATCACGTTATAGAAAATTCGACGTTAACCATTTTATAACTAGAAATTTATTTATGTTTCCCCTTAAAAATTCAAAAATTCGGTTAGGCAAAAATTGTCATTTCCTTAGAGTCGTACGAGGTCTTCCGGCTGAGAACGAAGTTTCGGCGTTATTCGATTCGATGTTGAGCCCCTTACCAGATCAAGAAATTTCAGGTTTTCGTTGTTGAATACCTATACCACTTATATGATAACCCTATTTTCAAATGCAGAGATCCTAGCGAGAAGCCTTTTGGAGGTTTAATGTGCCTTAATTTAAGAGAGTTTAGAAGTAGAAAAAAAAAATTACTTAGTGCTGTCGGTGTTGTTATTTTAATCTAATATATAATGATGGTCCTTCGATCTGAATAGTAAGGCTAGTGTGAATAATAAAAACGCTGCTATGTGACTAAACAAAGATACTAGTTTTTAAATTAAAGTAAAGTAACAAAATATAAATTGTCTTCTATTTGTAATATATATATTAGAGAATGTATCAGCTTTGAGCCCCAAAGACTTGAGCCTCATTTACTGCCTTATCAGATGCTATTCCAAATTCGCCTCTGAAATAAAGGAACAACCCATCGTCGCTTACAAAGGAGGTGCTAACGAGATGCGCAATATAAAAACTTTGAAAGAATGTGTTAGGAACTTTGTGGAAGATAGATGTAGCCCTGGCCAGGCCCAAGAATTGCGAGAATTGATCGATGCTGAACGAACCGAGGCTTTAATGAAGGAAATGTTTATATTAATTTTTATCTTGCTTTAAAATTTAGGGGGATGGGGGGATTCGATTATAATTATAGATTTTTAAATAAAGAAAATGAAGAATTAGAAATATATTTTTTTTGTTAAAAAAAACATACATTTTTTTTGAAGGTTAAAGCACTATGAATCACTCGAATTAATTACGACTTGCTCGTTTCTCGGTGGGATAGCTTCCCAACAATGCGTTAAAGTGTTAACTAGACAATACGTCCCCTTCAAAGGAACATTCATCTACAGCGGGATAGATGGCAGCAACGCTCAATTCTCATAGCTCCTCAAAAAAAATTGAAAATTATTATATATTCACAGACCTCCTTTGAAGTCTTTAATACATTTATATATTATATATATTTTTTAAAAATAATATTGTAATATTATTTTTGTTGTAAAAAAAATTGTAATTTTTTTTATAGTCTTGAATGATATTGCACCTGCATCTTTGAAATGATGTAGCAATAGGATCTATGAAATTTTCCATCCTTGGAAAATTTAAATGCTTTTGCCTCTCCTCTTTACGCCCATTTTTAATGTAAATGCGTATTTTAGGTTTTTGATGCTAGTTTTTGTGATATACATTTTTTAATCATGGTAATCAAAAATCCTGTTTAACATTCTCAAAATATCAATCACAAGACAACTTTAATTAGAATAAATTATATATATACCCAGGTATTTTTCTTTACATAATGCACATTTATGCTTTCTGATCTATAAATTGAAGATTTGGACACTCCCATTTTTATCCGTAGGAGAGATTGGGGTTAGTCGAACCAATTTTTACAAAATTGGCTATAACTCTTGTTGTTTTATGGATAATATAAAAAATAATATATGATTGGATACCTAAAACTATACTCTATAAAGGTGCCTTATAAAAAATCTTAATAATATTATCATTTAAAAAAAATTTTTTTTTTTTAAAAGTGAAAATTTTGTTCAACAAGCCCCTATAGCGGGTTGAGGCAAACCACTTCAAGGGGCTTCCTAAACCATTGGTTTTTTTAGGCTATAATAAATTGAAATGCAATTTTATTTATTAATAATGATATGTATAGAATAATTTTATTGTTCAAAATATCATAATACTTATAAATTGAAGCTAATTATATATAAAAATTGAAATTTAATTTTGGCTAATTTAATAAACATTTTGGACATAAAAAAATATGAATTTTAAGAATAGATAAAATTTCTTAGCATAAATTCTAAATACCAATCATAAACAGCCATGAAATTGCCTTTTCAAGATTTTGAAATTTTTTTCATTATTAATTGCCATAATTGACGTATATGGTTTAGTAAACCCCGCTAGTTCTAAATTGACAAATCATGATTGAAATAATAACTAGATTTGATAAATACTCATAAAACTTACACAAATGATAGAAGAATGTTTAAACTTTGTAATAAAATTTAATTTACATATAGATGATTATATATTTTAATAAAAATTAAAATTCTGTCATGTAAAAATCTTTTGAAAATTTCATCAAAATTTTATTTATAAAATTTTTAGTAATTAATTATTTCAAAATATATTTTGTCCATAGATGTATATTAATGAAAACTATATTAGGATAAAATTTTAACCTTCTGGTATATTTAATTTTAAAATAAGATTAAGTGGTTTGCCCAACCCAGGGGTTTACCTAACCCCAGCCCAGTCTCCCCTATTTTAATAAATTAAAATAACTTGCAAATCTATGATCAAAAAAATTTGAAATAATTTAAATATGACTCTTATAGCTCGAAGTTTGTATTATAACATAAAAAAATACATTTTTTTAAAAACATTTATTTTTGAGTTTAGATATCATTGAAGTTCCACAATTTTAGACTATCAAAATGTCATATGTTCTAGGCTCCCTCATTGAAAGAGTAATGATTTATTTTTAAATTAAATGACATAAATTTATATATTAGATGCTTTAACCTATTCTAATTCATTTTGACCTATTCTATCTATTCTCGGATGTATAATCCTATGTTTTTACTGTACCATTTTATGCAATGTTGACCACATATGGGTTCAAAAAAAGAAATTTTTCTATAAAAAATTTTTGCCATAATATTTTTGCTTATATTCTTACCAAACAAATACTATTTTTTCATCATAATATTTTTATTATTTATAAAAAAAAATTCTAGGGAATTTATAATTTTATTGTTATTCTCATTATATTTTTAGATGTAAAAATTATTTATAACATTCTTATATTTGCCAAATTTTTAAATAATAGATCATTCTATTTCTAATAGTGAAGTCCTATTCATGCTTTTTGATAAAGGCCCTGATGATGAAACAGATGTAATTATAACTCCTAATGCTGCTTTAGTTGAAGATTTCGATGAAAAGGATCTAACCTACACGCCTAATCTTCTACTAGATACTGCAGGGGAGATCAAATTACATAATCGCCAGACATTTATTTTGTCTTAGAATCCTCAATATCTACAAATTAAGAAAACAAATTAAATTTTCGAAATAATTTAAAAAATGGAAGAAAATATATCCAATTTACACACCGAGACCTATTGATAATGATAAGGAAATATTATAGAATCTTCAATTTGATTTAATCGGAAAAACTTCAATAGAAATAATTAAGAAAATGCATTCACTGCTTGTGAATCTCACATATTTATTCCAACCAAAATAATAGATCAAATTTTATTACAACCATGTTCAGAGATATAGAAATTCATTTGCTGACTGGATATAATTCCTTACCTCAATAAAGAATGTATTGCTCAAATGACAATGATATTACTATACCAATCGTTAAAAATTTAATGAAGCAACATCTAACCTTTGTGCAACGTATCAAGATTCTGTCGAAAGATTTTTTCAAAAATCAAAATTACACAACCGAATCTAATAAATTCTTATAATTCCCATATGGGTAGCGTTGATCTGTGCGATAACCTAGTGTCAACTTATAGAATAAATACATGAGATAAAAAAAATGGTGGAGGTCTAAGCAATTTTATTGATGTAGTAGTAGTAGTAGTAAATTCATGGAATCAAGTGAATCCTGATAAAATATCATTACTTACATTTCGGCTGGAAATAACTACAACACTTTTGAAAACTCCCACTGTTAAATAAAAAGATGAGTACAAGTCGATTTCCCTAGTCAAAAAGTCCTAAGAATTCTTATGGTCATTATTTTAAACTATTATCGATAACAACAAAAGCGACGTTGTAAGCTTTGTCATAGATGCAAGATATATATATTGTAGTTACATATTTGTAAAATAATTTAAATGTTTATTTTTTTAGTTACATGATATAAATGTTTATATTTTACTGTCTGAGGCGTCAATTTAATATCAGATTATATGATATTATGTTTTGATTTTAGAAAGGTATTATCAATTGTTTGATGATATATTACACACACGAAAAATCATTTTAATAAAACTTTAATTTTTAGATGAGCAAAATTCTTTTCCTTCAACCTGATTTATTCTTTCATATCTATTCTAAACTTTCCCAATCAATACCACACCTTAACCTAATCCAAACATATATGTAACATGAGCTAAATACCATTACACATTGATTGCTTAAAAAATTTTCATAAAATATAAAATTAGGTTTGATAGACAATGATTTTATAATAACTATATCTACAAATTTTTCTTTTTTACTATTTTATTTTGACCCATCATAAATCAAACCTTAAACTTTATAAAATATTTCATTAATTTTCAATTAACACGTGATACATCCCAGACTACCCTTTTATCTCCATATCAAGATGTTAAGGACGTGCCATCAGGACGCTTGTCGTAGTCATTTTCTAAGAGCTCCAACCCTCGATCAAAATTTGCCTATCAACCCATTATTATCGTTAAAAAAATGTTGTAGCTGATTTTAAGGCGGAAGAAGCAGTGATTACTAAATGAGTTTGCCTGCTTGCTACACGTAGCATAGATGTCCACAGAAGGAATAAGGCAACATCCTATGGCCAGTGACCATTTATAATTAGTAGTTCGTGAGTAATATCTCCTTATTCTTACTGGGAAACGGCTAATCAGTCGTGCTTTTTAATACTTTTTTTATGCGTTTCTAAGTATTTTAAGCTGTAATATCAGGAGACAAACGCTGATAAAATTAAAAAAAACACATTGAAATATGGGAACTAAGGAAACTATTAAATAGCTGAAGATGGGGTTATGCCAACCTCAGAGAACTTAAAGTGAGTCAAGATTTTTGGCCAAATGGAGAAATGGATCACTCAACTTGATAAGCCAGGAAATAGAATCATTAAAAGAAATCATGAAAGGAAACAAGAACTTGATATTTAAATTGGTAGGTAAAAAATATTCAAGACCTATTTGGTTAGCGGGCCCAGAGACACGCGGGAACAATTAAAATCTATAAAATTTTAGGGTTAAAAAGATTGGATAAAATGTTTAAATTTAATTTGAAAGAATTTGGAAAAAATTTAAAGATTGTGAAAGAATTTTGCTAGAAAAAAATACTTGAAGGTGAGGAAGATTGTTCAGGGAACTAAAAATGAATTTAATCAAGTTGTCAAAAGTAGCTGAAAAAGTGACAAGAAAAGTAAGGGATAATATACTTTTGTTGAGGGAGGACATCTCAGTTTTTTTTCCCGTTTAAGGAAGGGCCAATTCTATGGGTCTTAAGCTCAACATGCTTAAAAGCCGTCAAGATACCATAAATCTAAATTATTCTTTAGATTTTTGATCAAGTCACGAATGTCTAAAGTAAAGAACTAAGGACCCAAAGAACGCTAGATTTTTTCTTGGGAAATTAAAGTAAACTTTCCAAATTTCGAGGGAAATTGAGATATTCAGAGCGAGACAGTTGTAAAAAATACCATGTTTAGGAAAGTGTTAAGAAATAAGGTAGGAACGAACTCCTTATGGATGCTATTCTAAGATAATTTCAATAGACTCATTATTTATAAAAATACGTGCTATGAGTGTGGCCACTCGGTAGCCACCCCTAATTCCGAGGAATAGGGGAATTGGCATTCGAACCAATTTTGTTTCCCGTGATCGTGGCGACTAATTAGACTAGAGTAGAACAACACAACTGGATCTAATAGCACCGCCTAGTTTGGTTTATTATGCCAGGTGGGCATCAAAAAAGAATAGGAAGAAAAAAAGAGAGGCACTTGCCCTTACGAGGATATTATTAAATTCAATTAAAGATTTTAGCGTAGGGTTAAAATCGGTTTAAGCGCTGGACAAATTAAGCCAACAAAAACCTGGTCTAAAACAGTCTAAACTACCTGTCGTCCCTTTTTAAAGGAAGAACTTTATCTCATCCCAGGTAAAGAGAATAAGAGAGCAAAGAAAGAAAAAAAGAACGGGAATGAAGATTAGGAGAGGAAACCAATGGATGCTTTTTGGAAAGTATTCATATTGATGGGACATAAGATATAATTCGAATACCAATACTAATATCACAAAAGGTTTCCATCAATACTAATATCACCAAAAGTAGCAGCAATACCAATATTACCAAAGGTCTTGTTTTATTTTGTTAGAGATCAATTTTCCTGCCGAGAGTTAGTATTCACAGAATAAAATGGGGTTGATTCATCAGTAAGAATATATTAACAAAATTGGACACTTTATCCTGAATAGAAAGTGATAAATAGCTTTATATTTTTGGGTTTTAACCCTAATCCAGAAGCAAAAATCTAATTAGATCTTAAAAGGTGTGGAAAATGTGAATTCAAATTGTTATAGAAGAGATGAGAGAAACTTAGAAATAGTTTCTAGAGCTGATATAGATAGAATTGGCGGCTTTTGAATAATAAGAAATAAGTCAACTGAACTTAATGAACCACCATCCGGATTGCGGTCAATTCTGCGTGAATATACAGAGTAAATAAGATGATCTTTTTCAAGTGATTACTATGTATCTTTCCCTCGGCATATTTTTTCCCCGACTTTCTTGATTATTAGCATTTGATGCCCAAATACCTATAATTCATTACTCAATCTTTAAAACGATGTTGTGGACATAAAAAATTGTGAACTTTTATACCAATTTTTTGTTGAAGCTTGATATATGGGATTTACATATAAATTATTTGATATATATTAAAGTATTGCATAGCATGAATTACAATTTTATTCGTTTATACATTTTTATCTTACCTATTATATTTCAAATTCGAGATCAATTTATTTTGTATATTAATATATTAATCAATCAATTTAAATGATAGTTGAATTATTATGGAGATATTTGTTAAATTTTTTAAATTTGAATCAATAATAAAATTTATATTAAAAATTATAATTTATTGTTCAAACTTCCCTGCCAACCTTTAACATTACCTTACTAGCCGTGCTGTAAAATAGTTATTAGCAAAATACCAAATTTTATATTTGAACAAAGAATAATAATGAAAATCTAAAAAGGATTAAACTATTCAAGTTCTATATAAAATATTAAAATCATAATGTATAATAATAAAAAGTAGAAATGATAAAATAAAAAATTTAATTTAATTTTAAAATTATTTCAAAATATTAGAATTTTTATAAACCTCTTATACCGAGCATATCAACTCATTTTGGTGGTTTTATGAAAACGTTTTCCTCTCAGTTTCATTCATTGATCTTTTATATTTCGCTATTTATCTCCCTATTATATTATTCTTTATCCAATCACGACTTATTGTAAAACATATCAATTATAAACGTCTTTTTGGTTAAATTTGAAGTTATTAATTTGTACGCAGTTTATGATGTCTTGAGCCCTTTATTTAGTCACCACTGTTTGGGTACATTTTCTCTTCCATAACCTGAAGTCTCCTTAACTATTTCGTGTCATTGTTACTTATCCATTTTTTCTCTTTAAGTCTTTTTCACAAATCTGTCCTTCATGAAATTTTCATGGACCACCTTCAGTTAGATTTCAGCATTCTGACTTAGCTACACTGTCTCCTGTCAGTCAATCGGTTATTCCTTATGAAAATTTTGCACCCTTCTTTGCATTTTAAATTTCTGCTTCTCAGACTTTTTTCTCGACTATTCCAAGCCAAAGGATTTCTAAAGGTGCAAGAATGCTAGTTGCTAAATCTTCCGCTGATTGTATATCCTCCATATTGCTAAACCAATGAAAATGAATCACTAAAATTCCTTTTCTATGCAGGGTATCTGACAAACTTCACATAATTCTCTAACTAAACATTAAGGAGACCATATCCATGATTACCCCTCACCTCCAAGAACACAGGAAGCCATTGCCCGAAGAATTGACAATCTCAACATAAAAGGTGCACTCAGATGGTATAAACACTTGACTCTCTAGACGGGACTTCGATAGCTCGTCAAATGCCCTACTGCAACCATTACCCCAATATCCCCTAAACTTTACCCAACATATGCTTTATTTACTTCTTAAGAAGTTTGGAAGGCTATCCTTTCCTTTCTTAGACATTCTGTCCATGATATTGGTGGTAACAGCCCTATATTCCTTCAGCACATCACGTCCCCCTCAATATGCTCACAAACTCCCATTCTTACTAAAATAACATACCTTCGCAATAAAATTTATAAGGTGTATCTAATTTTGTTTCTCCAATCATCTTCGAAGCGAGACTAATTGCACTTCAAAGCCGCTTAATAGCTAAGAAAATTATTTTTCGAATAAAGCATGAAGCTTTATGTCTTTTAAGCCCTTTCCAACTAGCTGTTGTACATTTAGAAAATCAGCCTACCAATGATTCTTTATTCAAAATTGACTTCTACAATCCCCGCAATACACTTTCCCGGAATTCCTTCCTGAGTTCCTCTAGTACTCTTTTTCCCGTTTACACTAAATTTTTTCATTCTTGTTATCATCTGCCTTCTACCCTGCAATTCGATATTTATAAATTCCATCCATTGAGGGCATACAACCATGAGATCCTATTGTTTATTCTTCTGTTTGGGTATCAGCGACATGGTTAAATTCATTAACTTGGCATGTTCATTATACATGCATGCCTTGTATATTGATGATGGTATCTTTGGTTTTTCTAATGACGAAATCAATAAAGCTGTAAATTTAATCAATGAGGCTGGTACTGCTATTGGACTCTTTATCAACTAAGAGAAATCTGAATTCATTCCTATCAAATCAATTGAACCCAATTCACACAACTTTAAACTGACTACCCAAGAGGAACTAAAACATTTCGCCTCTTCTGTTGTGTGTTACGCAGCAATACATTCCTTCCTTCATTCAACTCTAAACACGCTTTTTGCCGTGGCTGATTATTCCTTTCTCCCCTCCCTTAGAGTTCTTGCTCTTGAAAAATTTCTTTAATATTCTTTGTATCCTATATGCGCTACGACCAACTCCCATTTTTAAATATCCCATACCTCTGGGTATTTATGGGATTAAGGTCCTAATAGTATTTTAAATATTCGATAAAATAGCTTGGACTCAAGCCTTTTAACCACCAAGAAGGGTGGACTAGGTATCAGATCTCCTTCCGATCTTGGCTTAACAACCTTCATATCCAGTTGACTATTAACAAAAAATATCGTAAATTCCCATTTGATAAAACTTGATCCTTCCTCTTATGATGAAGTAGAAATCACGAATTATCGCTGATCATTCCCTGCAGAAACGAATAGGCAGAAGGACTAAATCGAATCACTCCTTTCCAGAATGCAATTGTCTGACCATTCATGATTCTCCACGCTGCGTAATGGATCTGGCCATAAGTGCCTTGAAGCCATTCCCCCAGTTAATTTACAATTTACAACTAAACCAAAATGAGTACACACATGCCATTGGCTTAATAACGCAGTCACACATTTGTTCTGGTTACAATTCATCATTTGAGGGTATAGGAAGACATAGCCTCCATTGTCGTTTTTGCGAAGATCGAATTGTTAAACATAATTTATGTAATTCGATTATCCTTAGAGCTTTGAGATAAGCTCAAATTTCCATCAATTCTTGAACCTTCAGGTCTTTTCAGATCTAATTGGAAACCATATGATAGGATTTCTCAAATTCCTTGGAAGCCAGGTCAATTCATGGTCTGCGATTTACCGTATTGATTCATTGGCTCCTCTAAATTAAACATTTAACATACTTGATAAAAAAAGTAAATATTCAAAGAACACATATTCAATCCTATTATTTCCACCATCTCAATGACCTTCGGAAATCTCCCCTATCCTTTTTCAAGGAACTTGACTTTCGTAAACTTACGAGGCTAACCTCGTGGAGGATTTTCCTTGAGACAATGACTCGTCATAGCTATCAAGGCTAATTACATTAGCTTCACATGGGTAGCCTCATCATGATTATTTAATATATGTTGCATGTGTGGGTATGTTTTTTTCTTCTAAATTATGCGATTATCTGAATTTTTGTGTTTTTTTAATTATATAATTATATTTTGTATATTATAAATTTTTTTAAAATATATTATTAATTTATATTAAGTTAAAAATTAATATGGGTAATTTTTTAAACATACATATTTTATTATTATTATTATTCACTAAAATATTTACTTTATTGAATATTTAATATTTTTGAATAAAGAAAATAAAATAACATTTGAAATTTAAATTTTTACATTTAAAAAATAAAATTACATAATTTAAATTCAAAAAATCGATGAGGATAAATCTTTGAATGATAAATTTATAATGTGTGAAATTCAATCTTTTTGGATGGAGCCTATTTTTCAACGAATTCATGAACGCTTGATAAAGTCCCTACATAATTAAGAGTTTTAAACTGGGGATAGAATCTTAATTAATTATTTTATGCTATACATCTTTGAAACATAAATTAAAAAATATATTAACGTCCAAAAAGTTGTCCAAACAGCCTTAACTTAATTATCATTGTTCAAATTTTATTTACCAGCAAAAGTTTAAAATGTATAACAAAAATAGCTATTAATTAAAAATCTCTTTTATAAAAAAACTTTTATTATAAAATAATGTAAATTTTGCAATAATACTAAAACTATGTTTTAAACAGTATATTTTGAATCTACCTTTTTTTTTTGGTTGTAATCATATTCTAAATTATTTTTTAGATGTATATCTAATATATTTAAAATATAAATTATTTTGGACATATGAACAAGCTTATATATCATATATTTTTTAAAGATAAATAATAGAGCTATTAAAATTCTTTTATTTGTAATTTGTTTCCATTTTACTATTTAATATGACTTCTTTTAGGAGAAATTTATTTATTTCTAGAAACCTGCGACTCTTTTATTGCGTGAGGATTCTGAGATGTACAAGTCTAGCTAGGATGATTGCGTTATACTCTTTTATATTTAATTAAAAAAATCTATTAATTGTATTTAAAAGTTCTCTATTTATATTTTTGCTTTCGAAGAATGAGGAATTATTCTCTGGGTTCATTTGGAAACGCATATCCTCTTATATATCCTTCTTCTAATTTATAAGTTTATGGAAATAGATGTCCATTTATAAAAAACATTTGACATGAAGACATTGTAAGTTACACATATATATATTTCTCTCTATTCCGTGATTCGACTATTATTATCAGATTCAAAACTTTGACAGGAATGAGGAAACACAAAAGCGAAGTCGTTAAGTAAATACACCTAATTTTCAACGGATTGTATTCAACCTGTTCTCAGAATCTAATTATTAAAGATTACGAAGTTTTATTGGCAGTACAAATTTTATTGCCAGTTTATGATAAGGAGTGTCAATTTCCCTATTTTAATAGAAACTTGTTCTGTTTCCCTGTTTAACTTTGGGGGGGGGCGGAAATGGGCGGATCTATTATATGAAATTGAAGATTAATTCCCCGGTACTTATTATTTTCGATATTGATGGAATGAGGCTTATCATTATATCAAATTTCTATTGATAAACGGAATCTCCCTAAAGATCTATCTAATCTTCACAGCATCCAATCCCCTCTCGGGTGATTCTCCTTCCTATTTTTTTTTTGATATATTTATTTAGTCCATTCTCTGCATTATTATATCATTCTTTAAACAAAATTTTTTTTTCTTCTCCTACACATATATTTTAACTTTGTATTTTAATTTATATTTTTAAGTCATTTCCTTTTAATATAATATACCAGAGTTGTTAAAGTATCTAGATACAAGTATCTAGATACTGTATCTAGATATAAAAATGTAGTATCTGTATCTGTATCAAGATAGATTTTTTAGAAAGGTATCTGTATCTGTATCTAGATATTTTTTTAGAGGTATCTGTATCTGTTTTTAGATACTTTTTAAGATACATTTTATATACCCCTTTTTTTATTATAAATAAAAATATATATTAATATTTATTAATACTATAATAAAGAATTATATATACATAAAATATTAAAACTTATATATAAAAAATATATATAAATATTCATTAATTTAAATATTATGTCCGAGTTTATCAATAAACCATACAAATTTTAATATTACAATATGGAAATGGTAAATTTTATTTTATAACTAAATTTTTAAGTTTATATATTTATTTAGATCTATATCGATGAAGAAGAGGAAGCAACAAGTTCTATTACTTTACCATGGCCAAATTGAGCATATTTTAAAATAATATCCTCAAAACAAAGAAAACAAAAAATTCTCTGATGGTAATAGGTTTGCCGTGTCTACCTAAAAATACAAAAATATCCCTCAGTATGACTTCAACGTGCAATATCGTGAAGCACATAAGGGTATAGATATTATATATTTAAAATTCTAATTAAAATTTTAAGAGAAAATATCCAACCTTGTTAACAAAAATAAAAAAGGGGAAGGAAAATAAAATACTAAAGAAAATATTGGCAAGGCTCATCCTCCAATAATATTTTTGCTAAAAGACTGACTTTAACTTACTTTAGATGATTTAATTATTGCTTTTATTATAGATGGCATGCAGCCATTATAAAAGAAAACAATTGATACAAAGATTAGCTGGTAAATTATCAAAGTCATCAACTGACTGCAAGCAAATAACCTGCCAAAAAAAACAAATAATTTAATTTCAGATTTTTTTCAGTACCCTACAGCAAATATAATTTCTAATAATGATTTAAATTTTGATAATCAACAAATTTTAAAAATAACTTTTTCAAAAATAAATGTAGAGATTTTAGCATTTTTAAAGAACTGATATAAAATTGTTATTTATTAAATATAACACTACAATTCCTTCAAGCGCCCCTGTGGAAAGACTATTTAGTGTTGCTAAAAATGTCTTCACAGATAAACGAGGATGCCTAAATGATCAAAATTTTGAAAATATTTTATTACTGAAATCTAATAATTATTTAATCATATATTTTCATATATTATATTAAAATTATAATTTTAGTTATATTCTGATAAATGTTATATCACGTCAATAAATTTTTAGCTCATTTCATGAATTTTCACAATATAATATTAATTTAGGTTTATGCAAACCTATAAGAGCATAAAAAAATGTATCTGTATACAGATACATTTAAAAATTGTATCTGTATCTTGATAACTTTTTAGACGCTGTATCTGTATCTGTATCTAGATAACTTTTGAGACTATGTATCTGTATCTGCATCTAGATCCATTTAAAAAGTATCTTTTAACAACTCTGTAATATACATATACCTTTTTCGAAAAAATTATTATTACTATATTTTTATTATAAAATCGAAGATTTTATATTTGCTTATTATTATAATTGAAATTTATTTACTTATATTATCAAAATAAACACATTTTAATATCTTATAGTAGTTTAAACTCTTAAAAGTGCAAACTATTTACATTTTTTATATATTATGAAGAGTTGGAAGGTTAAAATTAGTAATATAAATATTGACAAGTAAAAAAGATGTTTAATTTTTTTTAGATAAGAGTTCGATATTTTTATAAATAAAAAATATTGATACTCTTTCGTTGTAAAAAAAATATTAACAATTTAATTATTACTTTAAATAACATTTGTCGAGATTTAATAATATAGAAATTTAGTTAGCAAGATTAGATATATTTAAAAAATCTACTTTTGGGTTTACAGATAATTTAAGAAAAAACATAATGTTGAACTATTATATTTTTAGGTTCCTTGCTTTATTTAATTAAAATATCTTCAAAGTGGATATCTATGCACAAAACCCAATTACAATCAAAAGTTAGTTAATGTCAAATGGAAATAAGAACATGGTAAAAATTATATTTCAAGTTGTTTTTTTCTTCATTTTTTATAGCAAAACTGTGATTTTTAACTTTAAAAAGGAATTCAGATCTAAATTTGATGATTTTATAAGTTTTTGAACTGAACTAATATTTTTTGAAAGAATTATATATCGATTCTATTACAATGGATGAGGCCGGACAGAGTAAAATTTATAAAAATATATAACTTGCCGAGACTGGCTAAAATTTTAACTGGTCGGGCACCTGGTTTAAATATTCTTATAGGACCGAAGCGGGCCGGGCCGGGTTTTGCAGACTTCTAATATATATTTTAAATATTAATATTATAAGAAAATATTTAACTCCCATTTTACTTTATTATATAAGATACAAATTGTTTACCTTTTAGTTTAAAAGTAAATAGTAATTTGAACCTATTATATTTTTCGTATATAGAAAATTAATTTTTTAATTTAAAAAAAAAATAAAATATATTATGAAGAATGTATCATTCAAGCTTAATAATGGAAAGATATATATCGTAGCGATAGGTCTCTATGCGATTTTATTGGCATGCCATGGAAATGAAGAGTGGAGAATGAAGTATGATGGACTAAAAAGTTAGCTCTATACAAATAAACACATAATTATATTAAATATGCTTAACTATAGATATCTCTATATATTTTTTTGGGTTAGTTATAAGAATGTAATAAACAATTTCTTCTTCATCTAGATTTTAATATCTGCTTGTACTCATATAATTAAATTATTCTTCGTAACAGCATATAATTATTAATCTTGATAACAAGTTTACAATTTGAATTTTATAAAAAATTTGAACTTTGACATAATGTATACTTATTCTGTATAAAGGGTGGGCCATAAGTTTTTCTAGATTAATAATTTTCCCGTATTTCTTAAGTAATTTAAGATTTATAATACGAAAGCGTTTCAAATTTTTTTTTAAAAATACTATAGAAAATGGATTTCAGCATGTTTAGAATTCTTCTCATAAATATTTAACATATTTAGGAAAACATAAATAAAATCCTATAAATTTATATATATTTTAAAATTAAATTCAACTATAATTGTAAAAAGAATCAGCTGTTTATCCTTTTTTTCTCTTCAAATAACCTAATTAATTCATTTATTGATGAAAATTAAAATATCTTGACTTCTCTGTTAATCATCTCTATAAATTCTGAGGTGTGGAAAGCAGACAAAATAGCTCTACATGTGGGTTAAATAATGAAGGTTAATAATTTAGACAACGGTCTTAGATCGATCTAAGACCGGACTGATTAGCGGGTAGTTATTATTTTAACGCCTTTAACCTAGACAGGTATTTTTAATTACTTATTACAGCGTTTAGCGTATAAAAATTTAATACGATTTATATTTTATTTGTTACTAAGAGAGTTTTTCATATATTCAACCTACCCCACCCTAAATAAAACGTATAATTTTATCAAGTAAACACTCTATTAAGTTTCGCAAGCAATAAACATCTATCTTTTCATGTTAACAAACATGAACCAAATCTCAGATCTTGCATGATTTCTACTTTATCAAGTCAATTCACATTATCGTGCATATAAACTCTTAGCTAATAAAAAAAGGAAATCTATAGGCCTATTACATCGAGTCTTTACAACAACATTTATAATATATCATCCTTAATAATTATTTCATAATGTATATGTATTCTAATATTTTTATACGAAAGAAACGAATTTATTTGAAAAAACGGAAAATATTGAACCGATCCTTTTACCATTCTATTGTCTGAATTCTTCGTGAGTAACATTCTAGTTTAAAATCCAAGTCTTTACTAATTTTAAATAAAAAATAGATTAAAAAATTATTAAATTGTTTTATTAATCATATCTCTAAGATTGTGTGGTCTGAGATGAGAACATTAGAAAGCTTTGTTAATAATCAAGATCTTTAGCTAAAAACTAATACTTTTAATACCGGTTATGGGTAGTAGAAGTAGGCCTGAGAAAAAATTGATTTTGTGGAACATAGCTAGTCTAAAATACCTACCCCGAAACACATATTTTGAAACTAGTTTTAATTTTTTTTTTTTAAATTATCCTTATAAAATATATAAATGGATTTTTTATACAAATTTAAAACGAAAAAAATAATTAATTACTAAATAATTTGAAATTTATAGAAAAATAATATAAAATTAATAGATTTCAAAATCATATAGGAAAGGCTTCTCATATGTATATATATATATATATATAAACGTATAATTAGAAATTTTTAACAAAGCTTCACAAATTAAATTTCTGAAAGATGTAAATGTAATGGTAGAAGATAGAGGGCCTTTAAAAATATTCAAAATTAATGATTCAATTATCGAAGGACTGGTTCAACAACACCCTTATACAATTATAATGAAGATCTCTCCTAACTCTGACATTTCGGAAGAAACGAAAATAGTGATAATTTTAATAAAATTATAAATAAAATAAAATAAAATAATTATTAAATAATAAAAAGAAAGAAAAGAAGAAAGATAGAACTAAATTTATTTTATTATTTCAAGTTCCAAAATACAACAATAATCAAGATTAGATTCCCATGCGATTTCAACACTTACCAAATTTACTTCTATTTGAAAAGCCCCATCCTTCTGAATAGTCTTCAAATAGCATACTCTTATGTGAAGATGGGTAATTTTATAGAAACATATATACTATAAAAATTATTGATGATATAATTTTTATGAAAGTGTGAAAATCTTTAATCATAGTTTATATTTAAAGGTATGCCTATATGTTGAGTCCTCTGGCAGTCTATTTTGTAAGGTTAGGCATAATTATTTTGGCTTAGTTGAATATTTCTGGTTTGAACTCTATACCTCAGCTCTTTAATAGAAAAATATATATCTATCTCTAAATAAGTTTATATTAATGTATATATATATATATATACCTTTATATTTAGATTACTACTTAACAAAAATAGGTAATTTATATTTTATTTAATAATTCTTTATATTTTTTTAAGATATTTTTAAAAACTTTTTAATTATATTTTTATTTTGATTTCTCGAATTAAATATCTCAAAAAAAAATAAGGGAAAACTTCCAAATTGTAGCAATGAATTTTCAATTGAGGTGCCAACTGATTATATGAGGGTGGTCAATTTTTTTTAAATTAAACAAATAGTCAATAGTTATAATATTTTTTTAAAAAACTTACAATTATTTTATTTTTAAATTTCAACTTTTAAACGTAGGTACTAAACAATTCTCATATTATTATTTTTTTCATATTAGCACCAAATATTTTTTTGGTCATTTTTGACTAATTCTCTAGTGTTCGATAAAACCCTCTTAGTATAAATATAAAGAATAAGGCCTCAGAAGAAGCTGTTGATACCCAATAATAAGGGCAACCGAATAGAATTTATTTATATTTTTTAAAGGTTTACGATTCATTTCATAATATCATTTTAATAATGTTTAAAAAAAATAATGTATATTTTTTTTAGTCAGCTAACCTCAAACGCTCTAAAAATCGCTTTACGATTTTTATTTCATCGTTGAAGGTTTTAATATTAATATTTAATAAGGATGATAACCCTACATTCCTTATTATCTAACCCAGAAAATTAGACAACCACCATCTGCTCAACATCTAATAGAAGACCAGCCCACTATGCACAAAAGAAATATGCCACACTTTGCTGATTTTTTCTTTATATAGGTCATCTTGAGATCCACCATGACTCAATCATTTTTAAAGCTAAAAAGTGGCTATGAATGATTTGAGGAAATACGATCTAATTTCTGGCTTCCCCGCTTGGACTCCGCTTAGAATGTAAAATACAGTAAAATTATCTAATTGTGTTGACTGTGCTAAAATAATAGACAATAAAGGTCACCATCTATTTAATTTCCACGGATGCCAACCGTCCAAAATACAATCGACAGCATATATTACAAACTTTTAAAAGACTAACCTATCTACAACCTTGGACCAGTTGGTCTCTTTATCGATAGTTTAAAAATACTTGATGGTATTATTTTAATACCTTGATCCAAGCGAGAGGTTTTATCTATAACATTTCTTTAGAGATCTCAGATCCAACTTTCATACACCCATGATTTCCTTGAATTAACCCTCCTATTCCCCACCTTTTAAATTATGTAAATTAGTATTATGTAATATTTTGGCAACTTATTTAGATTTTTATAGATATTTATTTTTAGAAACAATATTTATATTATATGCATCCATTAATTATATTACAAGTGTTTTTATATATAAAGTTTCCATTATTTTTTTTATCCATATATGTGCATGACAAATCTTTTCAAAATTGAAATACATTCTTTAAATAAAGACTATATATAAAAATGAGATTTAATTTGTTTATACTTAATAATAATGTCCAAATTTTAGAATAAAGCAGCGTTTTACTGCACTTGGCGATGAAGCTCTTCGTAATCAAATTACCTTTGCCAAAGATCGGATTTACCACTCTGATTTTCTCATAATCCAGTTTTTAAAAAATCACACTGATGGTGTTGTTTTTGAATTATTAACAATTGGAGCCTTGTACCGAATTATTAGTAATTTCTTAAAAACTCTTTTATTCGCTAAAAAAATCAAATTATTTTTATACATCAAAATTATGTGTTCAAAATTAATATTTGTTATCATCGTATTATATATTTTACAAAAACTACAAAAATACAATAAATATATAGGAATAATCATCCTCAAAATCGAATTAAATATTATATTATTATATAATACATAACAAATAGAACAACCATTAATCAACCATTATTAGCATGTAAAATGTACAAACCTTTCCCCAAATTTAAATTTTCCAGATAAATATTTCTATATAATCCTTAGAATATATGGCATATCCATTTCAATCATAAATTTTTAACTATCTCTTAGAACGGTTGAATTATCGCAAAGAGACTCCATCTCTTGTCCGTTTCGATTTAGTTACATCCCTTCCTGCCCATACCTATAAAATGACGCTATTGACAAGGACAACTAATAACAAAACAGAAAAATTAAGAAAATCTTTTAAAGTAAATAAATTACTATTATGACAAAATATTCTTCATAAAAAATATAATTCCAAGTTAATTTAGGCATTTAACTTTATTTTATAAATTGTTTTCTTGTATTTTTCTTTCTTCTCCTCCTCCTTACCATATCACAGTGATATTGATTTTAAGGTAGTATAAATAAACGCGAGAAAATTAATTTAAAAAAAAACTATTATAAGCCTAAAGATTTTACTCATGGATTACAGACAGGTCTGGACATTTATTGATTAACATTTTATGAATGCTAATCAAACAGATATAACCAATACATTGTAAATTAGTAAATCATAATCGTGACTTCATTTACCATATAACTTTGGCCAAAAAAAAAGCTAGCCATAAACATCTTCAGGTTTCGCAATATAAAGGGTTTATGGAAAGAATTTAAGGTGATCCAGCTATAAGTGGTCCAAGCATTGAAAGTCTATGATATTCAATAATCTTAAAATGACAAAACCAAATGACATCCATGGAAGCCAAATTTCGGATTTACCCCTATTCAAAGATAGTTCAAAACTAAAAGAAAAAGATATATTCAACAGCACTCTTAACATCAGGTGAATCGCCGCACAAAGATCTATCTTTTAATTGCCATATATAGATATCAGGAATAAATTTGGGTTTGAGATTTTACTTCCCAAAAATTTTGTCTCATTTTCAGTTTGCTTAGAAAATACTGCTATTAGTTTTTTTTATATAGAAAATGCAGTGTTCATTAAACTTAAAATTAGAGACCTGCAGAGTCATAATCCACCTACAACCCCCCCCCCCCCCCTTCAATTTTTTAGTAATGTTGTATATATTCTACTTAGCTGAATGACACATTACTACACGAAGTTAATACCTCCAAATAAATTATTGTAAAAATCTTTATTTTTTTTTTATCTCACTTTCACAAGTATTAGCAATTCTTGAAAGATTGTTATGATTCCAAAATTACACTTAATTAATGTTCCTTTCCTTGGATTTACAGGAAGTCATTCAACAAAAACCCTCCTCTTCTCCCCCCCCTCCCCCCCTCCCCTTTCATAATAATCTTGGTATTAATTCCTATGATAAAAATTTAAATTTAAATATAAATTTAATCTTAATATGAATATATTTTATTTAGAAGTTGGTACTTTATGTAACGATTTACTTTATATTCAGAGTTCAGGTGATTATATTGATCTTTATCATATAATATTGAACTATCTTTGAATAAGAGTAAATCCGAAATATGCATCTATGAACCTCAATCAGTTTTGTCATTACCTTTTAAGATTATTGGGGCTAAGAAGATAAGTTTAACAATTTTTAAAACAACCTTTATACCTATAGATGAGTGATTTCAGGGAAATTAGCATACTATCTATAAAAATGGGAGTTGGTTTCATTCTTCTTTTCTTTATAAGTTTTTCAGTTAGTTTTCTACCATCTAAAGAGATTATCCGCAAGTCTACCAATTCCTCATCATATCCTTGCTTTAGAAGAACCCCAAAAAATTGGTTTATTTATCTAAATATATTGCGAAATAAAGAACATAATATTTAAATCAAACAAAAGATAATGAGTATGACTACCTTCTAAATTATAATTTTAATAAAATATAAAAATTATGTAAACTCCTTCCCTCCACCTTAGACGAAGTTGATTCAATAATTAAAATATAAACAAATTCTTTAAGATTAATTAAATTTAACTGGCCCCTTTTTAAGGATGAAAGAGGTTTAATAATCTAAAATGATTACCCCCCCCCCCCCATTTTTCCCGGAAAATTTTACTGATTATCTTGCGTCTAACTCTCTCAGTGTAGTAGGAGTTGGGATACAGCCCTGTTTCTGTTAAATTTGGTAATTAAAAAAAAATATGTTGAATGAAATTAAAAATTTTCGTTAGATTTTTCAACTATTTTATTGATTTAATATTAATTTATGTAAGAAAACTGGGGACAGTTGTTTGTTATTATTTTTAGGCCCGTTTAGGGGAATCGAAGATTATACTATTTCAAGGTTTCTGATAAAAATTATTATTTCTTGAATATGATTTAACAAGCTAAATCCTAAGAGCCTCGATAATCACAATAAATAGAGTTTAATAATAATTTATAAAGTTTTATTTTCTCTCTCTATATGTATATAATAATATTTTGACTCGTTAATAGTTCTATGTTTGCTTAGATGACGACATTATTACGCCAAGCTTAGTAAAAAGCGTCATCTAAATTAACTTCTAATTGAAGTCTGTAGATCAATTACATCTTAATCTAATAAGCTAATATATAAATTTCAATATATTTATTATAAATTTTTTGATATATTTTAATGTTCCACGACAGATAATATTTGGGTTTCTCTATTTTTGGACTTTCCTTCTTTCTTTCTTTCTTTAATGAAGTTCAACGGTCCGTGTTCCTCAGTTTAAACTAAGGGTTTAACCGAATCGTCGATTTAGTGCTCATGGTTCAATTATATTTTTAGAATTGAACTTCGATGTTTTAGTGCTCCCTGGATCGATAGAAAAATTATATTTTTTAAATTATATATATATATTAAATTAAATCAATCAACTTCAATTCTATGGAGAAAATATTTTCCAAAGCAGGTAACATAATAAGAAAGAAGAAAAATGGAATAATGTATTGGACCACGATTTAAAAATAGAATATTAAATGAATAATATTCAATCTTATCTTAGTAAAGCTGATTTTATTACATATAAAATTTTTTTTAAATTTTGTATGATGGTAGTATATACACTAACTAGTAAAAATTTAAAATTTTAATTCTCAACTCACTTACTTAATTAGATATGGCCATCTTTAGAAACGCGGAAATTCTAAAATACACTATATTTAATTTTAAATATCTCAAAAATTAATTAAACTAAAGACATGATTTCTAAAATAGCTCTTATGACTGAAAATTTTTATTATTGAAAAGTCTATTACCAAAAACCGGAAATGGCTATAAAATAAAAATTGCTCTTTTTTTTCTTTTAAAATTTTTTTACAGATAGACATTTTACTTCTAAATATTTGTACAAAATCCTAGATTGGGACGAGTGCTGGGTCAATAGTTATTAAACTTTAAATATAAGTAGTATGGCTTAAATCCTATATTATACCAAATGTAGAGTAATTAATTTTTTAAAAAGTGGGCAACATATGTAAATTATAGCATTAAAACTAAAATCCTAAAAAATCTTATTATTTTGCTTTTTAAATGCTAAAAAACTCAAAACAACATTTACCAAATTGTATTGTATTATTTTAAATATAACGCAGATCGCCTTAATTTGGACAAAACTTTCCATTTCTTCCCTTAAAGGTTATAAACACTACATTGCACAAAGTCTATGCAATCCACCCCAGCCTTGCTGTTACTTAAGGAAATGCCAAATGTGTTCTGGCACTTAGGAACTTAAAGAAAGACTACACTTATTGTTTGATAATAGTGCCATAGATTATGTAACATTTAAACAATGGTTGGCAGCTGACCGTACTACACTAGAAACTTTAACAAAGTCCGCCAACAAACTTGTGGAGTATTTGATTGAAAAATTAAATATTTTAATTCCTCATGCATTTATTTCTTCGAAACAATCTTTAATTTTTTAAGTCATTAAAATCGAATTTGAAGGATGGGGAATATCTAATAACATCCGAACTACGCCTTCGTAGTTCAAAATCACGCTCAAGGTTTCCATTGGACTGGACTAATAATTAGGAAACACTTGGTCCATTCATGATTTATTACCGCGAAAGAGATGTCATCAAACAAATAAGTTACGTGGTTTTATAAGGTTGTCCAAAACACAATACTTGTTCCTCTCATTTATTTCCAATAAAATATATTCTATTCTTGAAAGAAAGATTTGATAAGATTTCAATAATATTTTATTTTTCTGATGAAGCCTGTTACCCAGTATAAAAACTAAAAAAAAACTTTGTAAACCTCTACAACCATTATAATGATTTTGGGATCAAGGATTTTTTTTGCAACTGCACATGGCAAAACTCCCTGCGATAGTTTAGGGGGGAATTACTAAGTGCAATGTCCTCATGAAAATTATATAACTCCTATTGACTTATATAATTATGCGAGAACCAATATCCCGGGAATTAATTATATATTTGTTAGCAACGTAGAATATTTAAGAATGGAAATCAATCTTGAAAATAGATTTTTAATGGTCAAACGAATTCCCGAGACACAAAAATATCATTCATTTATTCCAATGGAAGGAAAAATGAAAGTCAAATTTTAAATGTATGATATTATTTAATTAATATGTTTATTAGAATATTAATTTCCCATTAATTAGCTAAATAAAGTTATAAATATTTTTACAATTATTTTCCTTCTAATATAATATAGCTAAACTTATGTGCTAATACTAACACAATGTCTACTAGCGATCTGCATAGGGCCTAATTTTTCTAACACGGCCAGAAAGATTTGCAAAAAAATATATCCGGTACGATCCAAAAGAATTTTCTTTTTATTTATTTCGTAAATTACTATACATTTAGTATAATATAGGATTTAAGCCATACTACTTATATTTAAAGTGTAAAACATTTGGCCTAGTAGTACTCGTCCCAATCTAGGATTTTATACAAATATTAAGAAGTATAATGTCTATCTGTAAAAAAAAAATTTAAAAGAAAAAAAAAGAGCAGTTTTTATTTTATAGCTATTTCCGGTTTTTGGTAATAGACTTTTTTTTCAATAAAATAAATTTCATATCATAATAAAGAACTATTTTCGAGCTATTTAATAAAATTAAAATCATGTTTTTAGCTTAGTTACATTTTGAGATATTTTAAATTAAATATAGTGTATTTTGGAATTTCCGCCTTTCTAAAGATGGCCATATCTCATGAAGTAAGATGATTTGAAAAGTAAAATTTTACACTTTTATTAGGTTGCGTATATACTACTAACAAGCAAATTTTTTAAAAAATTGAAGGTGGTCGGGTTGAGAATCGACTTTTTTTGGTTGATTTACTATGGAATACAACTATTCCATAATATAAATATAGTTGTGTTATCAGCTATATCATATTTTATTATTTTTATAGTAAAATAATGAATAAATTCTTCAATTTTATAATAAGGACTTTTTGTTTTATACAAGGTATATAATCAATTAATAATTGGCTCCAAATTAACCAGGATTAAACTCGACCTTCGGAAAAGCCTATTTTTCTTTAAATTTTTAAATTTTGGCATTTCTTTAACCCCTTTTGAACACAACCTCTCTCCATTTTTAAAATACAAATACGAGTCTATTAAGATATTTTACCTTCTTCTCTTCATTAAAAAGGTTAAAGTTTAATTATGGTTGTTTATTATATTCTGATAAAGTTCACAAATTCGTCATTCAAACACGATTTCAAGCAAAAAGGTACCTACAAGCTGAGTTTCCAAGTTATGTCATGCGAAACCTGGTCTAATAAAACTATTAAACATGTCAAAATAGGTTTACAAAACAAATTATATTTATTTTTTATAAAAAAAAAAAACTTTATATAAAATTTATACCCAAAACTGGGAAATTCGGCTATCATTTTAAACCTAATTATTTAAATGCCATTTTACTTTTATTCTTAGTCCATGCTAAAAATAAGCAGTGATCCCCTACGGGATGGGGGGGGGGTTAGAAGCAACTATTTTTGGTTTATTTTATCTTTAACATTTATATACTGTCAAAAGGGTGTCAAAAAATAATTAACAGTTTATTGGGGAGAGTAGTGAAGGTGTACGTTTTAGGAGGTAATTCTACTTCTATCGCTCAGAAAGTGTAAGGAACCACAAAATAAGGGTGAGTTTTATTAAACATAGGAATATTAGAGTCTTTTGGATTTAGTTTTGTAAGGTAAATGAAAGAAAATTAAGGAAATTTCTAAAAGAATCAAGTTAAAAATAAAATAATTCTTACCGCTTTCATTATTATTGTAAAAAGATTTTATATATATTATTTTTAAATTAAAAAACTTATCTATAGATGGTAAACCTCTCAATAATTACTATGGTAAATTTCTTTTAAAAATTATCCAAATATTTATATTTTTATTTAAAAATTTCTGAGCCATTTATAATTTATATAGAAAGGGCAAATATGCAATAAAGAATAAGATATTATTAGCTCCATATTAATTTATTATACAAAGTAAAGCCTTTATTTGAATTCTTTAAATTTTTCGATCAAAAGATGGAAACGGCATTATTGTCAAATATATGTATAAAAAAATTAGCGCGTCACTTTAAACGTTACTCGATACTTTGCACTTTATGATATTTATTAAATTTTGATTACCCTTTCCTTTAATGTATTTTTCTTTAAATATGTCAAAAAATAGATATAACCCCGAGTTTAATAGAGACAAGAATTAAGTAGAATGATTTTAAACAAGTATTTATATTAGCAACAGTAATATAGTAACACTTATAGAAATCAAATTAACACTTATAGAAATCAAATATATTAACATATTGAATAACATAAAATATTTTAGATGCATTGCTAAAGAAAAAACTAATTATATTTTATCTAGACAAAATTATGTAAATGTTAATAAGTTCTCCCATATCTATAACTTGAAAAAGAAGTCCATTCTGGATTATACCTACCTGTCATTTATATAAAACTAAGTATTATATAATTATAACAATGTTCACAGTGTATTTGAAAAAAATTTAAAATTATTTTGAAATAGCTTTGTTATTTATATAAAACGTGTTGTTAATCCCTGAGAATTTAAAAAATCATTTTCTCGGCCCTTATAAATAAATATTTTTTTCATCTATACGGTTTGAAATAATATGAAAAAAAATTTTTTGTTGTATTTTCATAAAAATTAGGTTCCGATTATGTAATATACGTCAACCGATCGACTTACAAAAATAATCCAAGCCTGGATATAATGGTATTTCCGAAAAAATTTAAGGGTATGTTTTTAATGCTAAATTAAATAATTGCTTTTGTTTATTTTTAATGCTTTATAAAAGTCTTTTTTTTAAAAAAAATTCTTACCTATGATGATATTATTTTTATGATTTAAACCATGTAAAATATTTATTTATGATTATGACCCTAACTCCTATTGGTTATTCTTAAAATAAACTAACCGTAACTCTCGTTAGGCCTTGGATTTATTTTATAAGCTTTGCAATAAGGGGTATAGAGCAAGGAGTTAATTTTATTAGACAAGGTAACGGGTGTGGTTTTATGGTCGGTCTTGTATCAGAGTAAGAAAATACAAATATATTTTCGTTTATATATCAATTGTAATTAATTTACAAAAAATATTAATATTATAAAACAAATATGGGACATGCCTATTAAAAAATAGTTATAAAATTTTGGTCCTAATTACAGATCTGGGTAATCAATAGATTTGCTAATTATTTTATTTATACTTAGTTTATAACTTCAACCTTTACCATATTTTTAATATTCATTATTGTGGATCACGTTTCAGAGATCTGCAAGAGGTCACAGTGCCCGGTCCCCCGGATTTTAAAAATATTTTAGATCAGTGTGTAAATTTATTTGAGACCTTGTTTTTAAAAATACATTTATTCGGCATTTTACAAATAGTTTTTCAGGGAATGTAAAATCCATATTATAGTAACTTATCAAATTATCTTATCTACCCATTTGTCGTAAAGAGAAATGAATTTGATTCACTAGACTTCTAATTCGACTGGTCGATGAAAATTTCCTTATTTTTTGTTCATCTTATATACTCTTTTACATAAGTACAGTCCTTTTTCTCTAACTGAATACGTAATTGCCTGAATTTGGTATAAATACCTTATATAAAATTATATTTTTCTTTAAAAAGATTATTTATATTTTATATATTGTGCATCTTTGTTGCTTTTAATTTGATTAACTATCACCTAAAATGATTAGTTCAATAATTAATTTGTATAATAATTATACTTGAAATATTTTCCAAGGATCGAAAAAAATGGAAATAGAAAAATATAATAAATGAATGAATTTAATGTATTGTTTTATGATACACAAAATATATTTTATTTATTTGTAATTTTTATAGATGGAATATTAAGATTAATTTCGTTTTTAAATAAATAAATAAAAATTTAAAAATAAAAAATAAGGATAATAAAATGATACAAATTGGATTGTTAATGATTCCCTGTGTCTTCATGACAATTAAGTTTATGTTATCTTGTATTTTCACTTAAATAAAATTTTAAAAATTTTAAAATAACGATTATGACAATTATTACCTGTATTACATTATCAGGAAATAATGGTAAAATATCTATCTTAAGGTTTTGTTTAAAAAATAGTCATTATAAAGATTGTCACCTTTGTAAATTATATTATCAAGAAATTGTGTCAATCATGATTATGACGATTGTCACTCTCATTAAATATAGATTATCATCACTCAAATCATATCAAAATATATTTAAAAATATCTAAAAAATATCTATTTTTTTTAAATTATTGTCGACAAAAATTTTAAAAGTTAAAAATGACCATAATGGACTAGCTTATATATTAATTTTACTATTTTTTATTAGAAGCTCTCAAAAATGGAAATATTTCAAAGAATGATAGCACAATGTCTTTATTAGTGATAGCTTACCATCGCATCATAGATATAAAGGAAGGTTAAGTTACTTATTTTATTATTTTTGCCAAATATTTTGAAAGATAAGTTCTAATTGTCATTGAAATAAATAGTTTTTCATTTAAAATTGTCAAAATATCTAAAATATATAATTCTTACATGTGTATATCCTAGAAATCCCGAATGCAATATTGATTGAAGTTAGTCAATTTCATTGAGACCTGTTTAGGGTAAGATTTAGTGATAAAAATGAGGAATCTTGAGAATTTTTAAGAGGTTTCTATCAATTAAAGCGATATTTAAAAGAAAACTCGATTGAAATATAGGGTAAACCGGAAGTAGTTTTACATGGGGTAGGTAATTTCTTCTGAAATAATTTTAAAACTAATAAGTTTTGATTTTGAAATTTAAATCATAAATGTATTTATTTTAATATGAAACTTAATTGGTTCTAAAAAAATGTTTCGCCAAAATATCATGAATATGTTTCAAATGCAAATTTAAATTTACCACAAATATAAGTTTTTTATTTTTTAATTTTACTAATAAATTATTTCATAAAAGTTATTCAGACTTTAATATCAATTTAAAAATTGTAAAGTATAATCTCTCATATATAAAAATATTGACAATTTAACATTTTTGACAATGTATTTTTATTTATTTACTCGTGATTAATAATTTTCTATAAAAAAAATAAAAAACACGTTATAACACGCATCAAGAAAGGCACATATGGTGTTTTTTATTTTTTAAAATTATTGTATTAATGAAAAACTAAAAGATATTTTTATCTTAAATATTATTTTCTGCCGTAAAGATATATTTTAAAGAATAAAACGATGTTTAAATATTTTCGAAGCTCTTCTAAATTTTATACAATCACTGATATTCCCGAAGTATATATAGCGATTTTTGTTTCTGTAATTTAAAACCTATCGGTTATAAAAAATTTACAAAAATGAATGAAGAACGATTTCATTGAAGATAATATTAAACAAGTTGGTAAAATTTGATGGTTAAATTAAATTTGTATATCATATATATATATATGTATATATACCTTAATGATTCCATAATTTATAATTTTGTTAATATTTTTTTTAAAAAAAATAAGCGCAAAAGATGACAACTTATAAAATTATATATAAAACGCCCGAAATGAAAAATTTTCACATGAGATTTGTTTTGAATCATAATGCCAGAAGGAAAAGTATATTATAATTAGTCAAAGGAAATAATATATTTTTAATCTTTTATTTGCACAACTACACAAACTCTTTGAAATTTTTAAGAATTCCATATTTTCTTTTTAATATATTAAAGTATATATTTATTCATAATTTAGAACAAAGAAATATTCCTAGGCTAAATTTCGGTAAATTTTACTATTTTATTATAATAAATTTATTTCCTAATTGTTACGCCAAAACATACAGATAATTTACAAGAAATTTTGCAAGGAATAGAAGGTATAATTATATAAAGCGGTAATGTTAAAAACAAACTTAACTTTGTCAAAGCTAGCTAACTAAAATGATTATTCTCTTTTATGTATATATATTATTAGATTTTAAATTCCAAGCTTTTATGATTACTTGATTAAGTTTTGATTTAGGTTAGCTAAAACCCTTTTCTCTCTTTAAAAATTAATTCTTGTAATTCTGAGCAAAAGAATGGTTTGATCATTCAAAACCCTCGATATCAATTTTTATCCAATAAAATTTTAAGGTATCAAGCAGACTATCTTGAAATATTATTCTAACTAACCAACCATCATGTTTGGTCATAATTTGTTGGGATTAAGTTACAGGTTCTAAATAGTGCGACAAATAATGATGTTCAATGAATTTTCAGTCCTAGTTTTTCTTGGTAGTTCATCTAATCAGTAGCCCCTACAATGGGGGGAGGGTTCGAAGCAACTGCTTCAGTAAATTTAAATGGGGGTACTTTTTTATTAAAAAAATTTTATTTTTATTATTTAATTCTTTTACTGTTTTGTTACATCCATCATGATCAAGTGATTTCTGGTTTATAAATGTAATAATAAGACCCCCCCCCCTCTTCCAGATTACATTTAAAAGGTGCTTTTCAATCATAGTTGATGACACATTTGATGTTTCGTAATCAGAAGCAATAGCTTTGATAGTAAGGTATGTTGAAAATAGTGAGACATCGAAACCTGTTGAAAGACAGATTGACATATTTGGCACGGCAAATACCACAGATCTCGATATGCATAATATAATATCATGAATTTACCCCTTGAATTTCTATTTGGGCAAAGTTATGATGGCGCCTTAAATATAAGTGGAAGAAGCAATGGTGTGCAGGCCTTGATTAGAGCAGAGGTGCCAAAGGCAGCTTTTATTTGGTGTTATTGTCATCAATTAAATTTAATCATTGATCAATTATGCCAATGTTCTAGGAATACTAGATGAGATTTATATCTATTTTAATGGTGTAAAAAGATATGAGGTACTTAAAAAATGTCAGTGTAATGATCTGAAAAAATCGCAAAGATTTCAATGCATCAAGAATATCACTCGGTAATAGTACCTTATTTATTTAGATTTAAAATATTTTTTTATTTAGAAGCTGGCTATCGTCATATAAAACTATTATAAATTTTTTTCTACTTTGTGATGCCTTGAGGGCAGCTTTAACAAATTTAAAGGATTCTGAAGATCCTGCCACTTCCACTATGGTTAGTGCTATAGTCTTTAGAAAGAAAAATTTAATTTTATGTTATCACTTTGTGTTTTGGATAAAATATTGTTGATAACAAGTTTGGCTTGTACAAAATTGCAAACCATTTCGAAGGATAGAGGGTTTGCAATAAATCAAATTTAATTGGCAAAAGATTGCTTGATTTATTTAGTAGTATAATATAAATAATTGTCTTAATTATTTTTTAATCTAATAGATAATAACACTGAATTTTTGGATGTTTTTTCAAAGGCAAAAGATTTTATGAAGGAGAGAACTACCTTTTGATTTTAAAAGTTCTAGACTTCAAACATTACAATCCAAAAAGGAGAGGTATATATATACTTTCATCATTAAATATAGAATTTTTTTTTAGCTTTAAAATAGGTGTGTTTTAAGCTGCACTCGATTTAATTATTGCAGTTTAACGAAAGATTTAATGATAATTCGATAAAATTTTTACATCACACATCATTTTTTACGCCTAATAATGTGGCAGAAAAATCAATTATTAAGGAAGATATCGAGGATATCTGCGAATTTTACAATTTAAATTCAAGTCAAATTTTCGAAGAAATGTAGAAGTTTAGGAATATTTAATGGCCAAAATGGGGTATGTAATTATTATGACATAGAGTTCAAGAATCTAAAGATTTGTCAGATTCTGAGAATTGTAAATTTATTTAATTAAAATATTTTTACCAATACATTATTTAGCTTCTTCTGATGGATGATAATTCAGGGACTTACGATTAAGATTGGAAAAACTATTCATTTATTTTACCTTATCGTCTACTTTTAAATTTTCTGCTTCTCCTTATTTAAGAATTTTATATAAATATTTATTAACCATTCCTACAACCTCATGTACTGCCGAAAGAGTCATGAGTAAATTTAAATTAATTAAAACAAGACTTTCTAGTACCATGAAAGATTCATTTCTCAAAAATTTAACCATATTATCAATGAAAAAATTTATTTAAACAACTAAATATTGATGAAATTATAAAATCTTTCGCTTTCTCTTCCCCTAATTTATCTAAATTTTTAATTTAAAAATAATATTTATAAAGTATATATTTTTTGCATTTTATTTATATTATATATTAAAAATTGTTGCAATAAAAAATATTTTTGAAATTTATGGGTGTCAATTATCATTTTTTCGAGGGGGGGCTTCATTCACTCAGAAAGTGTAGGGGCAACTGCATCTAATGGATTTTACTAATATCCAAGTAGTGTATCAATTAAACGAACAAATGGCTTGGCGACCGCTACCGATATTTTAATTTTTTTTTAGAAATTTATGCATATGACTGTTCTAGTATTCCATGTTTTCTTCTCGAAAATAATTTTTAAAAAATAAGCTTTCTTTGAAAATAAATGAATTAAAAAAATATGTATAGCTCTTTTTCACCAGATCGCAGCAAATTCTTAAATTCATTTTATTTTTCAATATTATTCAATTGTAATGAAAAATCCTTCAAACATACATCTGCCCATGGGAAAAGGATTCATATAGGATTATACATTAATAATACAAAGATTAGTTTGCAGATCATTTTTATTTAAAAATCCAATTTGTTTATCCTAATAAATATATTTATTATATATAAGTAAGATAGAATATTTTCAGTCTTCAAAATATCACTTAATTTATAATTATATAGAAAAATAGCAAATAAACATGTTTTTTCATGGCCCAAAACATAAATTAAAAAAAAAAATTATTTATGAAAGTTACAAAACAATAACATAAAGTGTTCGTTTTTGTAAAAGTCTTAAACATACATTTTTTTAAAGATTTAGCAATGGATTTACCTTTTCAAGGTATTATTTATTTTAGTTATTATTTCTTTTCATTACAAACTTCATCTATAATATTTAATAAATTTCTTTTAAAATATTTTTTTATAAGTGGCAAATGTTCCTGCTTTGGGGGATGATAGTATTTATTTTCATTATTAAAAAAAAATATATATCTTTATATAATTTTTTTTTAGTTTTTTTGGAGTTAGTTGATAATATAGCATTTGCCGTACAACAAGGTTTATGGGTGATACATTTTCTTCCAAATTAAAAAAAAGAGTCTTTTAACACACTTAAAGGAATCCTATAAAATTTCTTAATTATAAACGTAAATAATATGGAAAGGTAGAATATCCACGATTAAATTCTTTGTTCACATCTATATTTATATATAACTTTTTTAAAAAAATATTCTTTATAAGTTATCAATGAGCCTGCTTTCAATGAAGGTATTATTTCTTTCATTATTTATAAAAAAAAATATATATAATCTATTTATTTATTTTTTTTTTAGATTTTTTGAATTTCGCTGCAGAGGTAGAAATTGACGATGAATTTGGTAAATTTGCATTAAATGAAATAAATATAAAATTTTTTAACGACTTTTAATATTTTATTAAAGGAGAGCAAGGTAAAATCTTTAAATATTTTATATAGAAAAAAATTTATAATATTTTTCTAATTTTCTTCAAGTGGAATTATTGATCGATCCTGAAGGTAATTAATTAGATAATTTTATAATGCAAAACATATCCATATTTTCCCAACTTTTATGCTTTGTGTTCCAACAAGTAATAATACCTACAACTAATTTTTTCTATTTTTAATAGGCTTAAATAATTAGTAAATAAAATTACTATAATTAAAGCATTTACTTTTTCTTAAATAACATAAGACATTTATAATATTTAAGATATTAAAATAAATTTCGGAGTATGTGAGAAATCAGAAGGTATTTCGTATTTTTTTTATAAAAAATTGTCTGATCTTTTCCAGATTTGCAATTTTTATTTGTAAGAAAAAAACGTAAATGGAATTCTCAAGATTTGCTAGAATTTTTTTTTGGGGAGTTGTTAATGATTTGTCCTAAGATGGGGTAAATAATCATGCTGAGAACAATAGTTCAAAATTATTTAATATGAAATTTATTTTTAAATAATTATCATTATTAATAATTATGTTGAAATTTAATTTATAATTTAACTACATATTTTGACTATTTATTTATATGTGTATCAATAAAAATCAACTAGTAACACATCATTTTAGTTACCCATATTACATTAATTTCATGATTAAATTAAACGAAAACCAGTGGAGCTTTTTTAAAATAGTATTCGATAACATTAAATATTTACATGAAGCAAAAGGTCGGACTAGAATTTTAAGATTCAATATTCAAAGGATTATAATTACAAGCAACATTTGGTAATAGATAAAAATATATAAAAGAATCTAAGTTAAATGTGATTAAAATAAAAAAATTTATCCTTAAGGAAATGTTTTAATATAATAAGTTAAAAATAATATCCGTAAAAATTATATTTTTAGTGGAAGAAATTCTTGGTAATTCAAAAATTATTATAAATTTTTTCTTGCATTTTCTTTATATATTATTAGATGGATTTTACAATAATCACCTCTATTAATTTAATATTAAAAAATAATATATGTGCTTCTTTTATTATTAAACTATTATAAATGTATAAATATACACTTAATAAAAGTATCATTTAATTAAATTATCGTTTATAACATTAAATCTAAATTACTGTATAAATTCTAAATATAATATTGTAAATTAGTGTTATTACAGTTAAAAAATTATATAGTAATTTTTAATTTTATAAAACAAATATTACACCATACATATATATAATAGTGTATAATATATGATGTACAAAACTTAAAAAATATCGAAGTTTCATTATAAAACATGTCAAAATACATTAAAAATATTTTTAAAGTTTAGTAAATTTTAAAAACCTTCATGAAAACATTCACAATTTTGATATGACGATTTGTTCTATATATTTGATACGTATAAAAATAGAAGGAGGCATAAATTTTTTAAATGTCGATATAAATGATTAAATTGAATTTATTATTAGAAATATTTTGGTTAACGAGCATTTACTTATTAATAATTGTCTTAATCAGCTAATCTATATGATATATGACCTTTTTAAACAAGATACATGAAATTTTTTATTATCTATTTTTTTTTGGCATATTACACAATTTATTCTAATAAGTCTGTGCTCCATGCGCAACCATTATGATTTATAGTAATTTCATGCTCATAATTTAAGAAATTTATATTATTATGTTATAAAATACCAAAAATTAGACCCATCTAGAAAACCTTTGGAAATATGATTTTACCGAAATTGCATCTTGCTAGATATAATATTTTTTTTGCTATATTTCTTTCTTTATTTTTTTTTCTAAGTTGTGAACGGTAATATTTTTTTTTATAAATATTCTGTAAATATATTTCAGTTAAATTTTTTGATAATTGAACCCTATGTCAAAAATAACTCATTTATCTTTAGCTAATGAGGATAAAATTTAATTTAATTATTTATAAAACTATGTTGTATTTTAACTGAATGGGAAATGTGGGACTATTTTAATTTTAAAGCCACTTTTTTACAATTAATAAATCAATGATTAACATTCTTTTTAAATTATATGTTTTGTTTGCCATTTATTTTGTCAATATTACTGTAAATTTAAAAAATAATAATTTATTATCCCAACACGTATGGTATAGCTTAAATTCTCAAAAATAGAATTTTATTAACGTCATTATATCCTTTGCTATATAAAGAAGATTATTTAAATATATTGTAAATATGGCTGGTAATGACAAGGAAGTGTCAAAATGATTATATTTACATTTTTACAAACAGGTTACATACAGCATATAATAAATTTTTTTTGATATGTAATTTTTTAATAAATTTTTACAATAGAAATTATTAAATTTAATGTTTCATGCTTGGGTATTTGTCATTTCCCGTCCTCCTCATATTTTATTATGCCCCAGATCGTGGTGGAAAAAGCATGACTTTTAAATAACTCTTAAATAATGCCTAAGCTAAAATAGATAGTTAGGCTAGATTTTGTTTGTTTTGCGGTTTGATGACTATCCAATACCTCTACTTATTAACGAACAATAGATCGAGTCAATTTTTAAAATTTTAAGATATATTTTAGCTTATATTTACATATATCCAGGAAATATTTAAACTTTGAAAATGCAAATATAATTATGCCTTTTTATAGTATCTGATTAGAAGGAACTACTAATATAAAAATTTTAAAAAATTACCATCAATTTTCAGTAATGGACACATATCATAGATGCAGTTATCAGATATATTTGTATACTGTTGTAAAAATGAAGCTAAATTTTTCCCAAATATTAAAATATAAATGAATTTCATTATTTCTATACGATTATTGTTTATTGTTATATTATGATCTAAAACATAAAGAATTTTATATTTTGCTTGAAAATGAAAAAAATTTTGCATTAACATTATATTTCTTTTATAAAATTATTAAAAATAATATTTTGAAATAATTTTTTATTTCGTTTTTGAAATTTGTTATATACAATTTCATCTTAAATAATATTTGACAGGGTATCATCAGAAATGAGAATAACTTAAATATTCGATACAATTATTTGAACAATGTTTTGAATTAAAGGGATTATTCTAATATTTATTCCCAATTTTCGAGTTAACTATAATTATAAATTACTATGACGGTTCTTTATCTTTATTTTTATTTCATATTTTCTTTCAATTATAGCAGATATTGATGAGAATTCTTCTCCCGAAGATGTGGAAGGTTTTTTATTTTATAAAAAAAATAAATGAGAACACTTTTTTCAGATGATAAAAATTCTAGATTTTAACAAATTTTATTTATTTTAGTCTATAACTAAGAAATATTCGGCATTAAAAATTAATCACAAATAGGACATTTGAACCGTTGGATATCTGAAACGTTGATCATTAGGGGTATAAAAAATAAGATAAAATGTTATTATTGTAAAAAATTAAAATACGATAGATAATTTCAAAATTTATTTACATATTTTACATTTTATGATAATTTGAATTTTTATATTTAATGAATTTAAAACAACCAATATGTATTATATATGAATGTTATACTATATCTTGTCTGACTATATCAAAGCTTAATACGTGACCTTTTGTTATCAATAATAGTTGTAACAAAATTACCACAATATTTTCAGGTGTTTCATTTAGTGAGGAAAATTGACTACTTAATAATTATTCCGGATATCTTGAATATTCGATCAAATTATTTGAACAATATTTTGAATAAAATGGATTATTTTAACATTTATTCCTAATTTCAGAGTTACCTATAATTATAAATTATCAAGACGTTATTTAATTTTATTATCTTTTTTTCAATATTAGCAGATATTACTGATAATTCTCTTTCCGAAGAATTGGAAGGTTTATTTTATATATATAAATTCTTAACTTTAATAAGTCTTATTAAGATATTATATATCTAATTATTAAGTCAATTAATGTACATGATTACTTACTACAAACTACAATTTTAATTTATAATATAAGAATTTTTTTTCTTAAACAATTAATTAATATAGAATGTCTGATAACGTTCAAAATATCATTATCATGGATGATATTGTATATTATAAGTTTACCAACAATTACAATAGTGGAGAAAAGATAAAATGGAGAGGAATAGGAAAACCTATTGATATAAAATATTACCTAAAAATTGTCGGAGTTCGCCAGATGACCCGTAACTGAAAATTCATTATATTTCAATAAACTGGAAAGATCTGTTGGATCATCCATAAATATTTAGCAGTGCCAGTAGACAAAATTGTTTGTTTAGTAGAGTTGATACTTACTCCAATTGGTTGGAAAAAGATCTATTGAAGTCTAATTCAAATAATGAATAGAAGTTTATTATTTGGGATATTAATTTTATAAAAAATTATAAAATACAAACTTATGTTTTTTTTCAGACACACTAAATTATTATCATAATTATATTCGAAAAATATAGTTTAAAAGTTTAATAAATATTATATAAGATATTACCCTAAGGTATATACAAATATACTAAATACATTTCCGTTAATTTTCATTTAGTTTTACATTGACTATTTACTAATGTTTATTAAGTAACATGCTAGAGACATTGTTTATATATTAATAGTAGGGAAATTCTTCATTTTCATTGCCCAAGAACTCATTAAGGAACGATTTATCCTAACTATTAAATGATGGAAAAAAAGGCAGTTTATAGCGCCATTAACCACTAAATTTGTTTTTGAGAAATAATTTTTAATTCATATAAATTTCACAAATAATTGATTGCAATATTCTGTAAAAAAAATATGTTAGAAGAAGTTATGTGAAATCAATTTTATGAACGTTAAAAACACATGACATGTAATGTAACCATCAGCGTCTACATTACAGAATTTTCACTGGATGCAAACCCCCTTCAAAAACCTATGCCTACCCCCCTAAAATATTTTCACCGAATTCGGCGGCGATGTTTTCTCTATTTTTAATTTCACCTTTTTAATTATATGATACTCTATCAGAAAATTTAAAAAGAATAACTTAAATTATTTTATCTCTACTACCAACAATCGACATTTTGTGAATATAAAGGAGTTATTTTTAAATAATTGATCTCAAAATTTAATAGATAACCCCCCAAAAAATGTATCCTAGCCCCATTAAAGCATCCTACCCCCATCAAAAAACAGGATGCTAACTGCTTCTAACCCTCCCCGTTCATGTAGACGCTGCTAAAGCTAACCATGATTAATATAATAATCTGATATATTATATTAATTATAAAATATTAGGAGAAGATTTCTCTGGTAAGAATATTTATTTTACGAAAAAAATTAAATAATATTTTGATTAAAAGAAATATGTAATTAAGAGTATATAAAATAAACTACATAAAAAGGGAGAAAGATAATTGAAATACAGAATGTAATATAAATGAAAAATAAAAATAGAAAAGAAAAGAAAGAAAAATATAGAAATAAAAAAAAAATTATCTAATAGTATTTTGTCCATTTTTTTATATTTAACAATTTATTTTTTTTAAGTAAATTATATGTATACTTTTCCCATTATTAAGAATATATTTTATATAATATCTATTTGTAGCAGGAAAAATATTGCCTAAGCCTGGAGATTTTATAAAAAAGATTTTCAAATATTTTTCTGGATAAAATATTGTTAAAATCGGCTTAAACGAGTGGTAACAACTCTAAACATATCTGTCATATGTGAAAGTGATTGTACTTGTACCATGGCATTCTGGGATAATTGTGATATCCTAATCTGCAATATATTCAATTATATAATAATGATCATGGAAAGTTATCTATTAATTCTTTAATTATAATTTCATTAAATTCATCGAATACCTTATTTTAATTAACTAACAGAAATATTTATAATTTATATTTAATTTATATCAAATAATCGTTATTAGAGGCCATTTAATCATTAATAATTTAAGATATCTTGATATTAAAAAAAAACTAAAATTAGCATGTATAAAAAAAATTTCGTGTTTTGAAAAATACATCTCTGTATTTGATAATTCCCACTTTAAAAAAAGATGGTATATTAAATACTATACAATTAGACAAAGATTTGAGGGAGAATACCATATTAATGTCAATATGTTACAAAAAGATACAAAAAAAATGTATATGGATAGAAAATAAACAAGATAATTGCAAATAGATAAAGTTTAATATTAAAAGATTACAATTAAACAAATTTTTTGATCATATATAAATATTACATATATAAAACGATATTTATAATGAAAAACAAATCTATATAGATTAAGTCTTCATCTTAAGTGAAGAAGTGGAACTCATAAAATTTTATCAAATTATATTTATGGCAAGACTTTGGCGAAGGTCATTACCTTAGCAGAGCTCATTATTTATCAAAGATGGGCTTACCAATTTAACTAATTGGTTATGACTAGTCTATTATTTTCTAGTTTAGAAAAAATTCCTACAAAAGTTAAAACCCGTTTTAACTTGTTTCGACAGAAATTGTCAGGGAAACGATCATTCCATGGCAAATTATCCAAAATATTTAGATGTATTCTCACTTAGATTCATTTTTCCTAAAAAAATCATATATTTTTTAATAGAAAATATTAGCAGAGTACTGCTGAAGAAATAATATTAATCTAACTTAAACTTTTAAGGCCAGTGTAAGGTTATAACCATATAGTCCCCCCCCCCACCTCTCTGTCAACCTTTGATTACAGGTTATGATATGATTTGATATTACTAAAGTATATAGTAAATGTTTATTCGAAATTAAATAATTTATAAATGTTTGTATTTTTGAACAAGATATGGAAGAATTTGCTGCCGGTAAGAATATAATATAGATATAGAAACAGGGTTGCCAAGTCTATCACACTTACTAGTAGACCTTTCACAATCTTTTTTAAAAAATTCTAAACATACCATATAAACTCTACTGTCACAATTCTACCAAATGTTTTAAATTTATATATCACAAAACCTCCAATCTTCTATAATTGTAAATATTTTTTTACAAATCATGTTTTTGATATACAAATATTATGTAATATGGCCAAAAATGTAATTTCAAAAATCTAGAAATTAAAATATCTCTTTCTATTGAAACACCTTTTCAATTCATTATGTTTTATCTGATAATCAATAAAAGTATAGGATCATTAATAGATTAATGACCATAACATATTCACTAAAATATTTTAAATGATAAAAGCATCATGATTATTTTCTAAGGGTAAAAAAAATTATCTCATAATTTTTTTTGTAAATATTTGAAAAATAAATCAATAATTAGTATTTTTTTTAGCCCAGGAAATAGTTTCCTTTCTAATCCGACTTGAGGAATGGTTAATGTTGTTTTGGGGGCTAAGCTCACAATATATATTTTTTTTTGAAGTTAAACTACCACAATCGAATAATTTATATCTGGAAACCATGTATAGAGACGTAAACAAAGCTAAAAAATATCAAGAGAAATAAAAACTAGAAATGATAAAATTTTATTCGTAAACTGTAATTTACTAAGTAGAATTAAGGTTAGGCATAATATTAGAATAAAAATTTAATTTTTATTAAAAAAATTTTCATTTTATCAAGAAGTGGAAGAAGAAACTGTTCAGGGTAATATTTATTTTGAAGCAAATTATTTTTTATTTATATCTTCGTTAACAAAATATGAAATTAATAGAGTTCTAAATTAGTTAATTTAATATGATTTACTGAGATTTTTTTACACAAATTTGCTTGAACCTTTCAACTATACCTTTATGTATTAGTATTAATTAATAGATTGTTTTTCATAGAGATTAAAAAGTACAAAAATGTTTATGGTAAAATAATTGTTTAAAATACTTACTCTACACATGTAGAAATACATTTCTTCCCAAAATGGATATCTATAAATTTAAAAATCTTTTATCACTGATTTGGAATTCCTATGAATTTCATATTCCGTTATGACATTATATCTTACAAGAAAAAATGCATATAAAAAATATGAAGAAGAAAAATTAACAGTATAAATTTTATAGACTTGTTAATTTATATTTATGATCATTAATTTTGATTTATATTCACGAGTGGTTAAATTATCATAAAAAGTACAGATGAAGAGTCTTCTTATACATTACCACTTATTATTTCAACTTCATATAAATTTTATACTACCCCCAACCCTTACACACAAATAAAATTTTAATATATCAAATAAAATATAAATAATTTTATATAAATATATTCATTAACTATTCCTAAAAACCTAAAATAAAATTATTAATAGAATTAAAAGTTAAGAAAGAATAATAATAAAAAAAGAGTTATAAATATTTTAATCTTTAATTTTTCTAATAATTAGAAAATTTCACATTAAAATAAAACAAAGGCTGTTTTGTAAATTTCAGAAATGTATATTTCTAGGATAATATATTTTTTGGAAATCTGCAGGTTCAAGTTTTTTAAGCATTCACTCTTCTCTGGAGTGATTTATACTCCTTTTTTTTTAAATATTCTTTTTTTCTTTAAATTCTGTTTTAATATATGCCTATTTGTTTTTTATTATAATACATATATATTTTTAATTATTTGGTGTATATATATCCTATTTTAAAATATATAAAATGATTTGAAATTTAAAAAAAAATAATAAAAATATATACAGAGATTATTATTACCGGTTATTTTTTTATTAATATAATATATCTTTTAATTAACTAATTACATCAGAAGTAGCTCCAAGTAAGAATATTTATTTTAGAAAATTACATTCATACTTTTCATTATATGCATTTAGTTTAAAAAGGAGGAATATAGGAAATAATAAAAAAATAATTTTAAATTAATCGTTGTTTTAATTTTTTATATTTTTTTCACTAACAAGTTATAGAACAAGAAGCTGCATCAGGTAAGAATATCAAGTTTTGTATTTTTAAAAAAATAGAAACAAAAGGATGATATAAATTAAAGAAATAACTCTTTTCGTGGTCAATTTTAAAATTAAAGTTGCCCAAAACATTTTTATTTTAATCAAATTTATTAAATTTAATAATTATCCCTTTGTATTTGAAACAGAAACCAATGTTAAAAATAAAATTTTTTTTTAAATTTTATATAATTTATATTATATGAGTAAAATTTGCACCTCTTTTGATTAAATAAAAAGCAAAAATTTAAAAACTATAATGTTTATGACGAATTGGGATACTAAATCATGTGGGATTCGGAATCCCAATATGGAGATGAGAGATCTTAAATCCCCACGTTTAATTCGGAATCTTTTTTTTTAAATTTTAAAAATATATTTAAAAAATATAATATTATATTTTTCTTCCTTTTTTTGCAATCTGGGTGTCACCCAGAAAATTTCATTTTTTAAAAATTATTTATTTTCTATAAGTTATAATAAATTAATTGTCAAAAAAAGATATAATTTAAAAGAGGTCAAAATAAGGGATTTAAAAAAGAAAATGTTTAAAAAAGTAAATAGTGTAAAATTAAGGCATATATTTTTAATATGAATTAAAAATCATATTTAGCGGGATTATTTTCTATGGAATTTCTAAATTATTTGATTTTGAAAATTAATTTTTTATATGAATTATGAATCATATTGGTCGGCATTTATATTAATTTTTTTTCATAGAATTTATAAGTTATTATTTTGAAAATTTATTTTTGTTTTTGTAAATTTATATTAAATTATTTCAATTTTTAATTTAAAATTTTTTTTTAATGCCTCAAATTTTTTTACCCAAAATAGATACAGAATATAAATAACACCCAAATACAAATCTTTTCAAAATATACCTTCATAATTAATATTTAAAGTGTTTTCTTATTTATATTTAGAAACTATTCTATCCCTTTTAATTCATTATATGCCTTTTAATACTATTATTTTTTTTAAACATTCTCTTTTTAAATCTCTTATTTTGGCCTCTTTTGATTATATCTTTTTTGAAAATTTACAATTATTTTATTAACTTATAATAGAAATTTTTTTTTTTTTCATCATAGATTTATAAATCTATATCACAATTTTAAAATAATACATAGAACATTAAAAGTAAAACATATATTGGTAATTTAAAAATATAAAAATATCATGTAAACTATTTCTAAATTAAAATCTATATAAAAAACTGTATAATAAAAAAAAATTAGTATAATAAATTGTATGTTGGGTGGGAGGAGGTCAAGAAAGGGAGCCGTGGATGGCAATGCAGTTAGATTTGCATATATCAATAGATATGCGCTGTCTGAGATAGAAGCCTACCTGTGGGTCACCAGTGATGGCGCGAATTTTTTTATCAAGGGATTTGAAGAGGTTAGGGCATGATTGCCAAAAAAACCGGTTGTGTCGGACACGATTGGTATGAGATTGCTGGTTAGGGAATTGTATTTATTAATTTTAGAATTTTCAGCTCGCACGAATGAGTTGTTATTAAAAGAGGGAGCATAAATTATTTTTGAGAAATAAAATTATCTGGTAGCCAGACCACAAAAAATGAAGAAAAATAATAGTTTTTGGGATTCGCAATATTTTTTAATAAAATATACAAAATAAAGATTCTGTATAAAACGTGGCGATTCCGAATCTCACATGATTCCGTATATCCTAATAGGACATTTATTTGATATCATTATTGTAGTCATTTTAATTTCAAATTTTAAAAAAACAAAAAAAAATTTTTCTCACAAGAATAGTAAATATATATTTATTTTTTTTCTATTAAGAAGTGGCTGCTGAAGGACTTGCTCTAGGTAATAATATTTGTTCTATTAATTTTTTTTAGTCACCTAATAAAAACTCGATTTGAACTCGCTCATTTAGGTTTTCCCTAGAGGTCTTATATATGATAAATTCTCTTCTCTTCTCTTCTCTTCTCTTCTCTTCTCTTCTCTTCTCTTCTCTTCTCTTCTCTTCTCTTCTCTTCTCTTCTCTTCTCTTCTCTTCTCTTCTCTTCTCTTCTCTTCTCTTCTCTTCTCTTCTCTTCTCTTCTCTTCTCTTCTCTTCTCTTCTCTTCTCTTCTCTTCTCTTCTCTTCTCTTCTCTTCTTCTCTTCTCTCTCTCTTCTCTTCTCTTCTCTTCTCTTCTCTTCTCTTCTCTTCTCTTCTTCTTCTCTTCTTCTTCTTCTTCTCTTCTCTTCTTCTTCTCTTCTCTTCTCTTCTCTTCTCTTCTCTTCTCTTCTCTTCTCTTCTCTTCTCTTCTCTTCTCTTCATAATACAAAAAATGATGACACGTTTTAGAAGAATAGATTTTAAAAAGCGATGCTATAACATCCACAGGAAAGTAAAAGGAAAAGATAGGGAAAAAATATTTTTTTTAGAATAATTTCTTATTTATAAAATATTTTTAAGTATATTATTAGGTCGCAATTTTTGCCAAATAAATACTGCAGTAATTAACGAATACTTCAACAAAGGTTATGCACTACTAGTTAAATTTGAAAAAAAGGAACTTTCAGTTACTCGTTTGGGGAAAAAGCGTTACTCGCATATTATTTAAAAAAATATTATGTTTTTTTCCCCACATATAATAAATATATTATATAGATAATATCTTTTTGTAATAATTTTTTTTATATATGAAAATTATGATCAGATGAACAAGGGAGTTTTAGTATTCAATCCCAACTTTCGGTGTTACACACACTTTCAACTGGTGCTGAGGATATGGGGGTTGTATTATTTATATTTAAAAGATAATAATTTTTATAAGGGGGAATTTATTAAAAAAGAATGATTAAAAAAGGGAACTTATTAGATCATCTTCAAAATCTTTATTCAAATCCTCATCATTTTATAACTTTATCAGAATTTTGGCATGTGCCTCTTGTTATATAAAGGAAGCTAATTTGTTTTTTCTTCATATTTTATAAGATCTCTTATCAAATTGGAAATTTGTTAAGGTTTTTCAGAAAATTTTAATATGATCTTTAAACGTTTCGTCCGATTTTTATATAAAATGGATGATTCCTAACCAGGGTTGTCATGTCTCCCCCCATCAGCACGCAGACATCTCTCTCCCGAAAAACTACCGCAATTGAAAATCTCCCTCAAAATGCTACTGCAATTTTTTTTTAGTATTTTAACATTTTAACATATAAATAATAATTTTGATAGATAGTAATTGAATATTTTTATATTTTATAAATAAATTTTAAATATTTATTTGAAAAACATGTCCAGTTTGTAAATTTCTTTCTATCCGTTTTATTTTTATCCAATAATATATCAACATCATTTCATTCATATAAGCCAGTACAGGGGAGTATATCAACATCGATTGCAATACAAAAATATTTCAAAAATAATAAATAATATAGATGAAAATACAGTTGCGGAAATCGTATACAACTATCATTTAGTTCAACCACAGACCTATATCGTCACAATGTGGGTCGAATCTTTCCCATGATATTTAATGACCAATATAAGTGCAAATCTTACTTTTGGTAGAACAAAAATGAGCAAGGCTATCACAAGTGTTTTAGTACCTGAATCTTAGAGGTCAATTTTAGACGATTTGATAGATGGGCATCCATATGCAATTCTAACAGATGCATTTAATAAGGGAAATATTAAAACATTTCTCTCGACCCTTCAATATTTCAACAAGAATAAGAACATTTCAATAAAACTGTTAAAATTTTTTTCCTCGGATAGTGAAAAATCCAACGAGGTAGCTAACCACATAATGGTAAATATATCTGATTCAGGGTTATCATGATTTACATGTTAGCTTTTTGCACGATTGCCTCTATAAATTTTGGCAAAATTGAGGCAGCACAATAATGAATTATTACCAATTGGCTGTATATGCCATATACTACATAATTCTGGCAAGAAGGCAATGAATGTACTATCTGTAGATGTCAACATAATTGTGATGAAATGTTTTAACGAATTTAGTTCATCAACTAAAAGAGTTAATGAATTAAAAGAGTTAGTATGGTCTGACTTGGAATGGTGTAAGTTGTTGCGATATGTACCTATCAGGTGGTTATCATTAATACCCGTCATCGATAGAATTATAAAATTTTACAAACCCTGAAAAAAATACTTCTTAAATAAAGATTTTAAAAGCTATCCAAAAATTTTGAAAAATTTTTTCGAGTATGAAATGGCAGATTTGGGATTAGTTTCACATGTAGGAAATCTACTTCATGCAGTTAATATTCGTTGCAATCAGAAATTCTTTATTAATAAAGGTTCATAAAATCATGCTACAGCTCTGTTCATCTCAACAGTTAAAAATTGATAATAAATTTTATGGCACTATTGCTAAATAATATTATATTAATATATTCAAATAATACTCTATTTAATACATTTTTAAATGAAGCAGATATTTTTATTAAGACAATTTTAGAATATTTACAATCAAAATTTGATTTTAATAACTCTATTTACAAATGTATAAATATTATGACCTTGGAACAGAAACCATCATAAGGTTTTTATAATTTAATAAATATATTAAAAATACCGAAAGACATTTATGTCTTGTTTGAGGAGATTGTAATTCTCTCTATTTTTTATGATTAGCCAGAATACTTAAAGTTAGATGGTTTAAAATCTGAGGAGAAATGGGTAGAATTTTTTCGTAATAACAATAAATCTCCATGCTTGGAAAAAAATGCGACTATGTCTTCTCCTTACCTCATTCTAATGCCTCAACCAAGCGCATTTTTAGCCTGACGGAGACTGCCTGGAAAAAGGAGAGAAATCGGACATTAGAGGCCGAGCTAATGGTTAAACAAATTTATAATATGTCATGCCAGTAATTTTATAAATATCTCAATAACGACGGTAAACGTATAGTTCCATTATTTAAATCTCAAATAAAATACAATTAACACATTATAACTATTTATCTTCCATATTTTTTTTTATATTTTATAAAATCTTATTTATACATTCGCATAAAATAAATATATTTTTTACATTGTAAATCAAAAATAGAGAGCATTACAATCTCCTCAAACAAGACATCAATGTCTATCGGTATCTTTAAAATATTTGAACACTTTAATATAGTTTTAGCAATGGCGTCATAAAATTTATTCAATTTTTAACTCTAAAGTTGAACACATCTGCAGCATAATTTTGTGAATTATTGTTAAAATTCTTCTGTTAGCAACTGCACATTAACAGCATGTAGTAGATTTCCTACATGTGAAATCATTCCTAAATACTTGCCATTAATTATTGAAAAAATTTTTCAAAATGGAAGTACAGCTTTTATAGTCTATATTTAAGAAATTTTTTTTTAAGGATTATAAAATTTAAAAATTCTATCGATGGCGGGCAATAGGAACATATCAAAACCAACATTGTGCTGACCCAATTCTGTAAATACGCTTTGGTTTTTTCCAAATTCACTGAGGCATTATCAGATCAGAAAGCTGACATGCAATTTATTGATAATCCCGAATCTGCTATATTTACCATTGTATGGTTAGCTATGTCTTTGGATTTTTTACTATTTGAGGAGAAAATATTTAATAGTTTTATTAAAAGGACCTTAATTTTGTTGAAATAGCGGAGGATCAAGGGAAATATTTTAATATTTACTTTATTAGATGCATCTGTTAGAATTGCATATGTATGCCCATCTTTCAAATCGTCAAGAAATGACTTCCTGGATTCAGGTCCTAAAACATTGATGATATCCTTGCTCATTTTTGTTCTACAAATAAAGTTTTCATTTATCTTGGAGTCGTTAAATATTATGAGGAAAAGATTCTTTCTGCCCACATATGATAAGTAACTCTGTGAATGTTGTACTACAAGATAAGTGATTACAATTGCCGCAACTGTAGTTGCATCTTTATTATTTCTTATTTATGGAGAATATTTTTATTTTGCAATGAATGTATACACTCGCCTGCATTGATTATAATAATAATGTGATTGAATTGTAATAAATCAAAATAATTATCATTGAAATGAGTACAATATTATCTTATTATGTATTTAAACTTGATACGTGATAAATAAGCGCCTATCCTTATAATGTAATACACACACACGGTAGATTTCCAATTGCGGTGCGGGATATTCGAATAGATTTTATATATTATTGTCACACCATCTCTAGTTGGTGTATTATATCTTATAATAGTATAAGTTTGTAATAATATCAAAAATATACTAGTATTAAAAATTTAACTCGAAACTGTTTTTCAAATAAGAAAAAAATAGCTTTCTAAAAAAGAGAAGAAAAGTTATCTAATTTATTACATCCATTCTAGATAAATAAAAAGATCTTAAAAATTTTAAATATTTCTAAATAATTAGATGGCGTTAAATATTTAAAAGCAATTTATTACTTTTATTTATTATCAAAAGCATTTATTAGTAAAATTTATTAAAATATTAACTGTAATATATTATATAACTGTCAAATACGTCTGTAAAAGTGGTATTTAACTTAATCTTTTATTACCAATTATATCTAATAGAGGATTATAAACTATATGTTTACTTACTTTTTATAAATAAATCTCTTATACTTATTTGGATTTGGACCTTAAAAATAATTTTAAGAGGCATGGTAATTAAATTTAAATATCAATAATATAGTTGATTAGTGATTTTGAACTCGGCTAATTAATATTTATTTAATTAGGGTTATATAATTATTTAAATCAATAAAGCTTCAATTAATGCTAAATTAATATTTAGTGAGTGATATTAATATTCTATTTTTAACACAGAATTTGATTGCAAGCTGACATACTGACAATATAATTTATAAGTATTAATCTAATATAATAATTATTAGATAGACTTATTATTTTTTATATAAAATTAAATCTATATATTACTCAAAAGTATTATAAAAGAAATGATTCAATGGGATTTTTAGTTTAAGGAGATATTAAGGAGCCATTAAAAAAAAATTTTTGCTTCGGAGGGGTTATTCAAATTTTTTAGGAGGCTCGAGCCCCTCGTTCCTAGCGACGCCACTTATACAAATGCAAAGTAGCTAAATATTTTTCAAAATGAAATAACATCTTGATTTATTAAAATATATTAATTTCTAAAAAAAAAACCAACGATCTTTTTTAAATATAAAAGAATGTAAACAAGATAAAATTTTATAAAAAAAAAACCAATTTTAATTTTACAATATTTTTAACTCCAAAATGTTTCTTCTAATATGTCATCCCTGCCTTGTAAATAACTTAAGGCTTCAATACATTTGCTTTCTTCTAAAGATTTGTAGTGTTTTTGTTTTATCAATTTATCTAGCATAATAAATTCTGATATAACTTAATATAGTGAGTACCATGGCTATGACTGCAAATTAACAAGCATCTATTTTGTATGGCTAATAAAATTATTATTACAGCTGCTGAGAGCATATGATTGCATATTTTATAAGCAATAATGGTCAACTGTGTAGTTGTTTATATATCATTAATAATGGAAGATAATCTTTTAGAAATTTAATATCTCACAATTTTTTTCTCAATTACTCTAGCTTCCATCATGTCATTTAAGAGGAAGCTCTACACAATATAGTTTTATGATTTGGATTGGTCTTTTATATTCTCTTCTCCAAGAATTGTTGATTTGGTATAAATTTTTCCTTATTAGTCCATTCTATAAAACATTGTCTAAAAATGGTAACGGAGTGTTATATTAGTTACTTGACCTTTTGTCAATGTAAGTTGCTAATTTTAAAATATGTAGTTTTTAAAAACCATTATAAATTGAGGCATATGTATGAATTAATTAATTAATCTTTTTTATCACTTGTAATTCTTTAGACGCAAAATTTATATCAGCAATCGAAAATATTTTACACTGTAATAAATAGATGTTGTATTAAAAAATAAAATTTTTAAAAAATTTCTTATATTGTTTTAATTATTTATATGATGCTAGTTTATTTTGTATGCATAATATAATAAATGACAAAATATGAAATTCAGAATAATTATTCAGAGTTAGCCAATTTTTAAAAAGTATAATATAAAACCCGGCCGAAGCCCGGGCAAAAGCGGGCCGAAGAAATTTTTTTAGTTGAGCCCCCTGAGATTGTAAAGGCTAGCAACGCCTCTGATTTGTATAAACTAATTATAAAAAATAATAGGCCGATAATTAAGCTAATTGGCCCGCAAAAAATTTTTTGCCAAGCAATTTAAAATTTCTACCGCAATTTTCATATTTCTCTCGCAAAATAATAACTTTCTCCCGCAATTTGAAAATTATGACCTGGCAACCTTGTTCCTAACACATCTTAAACGTGCCTATTTGGGACATTCACTTTAACGAGTCTTCGCTTTTTTTTACTATGGATAATAGATAACATTAGCCAAACATTACTTATTTTCCAATTTTTTTTAAAAATTTTTTCATATTTTTATCATTTTTGGAATTTAACATTTTTTCATATACAATTTAATACTCTTTTATTTGCCATTTTACCTCTTGAAGTTTAAATAAGGTGAAAGAGTTTTTCGATATACTAGAAAAACTTAGCGCCAAGTTTAATCTATATCCTAGACATTTAGCAAATAATTACATAATTTTGTAAGATATAGAAGGGTATATTATCATCAAGGACATAAAATAAAAAATTGTTAAAAAAGCCGTTAAAAAGGCCTAAAAATTGATTTTTTTAAAATTTTTTTATGAGGATCATCTTTTGACCAAATTTAAAACATTAACCCTAAAAATCAAAAAGTAAGACGTTTACCTCAGCCTCCAATTGTACATATATCTGATAAACTAAAAAATAGTGCATTTGCTATCACATGTATTCTGAAACTTAAATTATCAATGCAATGTGTATTTCAAACTATTTATCTACAGGTTATTTTAAATATCAGAAAAAATGAGTTTTTTAAAGGAGATTTTTTATATAATTACAAATCAGTTATCATTCTTAAGAAACAAATTTCACATCAACAATTTATATTATGATTTTGTCTTTCACGGGGGAAGCTGAGGTAGGTATAGTTTGATTTCAATTTTTTTAAGAGGGTAAAGGATAGTCATATAAGGAGAGTAAACTGAGGGATTAGGTATTTGGGGGGTTATAATTTATCAATTATGTTTAAAAATAAAAATGAGCAAAATATATTGCTGTAAAATTCTTTTAAATTCTATTATTATGTAGAACTTATTATAATTATACATATATACTGCATAACAATCATAATATTATTTTTTAAACAAAAAATATTACTGAATATTTTTTTAATGTAATTTTAAAAGGGTTATACATATAATCATACTATAATTCATGTCAAAAAATACACTAAAATAATGCATTCATAGTAAATGCTGAGAATAATTATTGCACACTTAAAATTATTTGATAGTTAGAAGCTTGTTAATAATTTGAGCTAATTTTACGTTTAAAAAAATCTGTTAATTTTCGTTTTTTTAACTCTAAATCATTTTTATTTAAATATATTTCTCATAATTTCTTTAGAAATAGAGGATATAAGTAATATTACTACTTTTATAATAAATAATATAATTGTTTTTAGATTTGATTGCTTTAGATATTTTTTTAAAAAAAATAATTATTTATTTCAAGCATTTTTTTGAAATTTTTTTTGATTTTGTGAAAAACATATTCCAGAAGCATATATATAATAACCCGCATTGAGAAGATTGGCGCATATTGCCTGATTGCTAAAAACATTGAACCCTATAAAATGTTCATTTCAAATATTTTTCCTAAAATTGTAGTTATCTAAGAGTAAGATCACTAATATTTAAAATTATAGTACGGTATATTAAACTATTTACCGATAAATATATCTTCTTCCCAGTATTTTGATTAATTTATTAGTAAAATATATTTTTTCACAATTACTTTAATTGTATCAATAGCAAACGAAATGTTATTTCAATTTACAATTTCCATTAATTATATCTAAATTTTAATGTTTGAAAATAAAAAGACACTATAAAATATTCAAAAGTGACAAAAAATTTTTTGCTTGGGATATTATTTGTTTTATTATATTATTAAATAACAAAAAATATCACCTTTAAGGATTGAACTTTAAAATACAATTTTTTCTTTGATGGAAAGGTATTCCTTTAATTTTAGAACTCACCCTAAGACTTTATGATATTTTTGCAGTTGACCCTTGATACATTTATAATTTATATAAAAAAATCTATGGGCAAACTAATATAAATGATAAAGTTCAAATTTTAAATGTTCTAGGCAAAATTTTTGTCACAATTACAAAAGTAAGTTTCTATACATACTGGAATACGTTTATAGAAAAATCTTGTTTTTGGAATTTAAAAAATGGGCTCAAAAAATGATTTAAAGATTTTAATAAAGGCAATAACGTTAAACAGATATATTACATAAATTAATATTTTTTAAAATAATTTATTTATTATCATAATATGTGTATTTTAAAACTAATTCATATAAATAGTTGATTGAGATCTTCAATGCTTCCGTCTTTCCTTCTTTCCAAGATTAATAATATTGAATATTAATGTTCACGTTAAAGATATCTTACAAAATTAATTTTTTCGTAAAATATATTTATATTAAAATCATACACATTATTAACAATATACCATATTTAATCTTTGATTTGGTGATGGAATTAATGGCCTTACTTAATTATTTTTATAATATAATATAAATTTTTATTCATATATAAACATTCATTTATTAATTAATTTTTATATTACTGGGAATTTTATGAAAATCATTACATATTTTATATTGCTATTAAAATAAAAAAATATTTAATTTATTATCAGATGATGACTTAAGGTTAGATGGTTTAACTTAAGTTTCTTAGTTATCCCTAATTTGCGACTTCACGAATCATCATTTCTAAAAAAAATGTGAATTCTAATTCTGTTTATATATCTCTTTCCTTGGACATATGTCGAGCGATAATTTTAATCAAAAAAATAAAGACTGAAAATAAGAACCCTTACATGAACTCAAGGAATATAAAAAATATTCTAATGACTATCTTAAAATATAAATATTAGTGTATTTTTTTGATAATATGTATTTGAATTGAGAGTTTGAACATCATTGTAAAAGATAAAAAGTTGAATCTATATATAAAATAATGATAGATTGAATAATGAAGAATATGAAGATTGAAACAAAATTTATGATTTCCTTTTATTCATTTCCATTAATTATAAAATAATAAATTAATAAGTAATGTTAAAAAGTACATTATTAACATTATAAAAGATTATAATAAAAAAATTAAAGTTAAAAAGTAATAAAATAAACTCAAAATCCTTTATTTTCAATTTTCAAATAATAAATAATATAAAGTATTAAAAAAAACGAAACTTCGATCAAAGCATCCCACAACAACATTTATGCCAATATTGCCCCAACCCTATTCCTATTGTGCAGCAGACTTCACACAGGAAGAAGTAAGGAAAGCAATCCTATCTTTTCATCGGGATTCGGCTCATGGTCTAGATGGGATTTGACCAATTTTTTTACAGGACATTACCTCTCCTGTGATCTGTACACAGGTTTCAATTCTCATTAAAATCACAAATTTAGTCAACAAAATCCTAAACGGAGACGTACCCAGCTTTATTACCCCCTTACACTTCGGTGCCAGACTCATCGCACTCCAAAAACCAAACAAGGACATTCGGCCCATCGCAATTGGTTCAACATACCGTAGATTGGTCGCTAAATTAATCGCATCTAGAATCAAACACGATGCCGCACACATTCTAAGCCCCTACCAACTGGGTGTAGGGATACCTGGTGGGTGTGAAGCTGCTGTGCACTTAACAAGAATTCACCTTGAAAATAACCCAAAAAACGAATCCCTAGTAAAAATTGACTTCTCTAACGCCTACAACACTCTTTCGCGCAACACGTTCCTACATTCAACTTGCTTCCATTTCCCCGCTTACACCAAATTTATTTTCTCTTGCTACCAATCACCAACAATCTTACAATACAACAAAGAAAAGATACTTTCTGTCGAGGGTATCCAACAGGGTGACTCTCTCGGATCCCTTCTCTTTAGTCTTGGAATCAATGACATGATAAAATCAATAAACTCTTCATGTACTCTATCGCTCCACGCTTGGTATATTGATGATGGAATCTTTAGTGGTCCCTGTAGTGAAATTGCCAAAGCAGTCAACATAATTTAAGAAATGGGCACAGCCATTGGACTTTCGCTTAACCAGAGCAAATCTGAATTCTCACTAAATTCTAACGCTTCCAACATTCACGATTTCAAATTCACATCAAGCGTTGAATTAACACATCTAGGATCGCCTGTAGGAGGACACGAGGCAATAAGCATCTTTCTTCATTGCACACTTGACATACTCCTTAAACTGGAGGACATCTTTACACTTCTTCCATCACACAAGTCCTTTTTTTTGCTAAAAAATTTCTTTTTTATACCAAGGATTCTTTACGCATTTCGGTCAACACCAATTTTTAAATATCCTATTCCTCCCCAAACTTACGAAAAAGGAATAAAGGACTTAACCGAAAAAATAGTAAATATCAGATTCAACGAAACCGCTTGGGCCCAAGCAACTCTTCCAACCAAATTTGGTGGTCTCGGCATCAGATCTCCACTTGACTTAGCAATAACTACTTTCATATCGAGTAGTCTTTTGACAAAGCCAATAACCACCGCCCATAATTCTAAAGAAGACCTTTCCTTAATTGTGGCGGATATTTGGAAAACAAGGATCAATGCTGATTCTCATCCCCCCACAACCCATAGACAGAAAGACTGTGATGTACCAGTGGTTGCTCGCTACGTTGAAACTCTCTTATCTAGCATGCAATCTACTGACCGCACCCTATTCTCTTCCCTGCTCAATGGTACGGGACATGAGTTTCTTGAGGCCATCCCATCTACCAATCTTAAGCTTCAACTATCAAACAATAAATTTACCCACGCCATCGGCATTCGTCTAAATTGTTCCATCACTCACCCTCACATCTGCTCAGGGTTGACTCGAAGGGTAGACATAGTTTACATTGTCTCTCCTGCAACGGACGATTCATCAGACACAAGCAATGTAATACAATCATCCAACATGCACTGAAATCCGCCCAAATTCCTTCCACTCTAGAACCCCTTGGCTCCATCCAACCACGCTATCAACATCCTTGACCAGAAGGAACAACTTAAAACTTCTAAATACACAGAAATAATGAACGATCATTGCTTCATCCCAATCATATCAACCACTCTTGGCACCTTCGGCAAACTCGCCTTAGCATTTTTCAAAAACTTAGGCAAACTCTCAGAAGAACCTCGAGAGGGTTTTTTTCTTCATCAACGATTATCCATAGTGATTTTCAAGCTAATTATATCAGTTTCAATGGTAGTCTTCTAGCCAAAGAGCTATCCTAGACAACACTTAAGTCCCTTTTTCATTTTTGTTTCCCTGCGTCACACCATCTCCGTTCTTTTTTTTAAATAGTATTATTATATATTTTTAAAACATTTTTAAATATATTAAAACATAAAATATTATATTTTCGTTTTTTTAATACTTTATATTACTTATTATATGAAAATTGAAAAGTAATAAATAAAAAAAAATAAAAAATAAAAAGGAAAAGAATTTTTTTCAATAAATTTAAAAGTGAATTATATACACTAAATCTCAAATAAATATCTTCCTTTAAATGTGCATTTTCATAATATCCTCATCTACATATGCGAAATTAAGTATAATATCTTAATAATTCTTCTAATTTTAAGGAAATTTTTTGTAAAATTATTCATCTGAATATTATAACAAGAAAGAAAGAAAGAAAGAAAGAAAGAAAGAAAGAAAGAAAGAAAGAAAGAAAGAAAGAAAGAAAGAAAGAAAGAAAGAAAGAAAGAAAGAAAGAAATATAAAAAAAAGAAAGAAAGAAAATGTTATATATTATGTACTAAGTGAATATTAAATAATTTAAAAAAAAATATATATAATTTAATTTCAAAGATTGATATATATATATATGGCTAGCATTTTTTTTAGTAAATGATTGGTAAAAAGATAATATTTTATGGCTAAATTAAGAAAATAATCCTGAATAATTTATCGATAATTTGATATTAATTGTAAACATGTACGAAACAATGCCAAGCATAATTTTTTTATTTAGGATTAATTACATTCAATATTTAATCGTTTGCAAGGGAATAAACTAAGCTTTATTCATAGTAGGCTTTCCAAAATAGGTAATATCTCTTAATACTTACATCTGTAATGTTGGCCTGGCCTATATGGAAACACTAATACCAAAATGTATGTCAATATTTTGGGGTAAATTAGTAACTTTTGAGGGCTTTAATAAGCCATTATTCAGAAACTTTTTTAAATAATTAGTGCGTATTTAGTACATTTTAGTGATTAAACCCTTTTTGTAGTTTCTAAAATAAGCATTCCAAAAACTTACATTTAAATATTTTCCCTTTTGAAAATATTTTTGACTCTTATGATTTTTCGATCTCTATATAGATTTATTGATCTTTTCTTTTTAAAAAAATATTTTAATTCTCATATTTTGAACATATATTTTTAAAAGTAATTTTGTCATTATAATGCCTTTTTGAGGAAATTTATAACTATATAATAGTTATATTTTTAGGAATATAATTAGAAATAAGTAATGTGTGCTAATTTTTATAAATTAAAGTTTAAAATAAAATCTTGCATGAAATTTATTCCCGCATAACCATAAAATAAATGTGGTATACAATTTGATAACCAGTTTCGCATTAATGTGAGTAATTAAGAATTTTTATTTTAGATTTAAGTTTATCAAACTTCTTGTATTGTTTGTATATTAAAATTACACATATTATATTAATATAATATACATATGGTAAATAAATTATGTTTATATATTGTAAATAAAATCTCCCTGAAAAAATCTATCATCAGTTACCTTATTTAAATTATTTTTTTTAATAAAAACTTATAATATAGTTATTTCAGTTGTAAATTAGCATCCTTTTTCTGAAAGTTGGTAGATTAGCTGCATACCTCCTTCATTAGTTTCCCTTGCTACCTTACTCATATTTAGAAGAGCCCATGAGTAGCTAAATAACTCATTCTTCTACCAGATCCTCGTTTATAGTATTGTTTAAAAGTCCGATTTTTATCGATTTCTCAAAATGGCCATTTTAGCTAAAAAAATATTATGTGAGCATCGAAATTATACAAATATATGACCAAACATTTCTGCCAGCTATGAGAAAAATCATATAATGTTATTTTGGTTATAATCTTAATCGGACATTTTTTTTAAATCGACACGCTTTTAATAACATTACTTTTTATATTCTTACTCTGGAAGAATAGAAAAAGCGGGTTTATTCTTCTATCGTGACCCCATTTCCTAACAGCGAATAAAAAGCCTTTACTAAGTCTTTGATTAATCTATTATTCAGTAGAATTTGGAGATATCCCTTTGCTCACTTTAACTCAAAATAAAAGATAATAAAGCTCATGAAGGATATCAAATGTAGAAAGAGGCACTGATAGCAGTGAATTAGCCTGCAGGAGTCCTAAATATGTTAGTTTCTTCTAGAAAAGGTTCAATCCATAAAGTTCCCTTTAAAATTTCTCACTCTATACTAAATCATCTTAATTATATAAAATTTATTCAAAATACTCTCTGTCCTGTTTCAACATTCTGTAACAGGGCCTGTAGCTCAAATAAACTTGGGCATGGAGAGGTTTGTGTTTTGTTGATTATCATATGTAGAGTGTTAGGATAGGAAAACAAAAATTTATCAAATTTTCTCATTTAAAAAATGTTTCCCAGTGTTACCAACTACGAAAATTTTCCAAGTATATTGTTTGAATATCAATGTTAATGTTTATCTTGCATAATTATTCGTGAAATATTTTTAATTATATTAAGGGCTTCTACCAAGGAAATCAAAAATATCAATATAAATTATTATCAATATATCATATTTAATCTTTTATTTGGTGATAATTATTTATTTATATATAATTATTAAATATATTTTTTTACTATGTAAACATTCATATAGTAAAATTCATTTTATATTACTGGAAAATTTATTAAAATTATTATATATTCTACTGCTATCAACATATAAAATATTTTTTAGTTATTTATTCGTGAAATATTTTATAATTGTATTAAGGGTCTCCCTACTAAGGAAATCAAATAATCAATACCCATTATTATCAATATACTATATTTAATCTTTTATTTGGTGATGGATTAAATGGCTTTCTTTAATTATTAAATAGATTTTTATTCCTATGTAAATCTTCATTTAGTAAAATCCATTTTATATTGGGATATTTATCAAAATCATTACATATTTTACTGGTATCAAAATAAATAAAAAAATTTTTTTTCAAATTTACTATCAGATGATGGTCTAAGACTAGATGGTTAAACTAGAACTTTAATTCGTAACTTCACTCATCTTCATTTTTAAAAAAAATGTAAAGTTGGTTTAGCCGAGAATAAAAAATATTTCTTTATTAAGTCATATGTTGAACTGATTTTTTAATAAAAAAAAAATCATATATCAGTATTATAAGAATTATTAATTTTTTCAAAAAAAATATTAAAATTACTATATTAAAATATAAATATTCATGTTTTTTGGTAACTTGTTATACGTTTTTATAGAAAAAGCGTTATTTTTTATATTATAGGTTTATGTACTAAAAATATCAAATAATTTAAAACTAAAAAAATATATTAACTACAAAGATTAATATATATGGCTATCATTTAGATCGCTCTCTAAAATTTTAATTAAAAAAAAATTTACAGTAAATGATTGGTTATTTAAGAAATTATTTTATGGCAATTTTGAAAAAATATGTTACCTAGTAATTTTACAAATAGTTAGATTTCATTGTAAACATTTACGAAACAAGTGTTAGGCATGATTTTTTTTTATAAGGATTAATTAAATAGTTTTTATTCAATATTTAATCGTTTGCAAAAAAATAGATAAAATTTATTCAGATTTGGAGGTATAAAATTTTTTGTCTTTGACTCAACCATTACTCTCTTCTGCCCTCCCTCATCTATTTTCATTGCTTTTGTCCCGTTCCCTTCCACAGAGAATTGTGATTATAATTTTTATTTAAAAATTTCTCATTTACCTCCTATATTCTTATTTTGGAGGGTTTATTCTTCTTTCTTGACCCCTTCCCCTTACAATGAATAAAAAACTTTTACCGAGTTATTGACTGATGTATCATTCAGTAAAATTTGGAGATATTAGGTCAATTTCTTTAAAAAAAGACCATCATCATTGGCTATAAGCTTTATCTGATCAGAGTTTGGAGATATATTTAAGTGATGGATTTAAAATTATAGCCCAGCGTTTTATTTTTATAATTTAGTTTTCCCTTTATTTTATTTGAGCATTTTGCCAGAAAAAAGTGATAAAATTATTCTATCATCATGTACGAGATAAAAATTAAATGATTATGCCATTTCCATTATATACATATGTCATAAAAAAATGCATGTGAATGATAATTATTTTTTAATTAAAAATTAATTTATCTCTGTAAAATCTTTATTATTTTAAGTAATCAAAACAAACATAACTATTAAATTATAGATATAACAATAGTAACTATATAAAATTATTTAAATCTAAAAAAAACAAAGAAATAAAGCATAAAAAGGGAAAGAGTAAGAAAATTGTAAGAAAGCCCATAAGAAAGAAGACTGACGTTTTAGGTGATGTAGTTTGCTTTGTAGCCAGTCTCTGTCATAGAAATAAGTCGTCTTGAGGCTCGTCTGGGAGTCAAAAAAATAAAACAGGTTTACCTTATGTTAGAATATTTAATTGGAATGAAAACACGATCTTTTTAGATTTTCAGATATTAGACAATTTTGAGCAGTAATTTTCCCAAACAATAAATTTACTCCATTCCATGAGAAAGCTGATTCCATTCGGTCACCCACTATCCGATTTAATGAAGATTGAAATGAGTTCTGAAGATTGAAATCAAGTGAAAATTAATCGTTAGGTTGGTAGCATACTAGATCATATTCTACGCAGCGAGCTAGAAATAATCCCAATCATCTTAATTGGGTCTACAGGATGGGACATCAACGATACAATTTCTATAACGATAAAGCGTCTTCTAAGAAAAGATATCACTTTTAGAGGAGCATTGATGATGGGTTTGAAAAAAGGACTCAAAATAAATTAGTGAGAGCAAGATTAGTGTGAGACCTGATCCCAAACCACCACTTTTGTTTAGTAATGAAACATGAGCTCATGCAGTTTAATTTAATTTTATGCTCAAGATATTTTCGGTTAGATCTTTAATTCCCTTTTCATAAATCCTATGAAGCATTGTAAATTTTAATATAGGAGTTGATGCGCGAGATGCACAAACGATAAGGGGTGAAAGAAGTTTTTTAGGAAGAAAATTGACTAGTATATCAGGTGAGGAAGGCAATCAAGCTTAAGAAGGATATATGAGTAAAATGGAGGAAGGTGTTGTTGATAGTAAATTAGCTTGCAGAAGTACCTAAATTTGTTGGTTTCTCCTTGAAAGGGTTTTTAAAAGGGGATTCGAATAATAGGAATTTTATTGTAGAAATTTAGATTTGTTAGGGGTGAGAATGAGACCAAAAGCTCATCCCCTCTTCTTAATTATATTTAGAGTCTTATTGATAACATCATTATGTACAATAGTAATACTATAGTCGATATATCAGACATGGAGTGATAAAATTTATAATTTGAATTTGTTTCGAGTTATAGACAAAAATAATAGGAATTCAAGTATATCAACTTGTTAAATGCCTTAGGTTTGGAGTATTTTGTGAGAGTTGAATTGAAAAATTAAAAAATTGCTAACAAGTGTAGAGTAATGGTGAGTTCTGTAATAAACATTATATAGATTTGCAATCAATTTTAATATATTTTATTTGTATAATTACTCTTATGATAAGGACGTGTCTTTCTTTCTTTCTTTCTTTCTTTCTTTTGAATAAATTCAGCTACTACTCCACCAGTGGCGTAGCTAGGAATTTTTCTTAGAGGGGGTCCATACATATAAAATCCTAAGGGCTTCGCTCCCAGACCCCCTTTAACGGCCTTCGGCCCTTTTCCCCAGCCTTCGGCCGGGTTTATCTTAAAAATCATAACCACATCTTCGACAATATTTAATAAATATATTTTTTAAATGCATGAATATGTTATTCTTTATAATAATACTACCCAGAATAATTTCAATAGTAATATAATATCCTTCCACAAACATCAAAACCAGAAAAATATAAATATTAATGGTATTTATTTGATTTTTAAGTCTTTTGAAGGTATACTCTAAAAAAAAAATTTGCTCTGGGAGGGGTCCAAATCCGAAAACCACCCCCGTAGCTACGCCACTGTACTCCACAATAGATATCAATTTATAATTATAAATAATTGACATTAACACTTTATATAAATTTATTTCTTATATTGGTTTATTTTGCAGTGGCATAAATTTTCTTCCTTATTTTATAAAATAAATAATCCAGATTATAGAAAAAAGGTATCTTTAAAAAAAATATTTGTATTATCCATAAAGAAATTTTTTATAAAAATAATTTTGATCCATATCTTTTTGAAATGATTGCGATTATTTATCCAAAGGATCAGCTGAATCCTTAACTTCAGGATTTAAATCAGTAAAACATTTACAGGTATTTGAAGAAAATTGATAAAATAAATATTTTGAAAAATTTTTTTTTTATTAGTATTTTATTGATAATGTAAAATTTTGAGAATTTTATAATTATTTTTTTTATGTAAAAATATTTACTTAGATAATCAAAAAATGTTAATGTAAATTCTTGTAAGAAAAATTGGGCATAGCCAATGTTTAAGATTATTTTTGGCTAGGATAAAATCAAAAATTATACTATTTTAGCGTTTCTGATAAAAATATTATTTCTTGAATTATGATTTAAAAGCTAAATCTTAAATTAATGATGCTTACTACCAAGTTATGGAAATATTTTAAATACCAACCTAATTTGCTAAATACCGACCAAAATTTTTTAAAATGTAATAAGACCCATATTATTTTATATATTAATACAGAATCACGTGGTCGAGTCCGACCTCCTATATATTATCCCCTCAAGGATGGAACCACCAAGTTAGATTAAGAAAAAAAAACATGACCATTTCCGGGATTCGAACCTGGGACTATGGGATAAGTAAGCCAAGCTCTTGCCTAGTTGGCCATAGAGGCTTTCCAAAAATCACGATTTTTCAAATATATATAATAAATATATTTGATAGTGCCTATCCAAATGAAAATAAACAAAATTCAAATTTGATAGATGGTACCTTAAGGTACCAAGCATCATTAACCTAAATCTTATGAGCCTCAATATTAATATATAAATTGTAATAATCTATATAAGGTTTCATTCTCTCTATATATAATATTATTTTGGCTATTTAACATGTGTTCTATATATTAGATGGCGACATTATTACGCCAAGCTTATTAAAAGCATCACCAAATTGCACTTCAAATTGAGGTCTGTGAATCAATTGCATCTTAATTTTTTAAGATTAATATAAAAATTTCAATATATTTAATATAAATATTTAGATATATTTTATGAAAGTACTTTAAAAATTGAAAAAATGTGAATAATTTGGATGAGGAAAGTAATAAAGCTCAACAGTCCGGGTTCCTCAGTTTAAACTAAAAGTTTAACCAAGCGGTTTGGTCTTTAAAGTCGGTTCCGAGGTTTGATCTGATTTTTAGAATTGATCTTCGATGTCCCTGGATCGATTGAAAAATTATATTTTTTAAATTATATATATTATTATCAAATTATACTAAACAATTCAATCAACTATAATTCCTCGTGAAAAAAAATATTTTTCAAAGCAGTTGACATAATGAGAAAGAAGAAAAATGATTATCAAGCAAGATTTTACCAATCTAGTATAATGTATTCATGACTTAAAAATGGAATATCAAATGAATAAAATATTTAATCTTATGTAAAGCTGATTTTATTATTCTGTAATATATATTAATTACTCGTTGTGTTATCAGCTATCATATAATATTATTTTTATATTTCAAAATAAATAAAATAAATTCTTCAATTTTATAATAAGAATATAATGTTTTATATAGGTATATTCAAAATCAATTAATAATTGGCTCCAGATTAAATGGCACCAAACCACGACCTTTAGAAAAGCTTAATATTCGCTAAATTTTTAAATTTCGGTATTTCTTTAACGTTTTGAACACAATCTATTTCCATTTTTATAATAGAAATCATAAAAATCTATTAAGATATGTTATCCTCTTCTCTTCGTTAAAAAGGCTTAATATGATTTTTTTATTTTCTGATAAAGTTCGAGAATTCATCATTCAAACACAATTTCACTCAAAAAGGTATCTACAAGCTGAGTTTCCAAGTTTCGACATGCAAAGCCTGGTCTATGGAAACTATTAAACATGTCAAAATAGGTTTACATAAATTATATATATAAAATTTATGGCCAAAACTGGGAAATTCGATTTAGCATTTTAAACCTAATTATTTAGCATCATTTTAAACCTAATTATTTAGTACCATTTTACTTTTATTTTTTCTTCATTCTAAAAATAAACATTGGCCTCTGCAACGGAGGGAAGGAAGTTAGAAGCAACTAAAACTTGTTTGCTTATTTTACCTTATCGTTTACTTTAAAAATTTACTGCTTTCCCATATTTATCAGTTTTATATAAATATAATGCCAAAAAAGTTTCATTGTGGAGGGGTTACTTTTCAGGGTGGTATTCTACTTGTAAAGGTTAGAAAGTATAGGAGCCAATGAAAATACGGATGAGTTTTAATAAACATAGTTATAAGAGATCCTTTAAATTTCGGTCTGAAATTTCTGACACAAATAAGAATTAAGTTAGAGGAATATTTTTACATACCGCTATTATTATTATAAAATATATTTTATTCATAATATATATAACCATATATATTTTTTAAATTAAAAACATATCTATAGATGATAAACCGGTCAATAATTACTATAGTAAATTATTTTTAAAAATTATCCAAATATTTATATATTTTTTAAAAATTTCTGAGCCATTTATAATTTATATAGAAAGGCAAATATATATAAAATATTATTAGCGCCATATTAACTTATTACAAATCTTTACTTGAATTTTTTAAATTTTTTCATAAAAAGTTGGTAACGGCATTTTTGTCAATATGTTTAAAAAAATAGCGCGTTACTTTAAACGTTACTTGATACTTTGCACTTTATTATGATAATATTTTAAATTATGATTATTTTTTTTATTTTATTGTATTCCTTGAGCATATATCAAAAAAAAAATATAAATTTAAAAAAATAAAATTAAATATAAATCCGAGTTAGACACAAGAATTAAGTTGAAAGATTTAACAAGTTATTTATATTAGCAACAGTAATCCAACAACACTTATAGAAATAAAATATATCATCATATTGAATTACATAAAATATTTTAGATGGGTGGCATAAAAAAAAACTAATTATATTTTATCTAGAAAAAATTACGTATCCTATAGCAATAACTTCAAAATGAAGTACACAGAAAACTATTCTGGATTTTGCCAACCAGATGCATTTAAATGAAACTAGTATTATATATTCCATAACCGTGTTAACTGGGTATTTGAAAAATTTAATAATATTTTGTAATAGCTGTGTGATTACATAAAACGTGATGCTAATCCCTCTGAATTTAATATAAATTTATTTTCTCGACCCTTATGAAATATGTTTGTTTATTTCATCTATGTAACTGTACGGGTTTAATCTAACAAAAAAATACTAAAATAATATAACAGAAATTTTTCGTTCTATTTTCATAAAATTAAAAATAGATTCCGATTTTGTAATATACTTCAATCGATCGACTTACAAAAATTATGCAAGCCTGCTCATAATGGTATTTCCGAAAGAATTTAAGGGTATGATTTTAATGCTATGCTATTTGATTTTTTTTTTCCAATAAAAAAATTTAATTGTTCGCTTAATATGATTTAAATTAATATTTTAGATGCTTTGCCCAACATAAAAGTGTTTTTTTGAATACCTTTAAATAATTTTTTATGATAAGAAATCAAGCAAAAAATTTATTTATGATCTTAACCCTAACCCTAATAGATACTGTTACATAAACTAATCGACCGTCATTATGTCTTAACTTTATACTCCGAAATAAGGGGCATAGCTAGGAATTAATTTTATAGAGATAGACAAAGTAACGGGTATGGTTTAAGGGTTTAGGCCCCTACCAGACTAATAAAATACAGATATTTTACTAAATTTTTTGTAAATAATATATTTTCGTTTATATTTCAAAATGTAATATTTACAAAAATATTAATAATATGATTATAACAAAACTTGGTGAGTTAGTGTAAGCATATTAAAAATAGTTCTGTCAATAATTATATTATTTATACTTAGTTTATATGGCAACCATTTAGTATATTTCGATATAAATTATTGTGGAGCACAAATATATCAGAGACATGCAGAGGTATCACAACCCGCCCTCCCCCCTGATTTTAAAATAATGTTATCGATATCGATTTGGATATATTTGATTTAATAGATAATTCACTTATTTTCATGTTGCCGAAGGAAGATATCTACCCTGTTTTTTCGTAACATTTATAAAACGCGTTAAAGGCGGGTCGAAGCCTTGAACTAATTTACTTAATTGCGGCAAAGGATCGACAATTTTTAGATTTGATTTTTTTTTAAAAATAAGTTAAAATTCATCTAGGAGTCTTCAATCATATCTAAAAAGTAATTTTCTGAAATTAAATAATGGTAATTTCTCCCAATCAACATATTCATTTTTAAAAATTTTAGCACGTAAAATTTTTAACATAACAAACGAAAAACGCGAGTCAATCTTCCTAAAACAAAAAATACAATTAGAAATTTTTAAACATAATTATACATGTTTTTTAGGTACATTTTTACTATAAGCTCTTTTTAGAGCCATCTCGATATTTTTAAAATTTACACTCTTTTTTATATTTTTTTATATTTTTATATTTTATATAGCAATATATTGGTTTTAATATTCAAAATAAAAGTAATTTTATTGGAAATAGTAATTAATTTTTTTTAAATTTAAATAATCTATAAAGTAATCATATATAAATTCTAAATATAAATTTTTGCACAAAGAAAATAGTATTATAAAAGTTTAACTGTATATCACCATGATGAGGTGCTGAAAATAGTTTTGTATAAAAATATTATATCTTTTTGGCATCCGCTTAAAATGGGATTATTACCCAACTAAAATTAAATATGTGCTTAACAAATGTTTATACATTATCAATTACATTTAATTGGTAAGATAACCAGAGATGGGATGATAAACTTAATTGAAATTTAAATATCCTGTAATTGTAGAAAAATTTCTCTATTTTATCATTTAGGAATTTTCTAATAGGCTTGGGGCATAGTGTTTGAGGCTGGTTTTTACTTTGAATCTGAAATTTTTAAAATTGTTTATATAGACATTTTTATCAAATAGTCAGAAATTATATCATAAAAAATCTAATTTGGAATAGTACAAAAAAATTTAATCTATATCAAATTATAATTTAAAGGATTTCCTCTTAGTATTCCTATGGTGATGGGTGCAATAAACCCAGGCGTTCTTTACTTATAAATTATTTTAACATATCCATGAAGATCTTGTTTACAGATGGTACAATCTGTCATCTATTTGCCAAATTTCGTGGCTTAGACAATTCTATTCTGGTTATTGAGTTAACTGTTTTTTAAAATCGGTTTTAATTAAACGATTTAGCATCACTAGCACCAGGTCTCTCTTTTATGTAAAAATGGAGGGATTAGTTTCCGTTCTCAACTCCTCATCTCCTTAGTTGCCTTTAATTCGAGTTTGATACATCAGTATTAATCTATAAAAAGCTTTACAAATATTTATTCTGAAAATTAATAATTATTTTTATCCTCTTTATCAAGTGTTATTTGCAAGAATATATTACAAAAGTCTTTAACTACAACAACACTGCTTCTCTTATTATTTGTGTCAGTTTTTAAATTAAGGACTCAGCATGTTTCCATGCAAAAGAAGATTTTGTTTGCAAGGATATTGAAAAGAATAAGGGGACTAACGATATGGCGCGAGGTGCGAGTCAGTAAAAATATATTTATTAACTAACTTCTTTTTCATTTCACACTTCGTATATATACATTTTTATAAGTCCAAATTAGAATACAAACGAAATACAAAAAAAGTAAAATAATATAAAAAAGTAAGGTTACACCGTATATAAAATAAAATTAGATTATAACAAATAACAAAAATTAGATTATAATAAATAATAAAAATTAGATTATAAAAAATTCAAAAACAAAAAGTATATAATGCAACATTCTCCCTCTTCTGATAATTTCATCGGAGAAGTCATAGAGAGTTTGTTGTCCAAGTGGTTTATCATTTTGGTAATCAAGTTGTATCACAAATCATCATAACGTTGGCTTGTCCCAATCGTTGGTTTGTTTAAATCGATTTTGCACGGTGGTTTGTTTAAATCGCAAGCTTGATATCCATATCGTAAGTTGTCTCCATTAATCATAGCTTGTTTGATAGTACTCAATTGTTATTATCATTTTTCCGAAATTGTTATTATCATAAATAAGTTGCGAATAAGAAATAATAGTTCATCATAAGAATAAATGAAGAATGATAAATCAATAAGATTGTTATATTTTTAGCGTTTTAATTCTTTGCGTTTTAATATAAGCGTTTTAATTTTTCGCGTTTTAATGAATTTTATTTTTTCGCGTTTTAGTGTTTAATTAATTTTTGCGTTTTAGTATTTAATTTATTTTTATTTATATTCAATCTCCGAGGTTAAAATATGCAAATAAAATATTATTCATTTCCCTCTCTTAAAATAAAAAATTTAAATTTCACATTAATTCAAAAGTGTTATTTTTAATAAAAATTCTTCATAAGATAATTTTTAGAAAATGATTTCATCACATCATTTAAATATTTATCTAAAATGAAGATGTCATCTTCAAAAGCTTTATTTCAAAAACATTTTTATCATATTAAATCCCTTTTAATTCATATGTTTTAATTACATTTTAATATATTTAAAATTAAAGTTTTATCTTCTTGTTTAGGATTTTTAATGGTTTATTTTTAATTATATCTAAGAATTCATATTTAGGTTTAGTTAATTTACAACAATTGGTCATCATACCATCTTTAGGTTTAGTTAATTTAGTGATTTTAAAAATTTATAACATGCCTTAATCCTGGCATAAAATTTTAATTTATAATACTTCTTACGTGGATTAGAATAATAAGTAATCATCATTGGTCTCACAATATAGAATTCATAACCTATCGTTCAACTTCCATATCAGTTCTTTCTAGGTTGTCACATTAGGTTAAGTGCTGGTTATCATATTCCAGTCCAACATCCAGAACCAGGACACCATGAAGAAAGAAGCATTTTGCATGAAAGAACGTACTAAGGTATGATTCTTGGTCATCTCAATATATTGTCATCTCAATAAATAGGCAGTCACATCAATAGATTAGGTTCAATAGGTAGTCATCTCAATAGATTGATCAATAGATTAGGTAGTCATCTCCATAGGTAGTCATCTCAATAGGTAGTCTCAATAGATTCATCAAAAGATTAGATAGTCATCTCCATAGGTTAAGCAGTCTTTTTAGGTTGGATAGGCATTTCAGTAAATTAGGTAGTCATCTTTTTCTAGTCCACCACCCAGAGGCAGGGCACCATGAAAAGAATAAGGGGACTAACGATATAACGCGAGGTGCGAGTCAGTAAAAATATATTTTATTAACTACTTCTTTTTCATTTCACACTTCGTATATATACATTTTTATAAGTCCAAATTAGAATACAAACGAAATACAAAAAAAGTAAAATAATATAAAAAAGTAAGGTTACGCCGTATATAAAATAAAATTAGATTATAACAAATAACAAAAATTAGATTATAATAAATAATAAAAATTAGATTATAAAAAATTCAAAAACAAAAAGAATTCAAAAACAAAAAGTATATAACGCAACAGATATACTGTATTTTGTTTCAGGGTATTGCAATGCTACATCCATTATAATTATATTAGTCCTGCTACGTTTTTATATGTTATAATAGCAACAAAATAAAATATCACCTCAAACCGAATGAAAGCAACGGTTAGGTTACATATTTTATTATTTTTAATAAGTTTTAAGTTTTAATTGTCATTGAAATAAAATGTTTCCCATTTAAAATTGTTAAAAAATATATTTCTTACATATGTATATCCTAGAAATCCCGAATGCAATATTGATTTATTTTAGTTAAGACATTTCATTTGTGACCGGTGCAAGGCTGGATTTATTATTAAATTTTGTTTCGGTAATTTAGAACCTATCAGTTATATAATTTTTTTTAAATGATTGAAGAATGATTTCACTTAAGAAATGTTAGTTGATAAAATTTAGTGAACAAATTAATTTATATGTTATACATATCTTAATGATTCCAAATAAATAATTTTGTTAATTTTTTTTTTAAAATGATATAGCGCAAAAGATGATAACTTATATAATTAAATATAAAACGCCTGAAATGAATGATTCTAACTTTAGAGGAAAAGTATATTTAATTTATCAAGAGAAATAATATATTTTTAATCTCTTTGCACAAATTATTTCAAATTTTACTCTATAATTTAGAAAGAAATATCGGTAGGCCACATTACGGTAAATTTTACTATTAATTATGACTAATTTATTTCTTACTTGTTACCATAAAACATCCAGATTTTTTAGAAGAGGTTTTTCAAGGAATAGAAGGAATAGAACAATTAGATATATTAGAAGGTATAATTATATAAAGCCGTAATTTTAAAAAACAAACTTAACTTTGTTGTAAAGGCTAAGTGTTGCTACTCAAAATAATTTTTCTTTCGTGTATATATTGTTAGATTTGAAATTTCAAGTTTCTATGATTACCTGATTAAGTTCGGCTATGTTTAGAAGAACTCCTTTCCTTGTATTTCTGATGTTTACAAGATCAAAGATAAAAGCCTTTGGTAAAATTATTTCTATTCATCTAACCAACCAACCAGCTTCCTATTCTGTATTTGGTAACGATTTGTCGGGATTCAGTGCCAGGTTGTGTATAGTGTGACGATTAATGATGTTCAATAAATTTTCGGTCCTTGTTTTCCTTGGTAGTTCATCTACCATGATTTTATCGAATAATTAAGAAGTAATTATTATTGATTATTTTAAATTTGTATATACATAATAATAATTTTTTAATAAAATAAACATTATTGCAAATTTTGTCTACTTAATATAGTAATTAAGGATGGGTAATGTATTTATTACTATAGCAAATAATTTTTATTATAATAAAATAAATGGATTATTTTACTGATAAATTTGTACTTATGCCAATTTTAACATCAGCATTTTTTTATGCAGGGGAGATCTACAATATTTTTTTTCTAAAATACTAATTGGTCTATAACTTATTAAATCCAAATAAAAATATACCGATATCATTAGGTCTTAAGTAAATTCGAAAAAATAATTTTGTGTTTTTTTTTCCTAGGGGTTTTTTCATGGGGTTTTTTCCGGAAGGTTTTTTCCGGGGGGGTTTTTTCTGGTAGGTTTTTTTTCCGGGATTCACAATAATTATATGCCTTTCTATTTTTTTAAAATGATCAATCAAATATAGAAACAATATTGTTAGGAAAAAATAAATTAAAAAAATATATTTTAGAAAATATAAACAAGAGTTATTAATAACCTATGTTCATATTTATAATATAATTACACATATTTCTTAAAATAAGAGGATCTTAATATATATGATTATTATATATTTAATATATTTTATATTTATATTAAATTTATAATTATAATTTATATTATATAAATATATATATGTAAAGCAAGAATTACAAATTTCACATGTTTCAAAGCTAATGATTTAGCCCCAAATTATTTATAAATTTTACAATAATAACATCTATAATTTTATATTTAAAAAAATATATGTGGTTCTTTTATTATACTATTATAAATATATATTTATAATCACTTAAATAAAAGTATCACTTTATTAATTATCGTTTATGATATTAAATTTAAATTAATTAATAAATTCTTATAAATAATGTTAATTAGTTCATTACTAGTTATAAAATTTTATATAATAAATACTACACCATCTATATATGATTGTATACAATTAAGCGGTGTCCTAAATTTAATAAAATATCAAAAGTTTTAAAAGCAACGAAACATTTCCAAAATAAATTCAAAATATTTTTAAAGTTTCGTAAATTTTTAATTTTTTTTTAAAACATCTATTTTTTAAAATATTTAATCCTTCTGAAAATGGAAGGAGGCATAAATATTCAAATGTAGAATAAATATGATAAATTGAAATATATATAATTTATTTTAGAAATATATTGATAATTAAAATTATACAATTTAATTTTTATGCCCATTTCCAAATTTTCCATCGTCAATAAATAAACAATAAATTTTTGTATTATACATAATAAATAGTCATGAATTTATTCTTAGAAATAATTATATCAAAATTTGTAAAAGTTTAACGAAAGATATTATTTTAATATTCACTTTAGTCTCAAATTGTTAGAATAGTTGATTTATTTGTATTATACCTTAAAGGTTATTTTTAATGTTATTGTTTATTTTACATTTGATATTTTAAACAATTTATTTAAACTAAAGTCCAAAACGACATTGACTCCTTAGACACTTACGCTTGAAAATTATATTAACTATTTAACTAACGTTTAAGTTTTTTAAAAAAACAGTCAAAGTTGTACATGATTATTAAAGAGCTCTTTTTAATTTTTTTTTATATGTTACTTTTAAAATTATAAATTTTTTCTCTTCTGGTTCTATTTTATTAGATTTATATGGAAATTTTAATATATATAATTTTTAAATAAAATATGATTTTATAATTTATATTGTACAAATTGAAATGCATAAGAAAATAAAAATGTTTTGTAATGATATATTAAATATGATAAAATTTCTTATTGATGATTTAAAAGAATAAAATTATAATTTTTCAAAGACTGTGATTTAGACAATTATGTATAGCCATTAATTGTGTGTAAATTTATTGTACAAAAATTTTATCCTTAATTGGTATCTTAAAATATATTTTTTAAAAATAGAATAGATTTTATCATAATTCATTTAATAAACAATAAATGGAAAGGCATCAAAATACAATTTTTATTTTTATACCTCTTTAAACATTTTATTAATTTCATAAATTTAATAAATTATCCTAACCTATATGATTAAGCATATTTTAAGAGTTTTATTGCCAGTAATATAGGATGATATCTAATATATATGCCCTTTTTAAAGTAGATGAATGACATCTTTTGTTATCTACTTTTTTTGCTTGTTACACAATTTATTCTAATAAGTCTTTGCTCCAAAACCATCATGATTTTCTGTTTCATACTCATAATTTAAGAAATTCATATTATCTTGTGTTAAAATACTAAAAATTGGATGAGTCAAGAGAACATTTGGAAATATGATTCTGAATATCTTGCTAGATAAAATATTTATTTTCTTTATTTTTTTTAAAAACCTTTTTTAAATATAATTTTATGATAATTGTTTTATAAGTGTCAAATAATTATAAGAATTTTAGATAATTTTAAAAACGTTATTTCAAAAATCTCTCTTTATTTTTTAAATAATGAGTGTAAAATTTAAATTAATTATATAAATAACTATGTTGTTTATTGTTTTATTATGATCTAAACCAAAAGAATTATAGATTTTGCTTGAAAAAGAATTATAGATTTTGCTTGAAAAAGAATTTTAGATTTTGCTTGAAAAAGAAAACGATTTTTTATTGCATTATATTACATTTATAAAATTATAATACAATTTAATCTAAATATTTTTCATTGCTATATTTTTATTATTTATTTATTTTCTAAGTTGAGAACGGTAATAGTTTTTATTAAAATCATTTTTAAATATATTTCAGTTAAAATTTTTTGATAATTGTTTTATAATTGTTGATTTTTAGATGATTTTAAAAACACTATTTTAAAAATCACTCATTTATTTTTTTAGTTAATGAGGGTAAAGTTTAATTTATTTATTTATTAAACTATGTTCTATTTTAAATGAATAGATACAATTATTTTATTTTAACAATTAATATGTAAATGATTAGAACTCTTTAAATTATATTAGTAGATTTTCTTATATCTTTATTGTGTTATTTAAAATTAAAACAAGTGTTATATTTATTTTTTTAATATTTTCATTAAAAATATTTTGGTTCATATGCTTTTGTTGCATTAATTTTTTTGATCCCAATCTGAAAGAGTCATTACATCCGATTGATTATAAAAACAATAATTTAATATATATTGTAAATAAGTATGCTAATGTCGTGTAAAAATGAGAATAATTAAATTTTTACAATCAAGTTACAGCATATAATATATTTTTTATGGTGGAAAATAGCATGACTTTTAAATAACTCTTAAATAATGCCCAAACTATAATAAGTTTAGTTGGATTTTGTTTGTTTCGTGGTTAATATGACTATCCAATCTATTTAATAAAGAATAATAGAACGAGTCAATTATAAAATTTTAAACTATATTTTACCTTTCCATATATCCAGATATATTTAAACTTTAAAAATGCAAATTTTATTATTCTTTTTGACTTACAGTATCTCATCTACTGGTGTGGTTTGAGGTCTAATTAGATGAGACTAACAAATATAAAAATTTTAAAAAAAATTACCTTCAATTCTCAATAATTAAAACTCATCTAGATGCAGTCTAATCGTCAGGCACGTTTGGATACTGTTGTAAAAATAAAACTAGATTTGTCAAAAATATTGAAAAAAAAATGAATTTCATTATTTCTAATTTTGCTTAAAAATGGAAAAGATTTTACGTTAAAATTATAATACAATTTGATCTAAATATATCTTTGTATAACATTGATTTTGTATGAATTTCTGATAAACATATAATATTAAATAAGTTTTATTTTGTTTTTTAAAATTTTTTATAAGATGAACAAGAAATATTATTGTTATCCTGTCCAATTTGGGTCGATTTAAAAAAAATGCTAAATTAGGATTTTAGCTTGAATTATTATGTAAGCCTTGCGATTCTCTTATCTATAAGCAAAAGACAATGTTCTGCTTTTAAAACGTTATTTTTGCCACAATATAAAACGTTCTAAGTACGTTATTATAAAAAAAAATAAATAAAAATATTTTAATTTTTATAAAAGTAAATATAATTTTTTTTTCAAAAGGATAACAAAATTAATGACTTTATATAACTGTGATTTACTAAATATCATATTTTTTTTCAATAATTGCGATTTAATATTATCAATTTATTACTGATATATCCTCTATATAATTATATTCAATCTCATTTACGTTTTCTTCAACATAAATTAGACTGTTAAAATCATAAAACGAATGTTTTTAAAAATATTTTTAAACTGTTACAAAAATATTAAAAAATAAAAATTCGCATTTTTAAAACTTTATCGAAAAAGAAAAAAATAAGTATATTTTTTAATAAAACCTAAAAACATATATATATAATATAAATTCTTTAAAATTTTATTAATAAAATAAATTAAAAATTTTTTTATTAACGTAGCTATATAAAATGTTTATCGGAAATATTTAGAGTGGAAGGTGTTCATTTACTACGCATTAGGCTATTCAAAAGTGAATACAAATCTAATAGTATATATTATATTCTTTTAAAAGAGTCGAGTAATTTAATATTAGTATTCGTGTGAATAATAAAATTTGTTATATTTGAATTCGACTCGGATGTTTCTATCTTAAAAAATATGAAATATTTTAATTTTACATCTTGATGTTAAACAGAAAATAATATAAAGTATATGTGATTAACTTAAAATGCTAATTAATTTAATTTAAAATGCCCATGCCAATAAAAAAATTTTCCAGGCAATTTCTTGACAGCAAATTAGTTCCAACTAAAAAAATACCTTTCGCAATGCTGCCTTTTAAAATGATAGGGTATAAACAGAAATGACTGCCAAATATTTATTACTTATAAATTGAATATTCGCATCTATTATTTGAACAATTTAGAAAAAAAAAAGGGATTATCTAATATATATTTCCAATTTTCGGAGTTTATAATTATAAATTTTCTTGACGGTTCTTATTTTATTTTAATTAATTAATTTTTTTTTGAATTTTTAGCAGATATTATTGAGAATCCTTCTGCCGAAGAAGTGCAAGGTTTCTTTTTTATTTAACAAAAATGCATATTAAACCATTAATCATAAAACTAAAAGTCTACATTAGGCAAGTTTTTCACTTGATGGCCCAAGTTCGCCTTCTCCTTACTTCGATTAGGCGTACACGGGTTTTTAAAATATTTTCACCATTAGACCGGTGGCGGGCGGGAAAGAAAATTTTTTAAAGTAATTGGCGGGCCTGGGCGAGTAAATTATTGAAATATTTCAGGCAAAATAAGCAGAAAAGATATTAATTTATTAGAAATAATAGATAGCAGGCGTAGGGTAAAATAAAATTTATAGATAAATAGGCGACGGGTAACCTTTCTTAAAACAATTGTAAGTGAACGGGTGGGTGGGGGGTTAACTAATTTTAAAACAACGAGAGAAAGAGCTTTTTATTTAAAAACACACTTATGGTAGGCCCTAGGTCACATTTTTTCTAGCTGATGAAAATTCTAGATTTTTTCAAATTTTATTAATTATAGTCTAACATAGAAATCATAAAAAAATCGGCACGAAAAAATTATCCTAAATAGGAAATTAGAACCGTTAATTATCTCCATTGACAATTAGGGGTATAATGATAAAATAATATTATAAAAATTCGAAATATGATAGATAATTTCAAAATTTATTTACATGATTTATATTTATAAGATGTAATGTTGTCAATTAATATGTTTTGGTATTTGACACATGTTACATATATAAATTTATATCTTGTTTGACTATGGTAAAACTTAAACGTCACCGTTTGTTATCGATAATAGTTGTAACAATATAACTATAGTATTTTTAGGTTTTTCACTTAGTGAGAAAAATTGACTACTTAATAATTATTTAGAATAACTTGAATATTCTAACAAATTTTGAATAAAAGGGATTATTCTAATATTTATTCCAGATTTTTGAGTTAATTATAAATATAAATAATCAAGACGGCTCTTATTTCATTTTTATTATTTTTTTAAATTTTAGCAGATATTATTGAGAATTCTTCTCTTGAAGAAATTGAAGGTTATTTTTTATAGACTTTTTTATTTGTTATAACGAATTTATATCTAATTATTGAGTCAATAAATGTACATGATTACTGCAAGGCATCTACAATTTAGATTTATAATATCAGAATACAAGATTATTTTAAAATATCATCAATGATGCTTATATTTTGAGTAATTAAATTTATTTTATATTTTAAATTATTATATTGTAATTTATTAAAAAAAAATTTGAAAATTTAAATCCATATTTATGATTATAATTTTTTTGTTGTTTAAATTAATATTTATAATATATATTATATCAAATGTGTAATAACAATCAGTCATGGTTGGTATCGTTTATTATTTACCAACAATTACAATATTGGAGAAAAAACATCATCACCAAGGTGCAGAGGAATAGGATTACCTTTGTGAGTGCTAATAAATTAACTCTTAATTTATTTATAAGAATAATATTGTGTTATTAATATTAATTAATACGTGCCGGAGTTGACCAGATGACACGTATCCGAAGTTCATTATATATCAAGAAACTAGAAATATCTGTTGTATATCTATAAATATTAAACAGGGCTGTAAGTTAGTATAAGTTATTACTTACTCCAAATGGGTGGAAAAAGATTTATTGAAGTTTACTTCAAATATATGGAAGTTTATTATTTCGGATACTAAGTAATATTTAAAAAAAAATAATTTTTTGAGAAATGATAGAATACAAATAAATTTGTTTTTTTTTCAGACAGCACTAAATTAATGAATATTATAATTATATACGAAAATATATTGAAAAAGTTATATAAATATTATATAAGATTATCAAAAATATCAATTAAATATATTAAATATATTGCCGTTAGTTTTAATCTAGTTTTTATTCGGATAATTATTTACTAATGTTTAGTAGGTAAAACGGTAGAGTCATTGTTTTTAAATTTATAGTATAGAAATTTAATACCCGAGTACTCATTTAAGCAGGTAGTATTTTTATTTATTTTAACTTAAATAATGGGAAAAGGAAGAAAGTTTATATCGCATTTAAACCACTAAGTTGTTTTTTATAAAATAATTTTTAAATCACGAAAATTTCATAAATTTTTCACGATAATTAATTAAGGCCTACCTTCAGGCATGAAATAATAATCAATTAAATAAAAAGATCACAATAATATTTATTGAATAAAATATGTTAGATGAAGTAGAATTTATGGTCATGATTTTGTTTTTTTTTCATTTAGGAAATAAAAAATTTAATGTCGATGACTCATTCCTCATTATTTAAAATGGTATTTATCAAGGTTTTATTTATAAAATTTTTGACTCTATAATTAATATAAATAATCTGATATTAATATTAATATAAATAATCTGATATTAATTATTAAATAGGGGAAGATTTCGTTGGTAAGATTATTTATTACTAAAAAATTAAATTATAATGTTTTAATTAAAAAGATTATCTTAATTAAGAGTATTAAAATGGAAAAAAGATGATTGGAATATAGAATATAATCTAAATGAAAAATAAATATAAAAAAGAAAGAAAAATTTACGAAAGAAATAAAAATATTGCTAATAATATATTCCCCATTATAAAAATATGGCCTTTAAGATATTTTTCTATATTTATCAAATTATTTTTAATAGTAAATTATGTTTGAATAAATTTTTTTGATATAAGGCCATTTTTAAACATAAAATTAGATTTATTTCTTACTTTGAATTTTTATTTGTAAATATATAATTGTTTATAAGATTTCAATAAATATATGTAAATTTTATATTAATAAAAAATGTAAAATATCAATATTTCATTAACAACATATTTAGTGTTGTTAAACAACTCGATTTGAGCTTATTTTTAACCGTTAGCTCATTAACTAGAAAAATATTTCCTAAGTCTAGAGATTAAATTTATAGATTATCAAACCTCTCTGCCATCTATCATCGAAATCTTAAAACCCCTCCTTGTAAATATTTAAATACTAGTTATGATATGAAATGATATTACTAAAGATTATAGTAAATGTTTATTCTTAAAAAAATATTTTAATCGAAATAAAATAATTAATAATTTTTTTTAAAGAAGATATAGAATCTGCTGTCGGTAATAATATTGGTTATATAGATATAGAAACAGGGTTGCCATGTCTATCAAATTGACTAAAATCGTAGAAATAGTACACTCAACTCTACTGCCACAATTTTTAAATTTACGTTCCATAAAAACTTACATCAAATCTTACACATTTTTAATATTTTACACATATTATTTGAGACAAAAATATTATGTCTTAAAAACTAGTAATTCAAATATCTCTTTCTATCTACCAATTTATTATGTTTTGTCTGATAATCAATAAAAGTAGCATAATATTTTAACTAATTTGTATAAATTTAATGAAAAATAATAAAAAGAAAAAAAAATCCTTCCTATATTTTTTATAAATATTTGAAAAATAATTTAGTATTTAATAATTATTTTAGCCTAGGAAACAGTTTCCTTTCCAACCCGGAATAAGGCCTGGAAGAAGGAGTTTAGGAGACAACCCCCAAAATATTTATTTTATGAAAATCTATCAGAATTTACCTGGCAACCTTATATATAGACGTAAAAAAAATTTTTAAAGAAAATATAAGAATAAAATAATATTTTTCTAAAAAAATTTATTTTATCAAGAAGCGGAAGAAGAGACTATTCAGGGTAAGAAAATTTATTTTAAAGCTAAATAATTTTGTATTTATATCGTAGTTTACAGAATATAAAATATTAATATAATTCTGAATCAGTTAATTTTATATCATTTACTGAGATTTTTTTACATTTGAAATATCGACATTGTAAATTTAAAACAATTCCCCTGAAAATTTGAACAACTTTTTTTTTTGCATTAGTATTAATTAAATATTGTGTAGATTTTTTTAATAGAAATTAAAAAGTATAAAATAATTTTTTGAAATATATGGGTAACTCTACACATGCAGAAATATATTTCTTCTCAAAATGGATAACATTAAATTTAAAAATTGTTCATCAGAGATTCAGAATTATGGATTTCATATTCCGTTATGGCCAAATATCTTTAATTAAAATAAATACATATAAAAAATATGAGAAAGAAACATCAACAAAATAAATTTTATAGATTCGATGATTTATATTTATGAATATTAATTATATTAATATTTACGATATCCAATTATAAAGTATAGATAAAAAGCTTTCTATTTTATTACCACTATTATTGCAACTCAAATATAAATTTTATCAGAGCCCCCAATCCTCACAAATAATCTTTTGATATATTAAATAAAATATAAAAATTTTATAATTATGTATTACCTAGTAATAAAGGTTAAGAAAGAAAATATATTTTGTTCTTTAATTTTCCTAATATAAGGAAATTTTACTTTAAAAAAACAAAGGTTGTATGTTTTAAAAAAACATTAATAATTTTTAAATATTACCAGATAAATGGGGTCATATTTTCTTTCATATTATCTTAAAAATAAGGAAAGAATTAGGATTGAAGTTTACCATAAAAGTAGTTGCGAATATTTTTTTTGTTAAGCGAAGAATAAAATTTTTTATGTTTTGGATTTACAAATTTCACACCAAGATGCAAGTTCGTCTTCTAGGTGATTATTGCCAAGCCAATTGTTCTCCTATAGTTGACTGTGTTAAGTCATATATATCGAGCTTGGGATGTTGGTTCTTCTGGGGTCAAATTATGAAGATTGTCAAATTTATCGATTGTAGTATTACAAGGAGCATGTAAAGAAGTATCAATTTTGTCGGTCTATTTTGAAGATTTTCTATTTAGAATTGGATGGTAAAAGAAATTCTTATTGCAGATTTTTTTGAAAATTGAATATGAAATAGCTTGTTAAGGTAACCTAACTATCGTTGTTATCTAGTTATTATATCGTTGATCATTAATTAGAATGTTCCACGTATATAATGTTGAAGGCAATAGGAGCTTGAAGTATAGATTCTGACAAAGAAAAAAATGTATAATTTAAAATAAAAAATGGAAAGGTAATTCATAATACCACTGCTTAATATTAGTTTAAAAATTTATTTTAAAGAATTTATATCATTTATTTAATAAATCAAAATTATGGAAAAACTAAACATAGCATCTTTTAATTGACACTAATCATTATCTATATTATTGGCGTTAATGTTAAACAATATAAAAAAAAATAATTTTTTTAAAAAATTTAGGTGCAAAGATAACCTTATCTGTTATTTATAAAATTGTTTATTTTGTTATTTTTGTATTTTTTATAAAAAGTTTATTTTCATATTAGATTTATTATATGAATTTGAAAAAAATATTGTGATTTGATTACGAATAAAAATAAAAATATATTTCAAGAATTGCTTCTAATAATACATTTCACCCCCTAAATCTTTATTTAATTCTAATTTATTCAAAGAAATCAAATTTAACTAAATAAAAATATAATTCCTTATAAAAATATAATCAATTTACAAAATTTTTTAAAAACAATGCAAAACACGAGATTATAAAAAAGGATAATTTTATAGAAAATTGTTAATATTAAGCAATGAAATTGATAATAAAATATTAAGTGTTTATATTTACTTTTAATATTAATTGGTAACACATAAACTCAAAAATATTAAAAATATGTAAGCGCCGAATTAGGAATCTAGATCTTTGAAATTGAGAATAAAATCATTCATCAATAGTTAAAGCGAATTTGCGACGAATTATACAATATAAGACGTATTTTTGTATTTTCCGCAGCGATATATTGGATTCATTTTTTTATAGCTCTTAAGAGACCTTGTTAAAGTTAAAGAGAGGTGTTCAAGCACAGTTGTTGAGTATAAACTTTGTTCACTTGAGATAAATCGTGACTAGAAGGAAAAAGTGGTTACCTTCAAGTATAATGTAAGTGTTTTTAAAATATCTGAAATGCTTATTTCAAGATGATATTTGATTTTAAGAAATATACAGAGTTGTATTATTATTTTGATAATTAAAAATTAAACTGATATTTTTATTTATAACAAAAATTTATTAAAAAATTGCAACAAAAGTTGCTCCAAGTAAGAATATTTATTTTATAATTAAATTCATACCTTTAATAATATATATTTCTTTAAAAAAAATGAGGATGATAAACATTTATTATATTAACCATTGTTTTAACTTTATATATCTTTTTATTAACAAGTTATAGAAGAAGAAGCTGTACCAGGTAGGAATATCAAGTTTTTTATTTAAAAAAAGAAAAAAAAGGATGTTATAAATCAAAGAATTATTCAAGCTCAATATTAAAGTTTAAACATAATACCCAGAACATCTATATTAAAATAACTAAAAAAAATAATATATTTTTTATTCAATATAATTTACTTTAGAAAATATATATTATTTGTATTTTAAACAGAAATAAATAATAAAAAAATATTTTAATTATATATTTAATATATAAGTAAAAATAAATAATTTTGCTTAAATAGAAGTAAAAATTGAAAACTATAATATTTATATAAATTAAAAAAACATTTGATATATCATTTTGGTAGTTTTTATTTCAAATTTTATAAATACATTCACAATAATATTATATATATATTTTTTTCTATTAAGAAGTGGCGGTTGAAGGATATGCTTTAGGTAATAATATTTATTCTATAAATTTTTCTTAGTCATCTAAAAAACTCGATTTGAACTAGCCCATTTACTTTTTTCTTTGAGGTCGATAAATTCTTTTAAAAAAATTGAGAAGATTTCTAAAATTTAATGGTAAAGAAAATAATGATACGCTGAAGAATAGTTTTTTATATACGATGTCATAATATCCATAGGAAAATAAAAGAAAAGATAGAGAAAAATGTTTTTAGAATAATTTCTTATTTATAAAATATTATGAAGTATATTATGGCCCAATTATTGTAAAATCATTTTACACCATCTACCGGATAGATCCGATCTCCCCTATACCTGTCAAAATAAAAATATGTGCATTTGTTAATCACATATATTTCGAACTGTAACTATGAATGCAATGTGTATTTCAAAATAGTACAGGTTATTTTAAATATCAGGAAAAATGAGTAAAGAATGATAAACATAGGATGGAAATCCTGTGAGGTTGGGAAATAGGGATAACAAGGCAGTTATCATTCGTAGGAAACAATCAGAAGTTATAATGCTTATTATGTCTTGTCACTTTTACATGAGCGGAAACAGAACAAGATAAGGTCTCACAAATACTGACTAGCCTGATTTAGCTCAAAATAGAGTTGAAAGAAGGAATCGGATATATAGTTTATCTCCATATATTAAAAGTGGATATATAAAATCAGAGAATCTGGGGATTAAATTTAATGGGTCGGAAAGTTCCATAATATGCAAATATATAGAAAGAGTATAATTGTAATATATCTGATTAGGGATAATTTATACCTTCTATAAAAACTACTGTAAAAAATTTAATTTTGCAATAATGTATTAATATAATTTATATATCATGTAAAATATAAGTTATATTGTCGTTATTTGTTAAATAATTATGGTATACATATTTCATGTATCAATTAAATTATATTAAAATTATTGCATCGAATAAACGTATACGAAATATTTTTTTGGAAAATATTGAGTTAGCCATTTTTAAAAATCGGATCAAATTGAGTTGAGCTGTTTTGCGGATAAGAATTTAATTTAATTATTTTAGGGATTTGATTTAATAAAATAATTTAATCCTAATGGATTAATGAATAAAATTTGTTTAAAATAAAAAAAAATTTGGTATTTCATCAAAAATATAACGAATTCACTTTTAAAATATTTTTCTCTTATGGAAAACAAGTTATTTTTTTGTATTTAGAAGTTTTTTAATTTAATTTTAATTCTTAAATATTTCTTCATATAGAAAATATAATTTACCAACAATCTATAAAAAATTTTTATTAAATCAAAATTATACTATTTATAATTATCGTAAATATAGTGCACTAATATTTTGTTACAAATTTTTCAATCTCTAGCTTCTATATTAAGAGGATAGAAAGGTAGGTGCAATTCCAATTTTTTTAAGAGGGTAGGGTATAGTCATAAAGGAGCAGGCTAATGTTTTGGGTGTTACATATTTATAAAGGCATAAAATTTTAAAATTATATTTATTATTTAGACTTATTACAATTATATATTGCTAAATATAAACCAAATCTATATACTACATACAATCATAATCATTATTTTTCAAACAAAAATTATTATTTTAAATATAATTTATCAGGGTAAAACATACTATGAGCAAACTAAAATTCATGCCAAAAAATTTCTCTAATTATGCCTGTAAGAAATGTAAAAAGGCCCAAGAATTCTGCAAACTAAATATTTTATTCCTGTTTTGAATTTTACAACATAAAAATAATAATTATCAATAAACGCCGATTTTTACAAAATATAATATATTTCTCTTTAACATTATTTTTTTATCAATTATTTTTATATAATAAATAAATATTTATTATAATACAACAATGCATTCATCGTAAATGAGGGGAATAGTACACTTAATGCACACTAACAATTTTTTGATAGGTATAGCTAAATCTGTTTTTAATTTTTGAAATAGAGGAATTAAGTAAAATTATATTATTATTACAATAAATAATATAATCATTTTTAGTTACTTTAAATATTTTGCAAAAAATAATTATTTATTTAAGAATTTTTTTAAATTTTATGATTTTGTGAAAATTATATTCCAGTAGCATGTGTAAATTAACCTTATAAATATTAGACAATTGTAAGATAGTACTTACATTGAGAAAATTTGTAAATATAGCCTGATTGCTAATAACATTTAGAACTATATAAAATGTTCATTTCAAATATTTTTTTTACAATTTTAGTATTATATAAAAGTAAGATCAATCATATTTTAAAAATTTAAGTACTGTATATTAACCGATTTACCGATAAATAGATCTTCTTCACAGTATTTTGATCGATTTATTAATAGATATATTTTTATTACCATTAATTTAATTGTATTAACAGTAATGAAATACAATATTACAATTTATATTTAATTTATTATCTATAAATATTTCGATTTTTTTATATGAAAATAAAAATTATAGTCATTATAAAATATTTAAAATTGACGCAAAATTCATTAAATTGGGATATCATTTTTAACCATATTATTAAATAACAATCCTTAATATTTAAACAATGAAGATTATTTTTTCCGATAATTTTAGTACTTACCCTAAGAATTTAAGACATTTTTGCAGTTGACTTAATTCATTTATAATTTATATAAAAAAATCTATGGACAAACTAATATAAATAATGCTAAGTTCATATTTCAAATGTTCTATACAAAATTTTCTAGCAATTATAAAAGTAAATATATACACGAATACGTCTCTACTAAAGATATGTTTTTAGAATTTAAAAAATATGATTTAAAGTTTAAAAAAATAGTTAGTCATATAATATCTTTATTGCCTTCGTCTTTCCCTCTTTTCAAGATTAATAATATTGATTATTAATGTTCAAGCTAAATATATCTTACATAATTAATTAAATAGTATAATACTTTATAATTATATTAAGGGCCTCTACCAAGGAAATCAAAAAATCATACATATTTTTAACAATATACCATATTTAATTTTTTATTTGGTGATGGATTTAATGGCCTTATTTGTATTCATATATAATATAAAATTTTATTCCTATGTAAACATTCATTTAGTAATTAATTTTGTATTAATGGGAACTTTATCAAATTTATTACATATTTTACTAAATACTAAATAAAAAATATTATTTGTCATTTATTATCAGATGATGGCCTAAATCTAGATAGTTTAACTTCTGTTTCTTGGTCAACTCTAATTTGAGTCTTTACGGATCTTCTTTTCTAAGAATGTGAATACTAAATCTGTTGATATAGCCGAGAAATAAAATATTCTAAATTAATATATATTATATTTTTTTAAATTTTTCTCTTCTCTTGGATATATGCTGAGCGGAACTTTTAATCAAAATAATATGAGAACTATAATAAGAGCCCTTTACATCATAACTCAAGAATTATAAAAAATATTCTAACTATCTTAAAATATAAATATTAGCGTATTTTTTTTTAGTAAATTATAGTCCCCGATTCCATTTTTAGAGAATAAGCCTTTTTTATTATCATATTATAGATAGAAAGAATGAAATAAAAAAACAAAGAAAGAAAAAATGGATGGTCACTAATGCTGCATCCCCCTATCATCAAACAGGTTGCGAAAGAGCTGTTAGGGGGTTCATGCAGCTCTATAATAGTGGCACTGGCTTAAAATCTAACCATGGTATTTTTCTTAATTGCCCGTGTTATTGATATACACTGTGTTCCAACTCCATATTCCTAACATAACATATGTCAGCTCTTCTGACCAAATATTTAAGATATTCCAAGAAGTTCGACAGAAATTTCAAAACCTCACCATAACCCTAACTATTTTGCTAATTTTTAGATTTGAAAGTTTTATCATATGCAACGTAAAAAAATTAGTAAAGGTTTTAAAACTAAATCCCTTATAAATCTATAAAAAAATTTATCTTATAAAATTTGGTCAAAGAAAATTTAAACGGTGTTATGATCATATGTGTAATTATTATAGTATCCTATCGGGGTTTAAAATAAATCAATTACTCAACTTAGTGTTGTTAAACGGCTCATTTTGAGTCGATTTTTAAAAACGGCTAACTCAATATTTTAGCAAATAAATATTACCTAAAGATGGAGACCTTTGTGCTATTTGAGCAAAATCTTGAGTCTTGAGTAATAATTTTCTTAATAAAATATTGAGAAAAAGGGTTTTTAAAAATCGGTACAAATCGAGTAACAACACTAACTCAACTATTGAGAGATATTTTGTGAACTATAAATTGACCTGAACCAAATTCGGATCTCAGGATTGAGTTATTCCGTTTTCTATACAAATTTGGACCCAAAAATTATTTTCTAAACTCGACTCCAGACCTCATATTTAGGAATTTTAGTAGTTTTTATGATTGATTTATTAAAAACCGAATAAAATAATATATTAGATAATCCTCAAACTCTATTTTTTTTGTTTAAACTCCTAATTCATTAAAAAGCAACTATCATAACTCAGTAATTTTTGTAGATTCACAAAAATAGGTTTTGGAAACCTTTTTTGTTCATATTTTAACAAAATAAAACATCATGCCTCTTTATATTCGATACATAGCATGCATAATATATAGTCATTTCTATTTGTACCTACCTACACATAACCAATCCTATTTTTTGAAAAAAATTTGCGCTTATAGGATTCAACAATAATTTTGTCATGTCCAAATCTTTATGATTTTACCAAAAAATGGATCTGATGCTTTAAGCATGTATTCTATTTAAATCCAACCTTTGTAATAAAATTATTATGGATGAATTATAGATCTCAATTTAAAGTGATGTCGTAGAATTTTATCAGGCATAGCCGGGGAAGGAGGCAGGGGAAAATTCTCTTCTTCGGTGCCTTTTCTTGTAAATATCATTTTATCACTAAAATAATTTTTTTTAAATTAATATTTTTCGCATACGTTTTTATTAACTTACAAATCAAAATAATTGTTTACTTTTATTTTTGTACTTAATGAAATTGAAAGGTTAAAAGTATAAATTTTAAGTAAGTAAATATTTTTTTTTATTTAAAGTTCAATTTTTTTTTTTGAAATGTAAATATTTAAAACATTGTTGGAATAATTAATATAATATATTATAAAACCTTTATTAATATTAATAGGTATAGAATTTTTTTAGTAGAAGGTTTAAACAATTTTAAAATAAATCTGATAAACTCTTCATTTTCTTTAGATTTAAAATAAGGTAATAAAAGTTATAAAAAATAAGAATGGGAATCAACCTAATGATAATTTTGCACAAGGATCTAGCTGAAAGCTGAGCAAATAAGAGTTTGAGAGCGTTCTCTCAAAAGTTATTTAGGGATATTTTTTTTATATCTAGAATGCGGTTTTCATTGCCTGAGGAATTTTTATGTGATGTACAATTTAATTATGTGTGTAATAATCTATTAATTGTATTTCTGAATTCATTAGGGAATGGATCTCTTTTATATCCTTTTAACTGGTTTAAGGTAATAGATATCCATTTACAGAAAAGATTTGGGATAAAGATATTGTTAGTTATAAATCCCTCTTCCGTGATTCGGTTGTTAACAATAGTTTCAAAACTTTAACAGGAAGGGGAAACACATGTGAAGTCATAAATTAGAAATTTTCCTGATTTTCAAGGGATTGTAGTCATCTGTTCGCAGAACTGAGTTATTAAAGGAAATTTTATTTTCAGTTTATGATAAGGGTGTTAATTTCCCCATTCTAATACAAACTTGTGCTGTTTTCCAATTATACCGTAGGACGGAAATGGGTTGATCTATTATATAATTTTGGTTCTTATTATTTTCAATTTTGAGAGAATAATGCTAATCATTTGATCAAATTGCTAATGAAACAAATTAGTACCAATATTGGAGATCTCAATGAGAAGTTAGACGGATTTCCCTGAAGATCTATCCAATCTACTCAGCATTCACTACCTTCTCGGGTGTTCCTACTTTCTAATTTTTTTAAATATATTTATCCTTCTAAGGATCATTATTCTTTTAAATCATTCTATTAGTAATATTTATTTCCACCTACACATATATTTTTAACTTTGTTTCTTTAGTTATTTACTTTTTTATATAATATTTACCTTTTTAAAAATATTTATTACTATATTCTATTAATCGAAAGATTAGTAATCGCTTAATAATTGAAATTAATTGTATAAATTTATTTACTTATAAAATCAAAAGAACATTTTTAAATTTATCGCCGAAAATTTTTAATTTAACAAACGAAAACCGCGAATCCATATTTCTTAAACTAAAACTTCAACTAAAAATTTTTAAACATAATTATAGTTTTTTAGGTACATATTCAGATACTTATATGTTTTTATAAATAGTTATTATAATTTTTAAATGTGAAATAAAAATAAATTATTTCTTTTAAATAAAAAAATCTTATAATAGGGTGTTAAAATTTTAAACTTTATTCAATTTTATATATTATGAGAGATGAAAGCTTAAAAGTAGTAATTTAAATAATTACAAATAAAAAATGTTTTGTTTATAGATAAGAGTTAGAAGTTTTTTAAATAAAATTTTTGTTGTAAAAATAATTAACAATTTAATTAATAAAACATTTCCTGAGATTTTATAGAAATTAGGTTAGCAGGATTAGACATATTTAAATATCTAATTTTGGTTTACAGATAATTTAAAAAAATATATAATGTTGAACTTTAATATTTTCAAGTTTCTTGCTTTATGTAATAAAAATAATTCTTCAAATAGATATTTTAAAATAAGAACTATGCACAAAACCCAATAATATTCAAAAGTAAGTTATTGATACTAAATAATTCGGCCATCTTAAAAATCTCTGTGGAATAACGAATATATATTTTTTTTTAAGAAAGGTAAAAATTATATTTCATTTATAAGTTCCTTTTATATTATAAAAAATGTGATATTTTATCTTTAAAAATATACTTACAGAATTCAGCACTAAATTTAATAAATGAGTGATGCCAGAGAGAGTAAATTTTTAAAAAATATATAACTTACCAAACTGATAAAAATATTAACAGGCCAGGCACCTGGTTTAAAAATTTTTATCCGACAGCAGGCCTGAGTTTTGCAGACCTCTAATATATATGATAAATATTAATATTATAAAAAAAATTTGAACTCTTAGTTTTTATTAAATAATAACAAATTGTATACCTTTGTTTAAAAAATTAATATAATAAAAATTGTTTACCCTTTTTTAATTTAAATAAATATTAATAGAACGATTTATATTTCTAATCTAAAAAAATTAATTTTTGAATTTAAAATAAATATATATTATGAGGAATATATTACTCAAGCCTGATAATGGAAAAATATACGTCATAGCTATAAGTCTCTATTTGATTTTATTGGCATGCCATGGAAAAATGGAGTGGAGAATGATATATCATGGACTAAAAAGTTAACATAATATAAACAAAATATTATACTAAATAGACTTAACTGAAATATATTTCTAATTTGGCTGAGTAAATATGAAAAAGTAATAAACAATTCCTACTTCATCTCGATTTTACATTCTGTTTTATCTCATATAAAATTATTCGTGATAGCTATGGTACTTATAATTTTTAATCTTAAATAAAAATATCAGTTTTACAATTTGAATTTTAAAAAAATTTGAGCTTTGACATAATGTACTTATTCTATATAAAGGGTTACACATCATTACTTTAGAATCCCTAGTAAAAATTGACTTCTCTAACGCCTACAACACTCTTTCGCGCAACACGTTCCTACATTCAACTTGCTTCCATTTCCCCGCTTACACCAAATTTCTTTTCTCTTGCTACCAATCACCAACAATCTTACAATTCAACAAAGAAAAGATACTTTCTGTCGAGGGTATCCAACAAGGTGACCCTCTCGGATCCCTTCTCTTTAGTCTTGGAATCAATGACATGATAAAATCAATAAACTCTTCATGTACTCTATCGCTCCACGCTTGGTATATTGATGATGGAATCTTGAGTGGTCCCAGTAGTGAAATTGCCAAAGCAGTCAACATAATTAAAGAAATGGGCACAGCCATTGGACTTTCGCTTAACCAGAACAAATCTGAATTCTCACTTTTAAATTCTAATGCTCCCAACACTCACGATTTCAAATTCACATCAAGCGTTGAATTAACACATCTAGGATCGCCTGTTGGAGGACACGAGGCAATAAGCACCTTTCTTCATTCCACACTTGACATACTCCTTAAACTGGAGGACATCTTTACACTTCTTCCATCACACAAGTCCTTTTTTTGCTAAAAAATTTCTTTTTTATACCAAGGATTCTTTACGCACTTCGGTCAACACCAATTTTTAAATATCCTATTCCTCTCCAAACTTACGAAAAAGGAATAAAGGACTTAACCGAAAAAATAGTAAATATCAGATTCAACGAAACCGCTTGGGCCCAAGCAACTCTTCCAACCAAATTTGGTGGTCTCGGCATCAGATCTCCACTTGACTTAGCAACAACTACTTTCATATCGAGTAGTCTCTTGACAAAGCCAATAACCACCGCCCATAATTCTAAAGAAGACCTTTCCTTAATCGTGGCTATGGATATTTGGAAAACAAGGATCAATGCTGATTCTCATCCCCCCACAACCCATAGACAGAAAGACTGGGATGCACCAGTGGTTGCTCGCTGCGTTGAAACTCTCTTATCTAGCATGCAATCTACCGACCGCACCCTATTCTCTTCCTTGCTCAATGGTACGGGACATGAGTTTCTTGAGGCCATCCCATCTACCAATCTTCAGCTTCAACTATCCAACAATGAATTTACCCATGCCATCGGCATTCGTCTAAATTGTTCCATCACTCACCCCCACATCTGCTCAGGGTGCAACTCGCCAGACTCGAAGGGTAGACATAGTTTACATTGTCGCTCCTGCAATGGACGATTCATCAGACACAAGCAATGTAATACAATCATCCAACATGCTCTGAAATCCGCCCAAATTCCTTCCACGCTAGAACCACAGGGTCTTTTTAGATATGACGGTAAACGTCCTGATGGGATCTCTCAAATCCCATGGAGGAGAGGCCAACTTTTGGTATGGGACTATTCCTGTATTGACCCCTTGGCCCCATCCAACCACGCCATCAACATCCTTGACCAGAAGGAACAACTTAAAATTTCTAAATACACAGAAATAATGAACGATCATTGCTTCATCCCAATCATATCAACCACTCTTGGCACCTTCGGCAAACTCGCCTTAGCATTTTTCAAAAACTTAGGATCACAAATCAGCAAACTCTCAGAAGAACCTCGAGAGGGTTTTTCGTCAACGATTATCCATAGCGATTCTCAAAGCTAATTATATCAATTTCAATGGTAGCCTTCTAGCCAAAGAGCTATCATAGACAACGCTTACGTCCCTTTTTCATTTTTGTTTCCCTGCGTCACACCATCTCCGTTCTTTTTTTTAATAGTATTATTATATATTTTTCAAACATTTTTAAATATATTAAAATTTATTATAATGAAAATTTAAATTATTATATTTTATTTTTTTAATATTATTTTTGTTTTTCAATTTTTTTAAAAAAAATATTTTTACAAAAATATTCAAGATTAAGTTCCATATACTTATAAATATAGTAGTTTTTTTTTGATTTCTAATTTAAAAAAGAAAAATTTTTCTCACAAGAATAGTATATTTTTTTTCTATTAAAAAGTGGCTGCTGAAGGAATTGCTCTAGGTATTAATATTTGTTCTATAAAAATTATTTAGTCATCTAATAAAAACTCGATTTGAACTGGCCCATTTACTTTTTTTATAATTCGTACATAATAATATCATAGGAAAATAAAAAGAAAAGATAAAGAAAAATATTAAAGAATAATTTCATATTTATTAAATATTTTGGAGTATAATATGATGCAATATTTGTCAAATAAATACTGCAGTAATTTACAAATATTTAAACGAAAAAACGCAATTAAATTTAATAAAAGGAACGCGTTGCAGTTACTCGTAACCTTGTGAAAAATGAGCGCGTTACTCCAAAAAAAAGTTAATACAATACTCATTATATTAAATGTTATTAAAAAAAATTCAGTAAGTTTTTTCTTTATATATAATAAATATATTATAAAGAAAGATCTTTTTGTAATAATTTTTTAAATTTATTTTTAACAACAATTAATTTAAAAAAATTTGATCATATGAACAAGAGAGCCAAATTTCCATCTTTCGCTGTTAATCACACTTCCAACTATAGCAGAGGATAAAGTTGTTATTTATATTTAGTAGATAAAAATTTTAATAATAATATTTAAAGATTAGTATTTATTTTTTAAAATAGCCTATTAGATCATATTCAGAATCTTCATTTAGATTCTTATCAATTTTTCTATAGTGGCTAAGCTGAGTTTATTAAAGAATACAAATAAAATTAGATATTTTATTAGAAACTTACTATATTCACTTTTAAAACTTTTTAATCTTGAACCGAAAAATATTACCAATCATGGTAAACAAGTTAATTTTTTTGTATTTAGAAGTTTTTAGTTTAATTTTTACTCGGAAAAAAGAAATTGTTACTTATATATTTCTTCATTACTATATATCCTTATGGTAAATATGATCTATAACAAATTTTTCATTAACAAAATACAATACTACACAAATATTTTGTCACAAATTTTTTATTAACTAAATACATTACAATACAATTATCGTACATATAATGTACAAATGTTTTGTCACAAATTTTTCAATATCACTTGCTCACACACAAAGGGGAGAGGTAGGAAGTTTATTTCCAATTTTTTTAGAGGGCAGGGGATCATCTAAGGGGAGTAGGCCAGAAGATTAGGATAAATGTATTGGGAAGTTATCATTTATTAATTTTGTTTAAAGATGAAATAGAGCCAAATATATTGCTGTAAATATTTGAAAATTCGATATTTTTTTTAAATAAATCTGTTGATGTATTTTCGTTTTTTAAACTCTAAATATATTTCTCATAATTTCTTTAGAAATAGTGGAAACAAGTAATATTGCTTTTATTATAATAAATAATATAATCATTTTTCTTTATATATTTTTTTAAAAATAATTATTTATTCAACATTTATTTAAATTTTTTTATTTTGTGAAAAACATATTCCAGCAGTATGTATAAAATAACCCTATAAATTTTAGATAAGTGTAAACCCACATTGAGAAAATTGGCGCATATTGTTTGATTGTGAGGAATATTTAGAGCTTTATAACATGTTCATTTCAAATATATTACAATTATAGTTATCTAAGAGTAAGATAAATAATAAATTTATAAATTTTAATACGGTATTTTAATAAATTTACCCATAAATATATCTTTTTCCAACCTTTTATTAGATTTGCTATAAATATATTATATTCGCTATTACTTTAATGGTATTAATAGTAAAAGAAACACATTATTAAATTAAAATATTTTATTAATTATACATAAAATTTGAGATTTTTTATATGAAAATAAAAACTATAGCCTCTATAAAATATTTAAAGTGACCCAAAATATATTAGCTTTATTTTTTTATCATATTATTAAATAATACAATAAAAACAGATATATTACATAAATTAATAATTAAAAAAATAATGTATTTATCATTATAATATGCTCAATATTTTCTTATTTATATTTTTAAACTAATCAATGTAAAGGTTAATCATAAGATCTTCATTTTTTCTAAATATTGAATTAATATTATTGTCGCATGGGGATTCGAAATCTCCTGATTTTTATTCCTTTAACCAGGGCGATTTAAAAAATTTTTAAAAATAAAATTTAATCGGAAATGTATTCTAACATATGTAGAGTATTTACCCTGGCCAATTATACAATGAATTTTAGAACTACTTCTAATTTATTTTAATTTTATATGGAGTTTATATATAAATTAAAAATAAAATATCTTTGGGTGAAATTGGCTAAAATTTATAAAATAAATCTCATGCTAGAATATATTTCCGGTTATATTGTATTTAAAATTTTTTTTTAAATCGCCCTCGGTAAAGGATTTAAAATCAAGAGATTCGGAATCCCAATACGATATTATGTTGATATTTTACATGATTAATATATTCGTTAATATTTTATAATTATATTAAGAGCCTCTACCAAGGAAATCAAAAAAAATCAATACACATTATTATATTTATTCTTTTATTTGTTGATGGATTGAATGTCTTTCTTTAATTATTTGTCTATATAAATTTTTTTGAATAGATTTATAATCCTATATATAATATTACTGGGCACTTTATCAAAATCTATTACATATTTAAATGTTATCAAAATAAAAAAATATATTATAATTTAATATCAGATGGTCCTGAGTATAGATGGTTCTCTTCCTCATTAATTACATTCATAATTTCGGACTTCACTTATCTTCATTTCTAAAAATGTAAATTCTAATCCGGTTAATATAGCCGAGAAAAAAAAATAAATTAACAAATTATATTTTTTTCTTATCAAATGTATTTCTTCCCTTGGATTGCAAGCGAAACTTTTAATTAAAAGAAATATATGCTGCAAAATATGAGCCCATACATCAGAGCTATAGGAATTTTTAATTTTTATAAAAAATTATTTTATAATTAATATGTTAAAATGTAATTCCTGTTTTTTGGTAATTTGACTACGTTTTTATATAAAAATTTATTTTTATTTTTATTATTTTATAGATTATGGTTATACTAAATAAACAACAAATAATTGAAAAAAATAAATATTTGTTTGATTTTAAATTATTAATAAATATGTATATGGCTACCATTTCAATCGCTCTCTATAACTTAATTAAAAACTTTACAGTATATGAATTGGTTAGTTAAGATCATATTTCATGACAAAATTTAAAAAAAAATATTCCTGAGTAATTTAAAGATAATTACTTATAAATTGTAAATATTTTTGAAACAATGCCAGGTGTAATTTTTTTTATTTAAGGATTAATTAATTAGGTTTTAATCAATATTTAATCGTTTCTAAGGAGATAGATAAGATTTATTCAAAGTGCGAGGGATAAATTCTTTTGTCTTTTCTTCACCCTCCCCCATCCATTTTCTTTGCATTCTGTCCGGTTACCTTCAGAGAATTCTGATTATAATAATTATTTTAAAAATTCTTATTTACCCCTTTTATTTTTACATATATTTTTTCCAAAATATGAAAAAATCTTTATATTTATGAAGTTGGCTTAAACAGATGCACTATTTCCAAAATATATTCGAATAATTTAAGGTCATTTCGTACTTTTTAGGGCTTTAATAAGCCATTCTTCAGAAATTTATTTCAATAATTAGTGCGTATTTAGTACATTTTAATGCTTCAACCCCTTTTGTAGTTTCTAAAATAAGCATTTTATAAAAAAAAATTTGTTTGTCATATTTTAAATCGTGATTCAAAAATCTTATATATGTGTCCTTTTACCTAATTGAAAATGTTTTTGATTCTTGTGATATTACGATCTAGTTATATTTACAAAAGATATTGTTATTATAATGCCTTTGATGAAATTTTTAACTATAGAATGTAATTATAAATAAAAAAAATTTTATAATAAATTTAAGTTTAAAATAAATCATGCTTGAAATTCTTTCCCGATTACCATATTGAAAATAAATGTGAACTAATATTATTTAAAATTCAAGTTTTGCATTAATTTGAATAATCAAGAAAGAATTTTTAATTTTAAATAGTTTATCAAACTTATTGTATTGTTTGTAATTTAATTACTCATACAGTTTTAATATTGATGTTTATCAAATTATTTAGACCTCGGTATTGAGGAGAATTGGTGAGCAGAATGGGTCTTAGTTGTAAGGATTTAGCTCAGTTCAAATATAAGGATTTAAATAAGAATTAAACATGTAAAATGGTATATTTTTTGAATCCCAATACAAAATTAAATGAGTGTAAAAGATGTTTTATTATAAATCTTTGTTTATATCATAAGTAAATAAAAGAAAAGAAAATATAACTGCAAACTCAAATTAACAATTTAAAAGTTAAATTGATTCGTTAAATACAAGTAATAATAAAAAGAAAAACGGTAATAAAATAATATATTGTGACTTATCGGAAATATAATATATATATATATATATAGTAAATAAATTCTGTTTATATAGTGTAAAAAAAATTTCCCAAAAAATCTTTGATCGATACCTATTCCTTATTTAATCACATTTTTTAATAAAAAATTCTTAAACTTATAATAAAATTACTACAGTTAGAAATTAGCATCCTTATTATGCAAGTGGGTAGATTAGCTACATTCTTCCTTAATTAGTTCATCTTGCTACCTTTCTATCCGATAGAGGGGTCCATTAGTTTATAGCTAAACAACTTATTCTATCTGATCCTCTTTAAATTCTTACTCTTGTAAAAAGCGGTTTTTTCTTATATCGGTACCCCATGAATAAAAAACCTACACCGAGTCATTGATTAATGTATTAAGCAGTAAAATTGGATATATACCACCAACGATATTACTTTACTATCTTTAGCTCAAATAAAAAAAATGACCATCATTGTCTAGCTGGTCATAGTTTAAATGTGTTAGTTTCTTGATTTTAAAATTGTGAAGATTTCTAATGATAAGAATTTTTTTCCAGAATTCGTTCTGTTGTGGAGAATGAGACCAAAATTTTATTCCCTCTCTATAATTATGTACACACTTCTTGATAACGTTATAAGATACAAAGTGATACTATCGTCGATATACAAAGCATGATAAAGAACGTGCAGAATTGATGATTTGAATTTCTCATCTAGTTCGAGACAAAATAAAAGTAATCTACGATTGTTAGTATTGTGAGAGTTGAACTGCAAGTTCTTGAAATTTGGTATAACATGAGGAATGGTGAGCTATTTGATTGTAAAAATAATGCTTGTTATATGCATTTACAAAATCAATTTTGATAAGCTAAATATTCATGGTTATGGGCCTATTTGTAACATTAGGAACGTCTTCTTTTAGAGGTTTATTTTGTGATAAATTTGTTGCTCATTTACTTCCCTAAAATATGAACATGAATTATATTTCTTAAAATATTTTATTCTAATTTTGGTTTCTTTATTCTATATTTCTATTCTTTTTTTTCATCTCTTTGCTCCTCTAAAACATATCTCTAACCTTCACTCAGTCGAGAAATGTTGATTAACTGGAGCTCGAGTATTTCTTCTAGTTATTATATTTTTTATTTTGCCTATCAAGACGGGTCATGATACTTTTCTCCTTATTCATTGATAGATAAATCAGAAATTAAGCATTTTATCAAATGTTATCCACAAATTTACCTCTTTTTTCCCAAATTGTTTTTATTATTATGAAGTATATATTTAGTATCATATAACTAGCTAATTACCGGTCAACTCATTATTCTAGACGAGTTATAAGCTAGTATTTGACTAAATCGAAGATTATTTATTTCTTATTATTGTAATTGAAATTTATTGTATAAATTTGTTTATTTATATAATAAAAAAACTTTTTATATTTTATTTACACATTTAAAAGTACAAGCATTTTATTTTTGTATATTATTAGAGTTGAAAGGTTAAAAGAAATAATATTAATATTTATAGTAAAAAAATATTTAATTTTCGGATAAGAGCTCGTAGTTTCTAAATAAAAATTATCTTTTTTGTAAAAATAAATTAACAATTTAATTAATACTTTAAAAACATTTATTCAAATTTAATAATATAAAAATTTAGACATATTTGAAAACCTAATCTGGTACATATTAATAAAAACATAATGTTGTAAATTTATATTTTGAAGGCTTTAATGTTAGTTTTGTTAATTGGTTGGTTGTGTAAAACCCCGACCCGATGTTTGGGTCTAAATAATCGACCAAACCAGCTCTGAGCACGAACCCCGAGCACAGACCCGGGGTCCAGACCCGTATTTCAGAACCGGAGTTCAGACCCGGGGTCCAGACATCGTAGTTCAGACCCGGGATTCAGACCCGGAGTTCAGACCCGGCGTTCAGACACGGGGTTCAGACCCGGGGTTCAGACCTGGGGTTCCGACCTGGGGTTCAGACCCACCTATGAATTACACCTGGGGCTCGGATAAATGAAAAGTAAAAAAATAATTTCATTTTCTAATCTTAAATTAAATCTTATTCTTATCTTATTCATTCTAAATTAATAAAGCGTTTTTTTATTCTCATTTTCTTACCATTTATGAGGACTTTCTTTTGATCAAAAATTTTTATGGTAATAAAAAAATATCAGTAAATATTCAAAAAGAGTAACCCATGCATGACGGATAAAAAATAAAAAAGTAAAATTTTATTTTAACACATATTGATATTGTAATTAAATGTGGACAATATAAAAATTCAACGTCATTCATGCATGTATAAATAATAAAAAGAAATCTAAATTTATAATTTGTAATGAAATAATGGCCAATAAAAAGTTTTTCTTTATTATATTAAAGTTATATTCCCAATATTATATATGTCATAATATTTAAAGGGATGTCAACTATCCAGGATCACCACGGGTTTTAAAGGTATAACTAATAAATTTGGGTTTTAAGTAGGTGTGTACCGATAAAACTTTTCGGAGGCCTATGATCCGATTCCCGATATTAAAATGATATCGACCGATTACCGATCCGATATCATATCTAATTTTTATGTCATTTAATTAAATATATTATAATGATCAGTTATAGTTTATATTCAATTCTAAAAGTATATTAAATATTTTTATTGTTAAATAACTTTTATATAAGTAACATTTATATATATAATAAATAATAAACAAATATATTATGAAATTTAATTTAACATTAAAAAATCGAATATTTCTTATTAGAAATACCAAAATTTACTTATTTATCAGAAATCAGTTTACGTTTACGGCGTTAACTGTCAAGTCAATATCACCAAATTCATTAAAAACAGATTCTGAAGAGATTATCGCACACTTTTATAAACAGAATGCGCAAAAAAATAACAATATGGCAGAATTTTATTAATTAATTATTAATGTTAAAAAAATATGGATTTCGATTTTATTTATAAAAATAAATGATTTTAGATATAACTTTTTAAACATTTTATTTTTGTTAAAGATGCCATTTTATGCCATTTTATATCGGATCTGATGGACAAATTAGAAGTCACTAGTTTGTCTAAGACTACCACCAATGACAATATGAAGATGATTATGATTGAATTATTTTTTTAATTATATGACAGATATAAGTGAAAACAAGTACTTCCAGTTCCAGGTGATATATGTGATATAGATGAACCCTAATTAATTTAACATATTCGACGATTTATTTTTATTTATTTACTTAGAATTAACACCTATATATAAAAAAATTTTAAAAATCTAAAAATAAAAAAGTGCTATGAAACTAAACGTGAAAGGATAATAGATACCCCGTATGTTTTTCATAAACTTAAATTTTCATTTTTTTAAATTTCGCATTAATTAAAAACTAAATGATTTTTTTCTTAAATATTAATTTTTACCTTATAGATATATGTAAAGAATAAAATTACGTTAAAACATTTTAGAAAAATTGCTTTGTCCATTTTTTATAGCACTTCAATTTTTTATGGACAAATTTTCCCCGAATCTCTCCTATTATATATTTATAGTTAATGACCAAGAATATTAATATTGAGGTTACGACGAGTACAAATATATTTATTTTCAAAATTTAATTATAATAAAAAATATATAGAATAATATATAAAATACAATTTTAAATAATTATAGTATTTTTTCATTTTCTTGATTGTGGATATAGATTTGAATTGATCATTATTGCATACAAATATAATAGCCTGCAAAAAATATTTAAAATATAAAATTATTATTAAATATATTTAGAAAAATATAGTTATTTATTAAAAAATAAATTATTACTATACCTTACAAATTATTGCCATATATCGTCATGAAGACCCATTATATTTATATCCCAAGACGATAGCGATATGCATTGTTTTAATGTGGAGGGAGCCACCCTGTTTTTCAATTTTGTAATAGGATTTCCGGCAAGAGAAAAATTTCTTTCCGATGCTACTGAAATTGTTAGTTGACACAGAAAGTCTCTTGCCATCTTAGCTAAATAAGGAAATCGATTTGCATTCCCTCTCCACCAATCAAGCACGTATGTTGTTTCGGGCGCTACCGGTGCAAGAAGATAGGTCTTTAGCTGATTGTCACTATCACCATTTGATGATACTTGATAAATTTAAAATAAATAAAAATCATAGAATATATAATTTTAAAAAATAATATCAAAATATATTATATTACAAATATACCTTTTTTTCAATCCCTGCTATAATGAAATAGTTTTAAGGTTAGAAGGATTGTTATTATTATCAAATAAGTGCTCATCAAATGGCTCCGTCATATATTTTGAATAAATATCTTTGAATATAGCCATATATTTAACTGCTGCATCTTCCTTTAAATTATTGATTAATGTATTTTTAATCCTAGGATCTAGTATTGATGCAGCTAAGTTGTTAGGTGTTATTAATAATTGGCTATATTCGTCGTATTTTTTTAACACAAATGTTGCTGCTTCTCTTATTGAAGCATCTGAATTGCCTATCTCTTGATCTTTCAAATTATCCATAATATCATTATAAAATAGTATAGCCATCCCGATTGTTGGAAGCTGTGCTCCTATTTCTACCGTAATTTGGTAGTTAGGAATTCTTCTAAATTTTTGAAGAATTTTCGATTTTTAAGAGCCAAATCGGCTTCAATTAATTTAAGCTCTCTGAGGTGTAATATTGCCTTGATATTCTAAAAATAGATATAAAAAAATTAGGAAAATAATATTAGAAATATACAAAAATATTTTTTTTTATACCTTATTAATGGCTTATATCATAAGATATACACTGTTCCATCTTGTTTTAACTGGAAAAGGTATTTTGGTAGCTCCATTAAAAGATTAATAAGTCTGCAATAATTTTGGTGAGACATGTAATTTGGAAACGAAAGCCTCTATATTTGTTAATTTATCATCCAAAAATATAAGTCCCTCGTTAACAATTAGGTTAAAGATATGTTCCATACAACGATGACTATATAAAACAGTCTCATAATTTAAATGATAATACTTTTTAATTATTTCTACGGCTTTTACCACGTTAGCGCTATTATCATGCGTTATAGATATTATATTATCTTTTATTATATTATCTTTAAATTCGAAATCATTCATGGAGGTTATTAAAAGGGATGATATATCATCCTCCGTGTGTGGGTGGGGGAACGATAATAAATCTAGGGCAATGTTTATAATATTCCAGTCATCGTTGATGTAGTGAAGTGTTAATGAACAGTAAGCTGAACCATTATGGGAAGTCCATATATCACTAGTTAAGGCAAATTTATTTTTAACATTATTAAATTTTTTTATTAGTTGAATTTTGGCAATATCATAAATTTTGTCTAAATTTTTGAATAATGTCTGCCTAAACCAAACTTTCAGATTACTATTTGCATAATAGATCATCTTTTTAAAAGATTCATTATCCACTAAACTTAGTGGACTATTTGTTTTTATTAAAAAGTTTAATATAAGTTTGTTCATATTTAAATTCTCACGTATTAGAGGCTTTCTAATCCTGGGCATCGTATCTTTTGTTGTTATTTGTGATAACTTAGTGAATATAGTTGAATGCGGACTTAAGATGTTTCTTAAGAATAGCTTGTCAAAAAATAAAAATATTATTATGTAAATATTTTATTTAATATTTTTAAATTTATGTAGAATGTTTCTTTTATTATTCTGTGCAATTTCATACACAAAAATAAGATTTTTATGATAAATATAATAAAATTTAATTAATGGGTAAATTATTTCTAATAAATGTTAACGATAATACCAAAATATATGTCAAAAATACTACAAATATGATATGCAAAATATTTTTTGACAAGAAAATGTAACAAAATGTTTTATGAGAAAATAAAGGTAATCCAAAAATTAATAAAAAGTAATATACTTTGTGAAGTAGTATGCCTGTATTGCAATAGAGGCACCTCTTCCTCGACTTCTTGGGAGTCAGCGCGAAAGAATTTTTTATATCTACTGAATTGGGTGATGTAGAATCCCCAGAAAATGAAACAGCTAATTCTTGTCCTATTGACTGAGATATTAAAAATTCCTCGCTTGGAATGTTTACAGGTGAAATCGGTGTTGAGGTTGATTGTCCACCATTAAAATAATCAGAATCAGACCAATCCTCATCTTCTAAAATGTTGCACATTACTTTATTATAAAATATTTTTTTGTAAAAAAAGATAAAAGAGTGAAAAATTTTAGAAGAAAACTTTAATATTTAAAATAAATTATTTTTTTAATTCTACTATTTTTATTCTTCTATATATAGTTTTTAAAAATAAAACTTCCGTTTGTTTTTTTTAAGTTACAATTTATTATTGTTTAAATAGAAAAATAATTTTTTTATTCAATTTACAATTTTTTTAAATATTTTTGAAGTGGGGTTTATTAAGTTATGAATTATGAATATGATGTTTATGAAATATGTTGAAGATTTTATCAAAAAAAAAAACCCCTTCAGATATAAAAATTTTTATTGCAAAAATAAAATAAAATTTACTAATAAAAACTTGAAAGAAATTGTTGAGAAAATTTTTGGTATTTTTTAAAAACTTCCTGTAATTTAACTTAAATATTTTTCAAAGCGTTCTTCAAACCAAATAACAAAACAAGATCCATATAATTGAGGCAATTACTAGTTTTTTGATTAATATATTTCACAGCCTCTTTAACTCACATACGATATGATATATCGAAAGGAAATTCGATCTATATCATACATATCTTTAAAGTTTGAAAAACTAATTTATCTGATTTAATTTTTATATTTTATTTTCTGTTTCAGTTTTAATATGGTTATTATAATTATATTATACATAATAAGAAAAGCGATGACGATGATGATGATATTTACGAAATAAAAATTATATTTTAATTAAATATATTATTAAATATTCATACATACTCTAGTTGATGAAATTAAATAAATCCGGTCAGAAAGTTCATATCTAATTCTGAACTAAGATCAGGATGATAGAAATAATCTATAAGCAAACCTACATGATAATTCATTTTAATTATTTCCAAGCCCTAAGTAAGTCTAAAAAATTTTAGTCATAAGCTGAGTTGCTTGCAGGATTTTCCTATTTAAGTTCAATATTATTGATAAATAATATATATTTGAAACAACATTATTTATGGGGTTCGAGTTAATGCTGGCTTATTTCTTATATAAATATTGCTAATGTAGATCGCATTTTATTAGACCCAAACCTCGGGTTTGGGATACACAACCAACCAATTTAACAACACTACCCATATCGATATTTTATGTTAATAAAAATATACCTGACCCCTCAAGACCTATTCGCCCTATAATGAGTGATCATTATTATTATTACAAAAAAATATTTTTATTTCCATATCAAATCGATATTTTGTTTTGATAAATTATTCCTGACCCCCCAAGACCCTCTATCAGTGATTATTATAATTACAATAAAAAAATATTTAATTATCAACTTGTTTATTAAATCGTTACACGACACGTCCCCGGGTCTAAACCCCGGGTCTGAACCCCGGGACTAAACTCCGGGTTTGGACCCCGGGTTTGAGCTCTGGGTCTGAACTCCGGGTCTGAACTCGGGGTCTGGACCCCGGGTCTGGAGCCAGGGTCTGGAGCCAGGGTCTGGAGCCAGTGTCTGAGCACATAAAAGGGTCGTAAATTTTACGACCAAGCAAATTAACAACACTACGTAAACCCATGGAATCCGCCAGCACAACCCTGGGAAAGGGTACATTTAGATTTTGCCGGATCACTAGACGGATTTTATTGGCTGGTAGGAATCTATGCATATTCAAAATGGATAGAGATCGATAGAATCAAAGATACCACAAGTAAAAATTAATAAATAGATTAGAAAAAAGGCTTACACGATATGGTGTTCCACGTCAAATTGTCACAGACAATGGTCCACTCATTTCAAATAAATTTTATAAATGGTGCAAAAATAAGAATATACAACATATAAAAACTATATTATATTATCCGAGAAGTAATGGATTAGTAGAAAGATACATACAAACTATCAAAAATCTTTATTTTGCAAATAGAGAACCAACAAATGATGGCGAAAAATGCTTAAATGAAGTATTAGTTACATATAGAAATTCCGAACACTCCTCAACGGGCCAAATACCTGCCAAACTATTTATGGGGAGAATACTAAAGATTTTTTTAGACTGGGTGAAACCTTCAATTACTGAAAAATTAGAAACCTCTGTAGTAAAACAAGACCAGTTATACAAAGGCTACATAGATATTTAAAGAAAAGGATTTGATAAAAACCTACTTGAAAAAGGATGGCATGAAGCAAAAATTATAAATCAACAAGCAAAATTCTCGTATAGCGTAGAAGAAAAAGATAAAATAGTACAAAAACACTCAGATCAACTACGAATATGGGAAGAACTAGATGAAACCAAATCAATATTAACTAACAGTATCAAGTTAGGAGAAGCTAAAACAGTAGAAACAATTGAACCAAGTCAAAAAGGAAGGCAAACGCGATATCCAACAAGGGAACCAAAGCCAACAAAGATTAATAGATGAACTTGAACTTGGTAAATAAAAAGATTGATAGACGATCTTAACTTGATGGGAAAGAAGATATGTAATATTTGAATATTATTGTAAAGGTTACGTTATTTGTATTTTGCATATTAGTAAAAGTTAATAATTATAAAATACTATATATATAGGAATTTAAAATAAAGAATTGATTATTTTAACTATAAAATTGACCATAGTATTTTAAAAAATTTTTAAATTGCTTTCTTAGAAAATCTAAAATTAAGTTATTCCATTTCGACGAATAATTAAATTATATAAGTGCAAGCAGAATTAATGGCAAATTTATTTAAAAAATTTTTTACTCTGTATAGCCCCACTCATTGTGATAGAATTGATATATAATTCTTTAAAAAAATGGGTTTTTAAAAACTTATAAAACTATCAAATTTAGTGCTGATTTCAGTAAGTATTTTATGAAATATAAATTTTACTGTTTTTAAAAAAATATATTCATATTTCAACTGGGATTTTTAAGAACGTGGTCAAATAATTTAGTATTAAAAACTAACTTTTAAATGTAGTGTTTTGTTCATAGATATTATTTAAATATATCCAATTTGAAAAATTCTTTTAATTACACGGCAACTTCTTATCTCTGCGATGTTTTTGATACCCAATATAGCGGTTGACTAATTTTTCAACATCTTTTTCTAATTTTTCAAACCATATATAATGTCTAGTAATGGATTTAATTGATGTAATACCTGGATGACCTGTATAATATCTGTAAAACTTTTTTTTGTAGTGAATATGGAATTATTAATCGACCATTCCAAAATAGGATACCGTCATCATTTTCTATTTCATCTATTCTTATTCTAATAGCTTGTAATACTGGTGCTTGATTTGTATATTTGTACCATTTATTAATATTTTTACTTTTCTTAAAATGATCTTTCGCAGTTTCATCTCTAAGTTCTTTTCTTAGTTAATGTGTCATAAGTAATATTTCGTATTATATACACTGTTTTTCACTTGTAATTTTATTATCATTTTTCTCTATTGTCGCGATAAAGCATCTGTAATTATATAATAAGCGCCATTCTTGTACATTATATCATAATTCTATGCCAATAATTTATAAGCCCAATGTAATATTCTTTGGTTTGTTAAGGAGTTTAAATTTCTGTTATCACCATATATTTTTGAAAGGATTGTGGTCCGTTCGTATTTTAAATTTTTGTCCATACATATAGTTATGAAATTTTTCTACGCCGTTTACTATGGCTTTGATTTCTTTGTCGAATATCGAATAATTCTTTTTAGCGTTATCGAGGTGTTGGCAATAGCGTATTCGTTACCATTATCATATTTTTGCATGAGTACAGCTCCAAATCCTTGGTTAGAAGCATCTGTTCTAGTATTAACTCAAAATCCGGTTTATAAAATTGTATAGTATTTTGTTTTGTTACTATTCCTTTTGCTTTTTTAAATAATGCATCATCTTTTTTAGTCCAATTCCATTTAACCTTTTTACTAGTTTTATTATGTAATTCGGCTATGATTCCATGTAAGTTTGGTATGAACCGTGTATAATTGTTTAAAAAAAATGATTTTATGTCCTGTCCATCTTTTGGAGTTGGATATATTTGTATTGCTATTATTTAATTTTAATCTGGATGTATTCCATTTTGATCTATTATGTATCCTAAATATGATACTTTTTCTTTAATAAAATATATTTTGCTTGTTTTTACTTTGTAATTTTTTGAGGACTTGTTTTATATTTTCTATATTTTTAATATCATTTTTTCCTGTGATTAACAGATAAATAAACTGCTGTATCTTTACAATCAGCCAGTAAATCGTCTATATATTGTTAAAATGGTGCTTGTAGCTATACCAAAAGGTAATCGTAAATAGCGGTAAACCATTGTTAATAATTCTTGCTATTCATCGTCAATGCTCATTTATAGATATGCGTCTTTGAGATCTAATGTTGTATATTTATTTTCATTAGCGATTTTTGTGATTAATTCTTAAAACATTGGTAGAATGTGATAGTCTTATAAATAATTTATAGGATTTATTTAAGAATATCTCGAGTTTACGATATTTATTATCACTAATAATAAACATTCAATAAAATAGAGGTTTTGAAAAGGTACCTTGCAAAAATAATATATATTAAAATTTTAATTATATTTTAAAAAAATGGAAATATATATTAATGCACAAAAATATTCCTAAGAAATATTGCCTGTATATAAACGTACAATGTATTCATGAAAAAAAATAGAAAAAAATATAATTAAGATACATATTATAAATTTATAATGTTAAATTCAATCTCTTTTTGGATAGAGATAATTTTCTAATGAATTCATCAGCGCTTATTATAAACTCCCTATGTAATTAAGAGCAGATTAGGTTAATTTTTATTTATTTTATGCTTTTATATCTTTGATAAAAAATATATTAACAATCAAAAAGAATTTTATTTATATCTAATAGATTTTATCCTTACTGTCTTAATGATATTCATTTTCTTTTTTTACCATTAAAATTTAAGATATAATAAAAACAGCTTTAATTAAAAAGCTCTTTATAAAAATTTTATTACAAAGTAATATAAATTTCGGCTATTTTAGGATTATATGAAAATTATACTTAAACATTAATATTTTTGAATCTATCTAATTTTTTGGTATATAATCATTTTCATTTTATATATGTTTCTAATTATATTAAATTGTGTTGCCATTAAAATTCATGCCAAAATATTTAAAGATAATCTTAAGTGTAATCTAGGATCAACTAAGGGTGCTTATTTCAATTTTTATAAAATTTTCAATAATTTCGCAAATCTTAAAGAGTTCACAATATTTAAAATAATATAATATAAATTTTTTGTGCAAATAATCAAGCTTGTTTAACATATTTTTAAGATTAATGATAAATCAAAATTCATTAGATGTGTATTGTTTCCATTTTATTATCTAAAAAATAAACTTCTTTTGCGATAATTTTTTTTATCTATTTAAAGTTTTATTTATATTTTTTTTTCAAAGGAAGAAAAATTCTCTGTGTTCATTTGAGAATTCAACTTTTTTATATCCTTATAAGGAAATATATGTTCATTTATAGAAAACATTTGGAATAAAGATATTGTCAGATACATATATATTTTTCTCTCTCTTTGATTTGGTTGTTATAGAAAACACAAATTGAAGTCAAGAAATTTGCCTGATTTTCAAGGAATTGTAATAATTCTGTTCTCAGAATTGAATCATTAAAGATTATCAAGTTTTATTGGCATTTAAAATTTTATAACTAATTTATTTTAAAGGGAGTCAATTTCCTCATTCTAATAAATTTTGGTCTGTTTTCCGGTTTAAACCTAGGACGGAAATGGGTAGGTCTATAATATGAAATAGGTACCAATTTCGATACTTATTATTTTCAATGTTGATGGAAAGAGGCTATTTATTTGTTCAAATTGTTATTAAAACAAATAAGTATCTAAAATAGAGATCTCAGTGAGAAGTTAGATCGGATCTCCCTGAAGATTTATCCAATCTTCTCAGTATTCACTCCTCCCTCCTATGACCCTCTTTATTTTTTTGATATATTTCTTTAGTCCCTTTTTTAGAGCATTATTTTTTAAAATTATTCTTTTAGCAATATTTTTCCCCCAATATATTATAGCATTGTATTTTAATTTTAATTTTAGTCTTCATATATTCTAAAAATTTTTAAAAATATTTATTACTATATTTATAATGGCGATTATTAATCTCTTATTATTTTATTGTATAATTTTATTTAATCATAAAATCAAAAAAACATTATAATATCTTATAGTATTGAAACTCTTAAAGTTCAAACATTTTACATTTTTGTATATTATGCGAGTTGAAAGGTTAATAGTTGTAATATAAATATTTACAATTAAAAAAATGTTTAAAATTTAGATAAATGTTCGTAGTTTTGAATTAAAAATATTGATAATCTTGTATAAATAATAAATAATTTAATTACATTAAAATATTTAATGAGATTTAATAATATAAAAATTTAGCTAACAGAGGATTAAACATACATAAAAAAATCTATCCTTGGTTTACAGATAATTTAAAAAAAACTTAACAGTGAACTTTTACATTTTCAAGTTCTTTGCTTTATGTATTTAAATTCATTCATCAAAGTGGATATTTTTAAATAATATCAACAAAATACTATTATATTCAAAAGTTATTTTTACTAAATAATTCGGCCAGTTTCATAAAAATCCCAATTAAAATAAGATTATTTATTTATATAAAAAATAAAAAATTATATTTTGTTCCCTTTTTTTTATAGCAAAAATGGAATTTTTAACTTTAAATATATACTCTTCCCATTCAGCACTGAATTGTAGAGTTTTAAAAGTTTTTGAACTAAATCAATAACTTTAAAAAATTATATATCAATTCTAATACAATAGGTGGGGCCGGATAAAGTAAAATTATTTTTAAATATATCACTTGTCGGGACTGGTAAAAAATATAGACGGGGGCACCTGATTTTGCCGGGCCAGGTTTTATAGACCTCCAATTGCTATGATAAATTTTCATTTTTTATTATATAATCAAATTGTTTACTTTTTTTTAAAATTTTACAATAAAAATTGTTTACCCTTTTTTATTTATAATAAATAGTATAATTGAACGATTTATATTCATCTAAAAAATTAATTTTTTAATTTAAAAAAAAAATATATTATGATGAATACATTATTCAAGCCTTATATTGGAAAGGTATATGTAATAACGGTAAGTCTCTATTTGATTTTGTGGGCATGCAATGGAGAAAGGAAGTGGAGAATGAAGTATGATGGACTAAGAAGTTAGCGCTATACACACAATATTATACTAAATAGACTTTAAGATACTTCTATTTGGCTTAATAAAATATGAAAATGCAATAAGTAATTTCTTCTTCATCTAGATTTCACATTCAGCTTGCACTCATATAAATAATTTCTTCGAAATAGCTATTCATTAATTTTGAAAATAAATAAAAGGTTACAATTTGAATTTTTAAAAAACTTTAGCTTTAACATATTGCACTTATTCTATATAATGGGTGGGCAGTAAGTTTTTCTAGTATAATGATTTATATGTAATTCTTAAGTAAACGTTCGGGATATTTTAATTTTAGAATTTCTATGAAAGCGATAAAAAATTTAAAAATACGATAGTAAATCTATTTCAACATGTTTAGAAATCTTCTTATAAATATTTAACTTAGGAAAACATAAATATCTATAAATTTAAATATTTTAAAATTAAATTGAACTAATTGTAAAAATTTATTCATTTTTTTAAAAAATAATTATTCGTTTTTATTGAAAATAATTATTCGTTTTTATTGAAAATAAAATAAAAATATCTTGACTTATCTATAAATCATCAAATTCGGAGGTGTGGAAGATAGACAAAATTGCTAGGCATAGATTTTAAATAATGAAGGTAAACCGTCCAATCATAATTATTGGCGGATAGCTATTATTTTAACGTCTTTACTCTAAATAGGTCTTAAATATTATTTAAAACAGCGTTTATTATTTAAGATATTAAGATTTATATTTTATTTTTTGCTAAGAGAATTTATACATTCCCCTGCCCCTCTAAATAAAACCTATAATTTTATCAAGTACCTAATCTATTAAGTTTCACAAGCATTAAACATTTATCCCCTGTTAACAAGTATTAACAAAATCAAAGATCTTTTAACCACTTGTGACAAGATCTTAATAAATAAATTTATTTTAAAAAAAAATTACAATATTTAACTAATACCTTTACCTTTTTTTTTGTATGGACCAGTCAGTGACTATCATTCTAGTCTGGATCATAGCCTTTACTAATTTTAAATAAAAAAATTAGGCTGATGAGAACATTAGAAAGCGTTGTGAATAATCACAATCCGAAGCCAAGAATTATTTTTTTATTGGCTTTGGAGAGAACCTGGCTAAGAAAAATTATTCTTTTCTAGATCATAGCTACTTTAAAATACCTACCCTCTAATTTTATAAACATAATATTTTTACTATCTTATTTTTTTTTTAAATTTTACATTTATATATACATAATATATATAAATTTTTATACAAATTTAAAAAGAAAAAGATAATTAATTACTAAATAGTTTAAAAATCTTAGAAAAATACTATAAATTTGAGAGATTCCAAAATTTTATTGGAAAGGCTACCCATATATATAAACATATAATTTGAAATTTATAACAAAGCTTCACAAATTTTTGAAAGGTGTAAATGTAATGGTAGAAGATAAAGGGTTTTTAAAAATATTCAAAATTAACGATTCAATTATTGAAGGACTGGTTCAACAACGCCCCTATAAAATTGTAATGAAGATATCTGCTAACTTTGACAATTCGGAATACTATAAAATAGTGATAATTTTATAAAATTATAAATAAATAAAATAATTAAAATATATAAATAAAATAAATAAATTTATTAATAAAGAAAGAAAGTTATAGAAAGAAAATTTATTTTATTAATGAAATATATATTTAAGGTTGAAAATACGAGTATAATCAAGTTTAGATTTCCATGCAATTTCAACACTTATCATGTTTACTTCTATTTGATATGCCCGATTTTGAACTCGTATCAAATAGCATACACTTATTTGAAAATCGGTAATTTTATAGAAATATTTATTATAGAAATTATTTTTGAGATAATTTTTAAGAAAGTGTGATAATCATAGTTTAATTCTAAATATGTATATATGTTAAGTACTTAGAGTTTATTTTGCAAAAATAATCATAATTAATGTGGGTTAGTTTAATATTTCTGGATATCTTTGAACTCTATTTCTTAACTCTAGAAAAATATATATTTATCGATAAATAAGTTTATATTTTTATATATACCATTATATTTATATAGATTACTACTTAACAAAAATAGGTAATTTTTATTTTCAAATCTTTTTAATTTTATATTTTTAAAGATTATGACCAGTGGCGTAGCTACGGAGGGGGGGGGTTTGGGTTTAGATCACTCCCCAGAGCAAAATATTTTTTAGATTATACGTTCAAAAGACTTAAAAGTGACTTTATATCAAATAAATACCATTAATATTTATATTTCTGGTTTTTATTTTGTGAAAGGATATTATATTATTATTGAAATTATTCTGGAAAGTATTATTATAAAGTCATAAAATGATCAATAATTATAGGAATTTTATATCATAAGAAAAACAAATATAAAACTCGGCCGAAGGCCGGGCAAAAGGGCCGCCCATTAAAGGGGTATCTGGGGACGAAGCCCCCCAAGCTTTTATATGTATGGAACACTCTAAGGAAATATCCTAGCTACGCCACTGCTTATGACACCTATATTTATATATCATTTTAATAATATTAAAAAATCATGTATATTTTTTTCCCGCTACTTGCTCTAATAATTTATTTACGATTTTGATTTCATCATATAATATTTCAATATTAATATTTAATGAGAATGATAACCACGAATTCCCTACTATCTAACCCTAAAGATTAGATAACCAACCACCCGATATTTGCGACAAAATCTGCCAAACATCTAATATATGACCAGTCCCACTATACACAAAAGGAATGTGATTTACCACTTATTGCAGGTCCCGCTGAATTTTTTCTTACAACGATCATCTTGAGATCAAAATGACTCAATCATTTTTAAATTTAAAAACTGGCTATGATTGGCTTAAGGCTATACCCAGTTCTAATTTCTGGTTGCTCCGTTTGGCTTAACAATTTAAAATCTCTATCGCACTCCACTTAGGAGTAACACAGTTATTTATATAATTGTGTTTAAAGGCCACCATCTTCCAAATCGACAGCATATATACAAGCTTTTAAAAGGCTAACATAATTACAACCTTAGACCAGTTGGTATTTAATGACAATCAGATGGTATTATTTTAATATCTTGGTCCAAGCGTGAGTATTTATCTATGAGAGTAGATTTCTTTCGAGATCTCTCGATCTAACTTTCTAAGCTCATGCTTTCCTTCCCACCTTCCACCTTCCATCTTTTAAAATAATTATTTATGTTATATTTTAGCAACTTATTTATATTTTTATATATATTCTTTTTTTAGAAATAATATTTATTTTATATACACTAATTAATTATATAAATTATTTTTTTATTATACATATAACTATGTTATGAATTCAAATTTGAACAATTCATTTTATATTTATACTGTTATTACAATCCAATTTATTCAAATTATATTTTTATTTTAGCTACAATTTTATTTTATAACTTAACCTTTTTAATATTATATTCTAATTTTAATTTGTAAAAATGTTATATATACCTGATGAAAAAGAAAAAAAAATAATGATATATATTTTTACTTACTCTCACCATAATCGTTTTTCCTTTAAACTATGTGCATGACAAATTTTTTTAAATTGAAATAGTTCCTTTTGTAAACTATAGATCAAAAATGAGATATTTTGATATGATATTCTATGCTTATTAAATAAAAATGTCAAAATTCTAGAATAATGCAGCGTTTCTCTGCCCATGCTGATTAAGCTCTTCTTAATCAAATCGCTGTGTAAAATATAAAGTGAAGATTTATACCTTTGTCAAAGGACATGATTTACCTCTCTGATTTCTTATTAATCTAGTTTTAATACTGATAATTTTGTGTCTAGTTAATAATATTGGAGTCTTGAATTAATAATCAATCTTAAAAAGTATTTTATTCGATATAAAACCAAACTATTTTTATACATCAAAATTATCCATTCATAATAATATTTAAGTTATCATCATATCATATATTAACAAAAACTAAATAAATATGATAAAAATACAGGGTTAATAATCTTTAAAAATCAAATTAAATAGTGAAACATTTATTAACAATTGTTTTTATTAGCATGTAAAATGTAAAAACTATTAACTTTAAATTTTTCTTTAAATATTTGTTTATAATCCTTAGAATATTTGGGATATTTATTTAATCATATATTTTTAACTTTCTTTTAGAAAGGGTAAATTATCGCAAAGAGACACCATCTCTTGTACATTTCAATTTAGTTACATCCCTTCATGCGGCCCAAACCTATAAAATGACGCTAGTCACAAGGACAACTTATAACAAAACAATAGAATTAGGAAAATTTAAAGAAGTAAATTATACATGCCATAAAATTATAGAAAAATATAACTCGAAAATATTTTTGCCATTTAAATTTATTTTATAAGTGGTTTTTTGTATTTTTTTTTAGCTAGCATTAATGTTAACTAATTTTTAAAAACAGCTTACTCATGATTTAACTAAAAATATTATAAGCTTAGAGATCTTGCTCATGAATGGTAGACATTTCTGGACACTTATTAACTAAATTTCTATAATATTATTTGATTGTCACTGTTTTAAAAAATTGAAGAAATCGAGTCGTTTATAAATGTTAATCAAAATATATAATCAATACATTGTAAATTAAAATATCATAATCATGACTTCATTACCATGTTTTAAAATATTGACCAAAAATAAAATATGCTATTAATAAAATTGGAACGAATTTAAGTTAATCCACCTATAGGTGGCCCTAAGCATTGAAAGACTATGATGTTTAATCTTTAAAGATAATGACAAAACGGATTGACACCCATGGAAATTTTGGATTTATTATTATTCAAGGATAATCCATTACTATAGAAAGATATAATAAACTGCACTTTGAACATAAGGTAAATTGCCTACCATCTTCTAAATACCATATATTCAGATCATAATTAAATTTGATAGATCTTCATAGGAATTAATACCAAATATATTATGGAGGTGTGGCTTATTGTCGCTTTCCTGTGAGTCCAAGGAAAGGGATATTATATTAATAGCATAATTTTGTTACCATAACAATCTTTCAAATTATAGTTATAAGAGGAATAGGTTTGGTAGGTGGATTAGGATTCAATTCATTTTGGGGTTAGGGGTATTAATTTCTCAAAATTAGGGTGCTGATAAATTATTTTCTATGAGAGGTAAAAGTAGGAATGTATAAGCCGCTTCCACACCCTATTAGATAATATAAACTTTTTTTTATATCGGGGCCTACCTGAAAATCTAATTTGTATTTGAAAATACTCCAATTAGTTTTTTTTATGTTTAAAAATACATCTCTTTAATAACTTTTTTTTAAAAGTTCCAAACCTACTCTAGGTCCAACTTGAAAAATAAATTGAAATAATTTTGAAACACGAGAGATAAATATTTGTGATATATTCTTTTATTTTTGGCTATGAAGTGATAACTAAGAGTTAAACTGTACAGAGGCGGTTTGGTCTTAAGAATCGGTTACTTGATTAGGTCTGATTTTTAAAATTAATTTTCGATGTTTCAGTACTCTCTGGATTGATAGAAAAATATTTTTTAAATTATATATATTATCAAATTATAATCAATAATTCAATTAACTTCAATTCCTAGTGATAAGATATTTTTCAAAGCAGGTGTTATAAAGAAGATAAATGATTATCAAGCAAGATTTTACCAATCCAGTATAATGTATAAACGATAATCCTTGAACTATTATGCGTACAAGTACGTACGGCTTGCCCACAAATGTTAAAAAGTTTCTCATATTTTTTCCCCACCTTAATAAATCCAATTAGATGGAAATGAGAAAAACCTAGTGTAGCTCTGTTGTTCCTACAACGTTGAGAGGGCGAATGCGCTTTATCACGTATCACGTATAAAAATATTTTTTCTTATCTTGGTAAATCTGATTTTATTATTCTGTAATATAAATATAATAATTACTCGTGAGCTATCATATTATATTATTTTTATATTTGTAAATAAATAAAAATATTTTGCTTATACTTAAAATCTATGAATAATTTATCGATTAAGCAGGACCAAACCGCGACTTTGAGATAAGTTAAATTTTCGTTAAATCTTTAAATTTTGGCATTTTTTTAAATTTTTAAACAATCCATCAACCATATACATGCATCAAATGTAAAACATTAGTTGACTCCAAAGGGAGACATGGTCTAAATTGTATATATAGTAAGGCAGGCATGCAAGGCATGCAGCAATTAATTTAGCTATTAGCCGTTCTCTTACCAGGGCCCGAATACCAAACATCCTGGAGCCTACAAATTTATCGTTAGATGATGGCTTAAGACCTGATGGCTTAACTTCCGTGCCATGGTCATAAGGGAAATCCTTAATTTGGGACTTAACATGCGTATCTTCTTTCCCAAAAAATTTAAATTCTAATCCGGTTGATACAGCCGAAAAAAAAACAATGAAATATTCCAAATTCACAAATTATATTTTTACACCGATTGTTATCTCTTCCCTTGGACATATGCCAAGTGGAACATTAAAGTTTTTAAAAAATATAGGGGATAAGATAAGAGCCCTTACATCAGAACCTAAAGAATTTTATTTTATAAAACAAAACCTTCAAATAACAATTTTAAAATATAATTACGCAAGTTTTTTGGGAACTTGTAGTCCCACCTCGGTTTTTATATAATATTGTTTTATTTTCTTTTATAATATATAATTATTAAAATATATTATTAGCATATGGTCAAAATTATAATGTTTATTCCTTTTTATAACTAATAAAAACGCTAAATCAAGAAAAAAAAAAAATTTTATAATAGAAAGAATGTTAAAAGTCTATTAAGATATGTATCTTCACTCTGTTAAAAAGGCTAAATTATGATTATTTTATATTTTGCTAAAGTTCAAGAATTTATCATTCCAATACAATTTCAAGCAAAAAGGTATCTACAAGCTGAGTTTCAAAGTTTTGATATGCAGAACCTGGTCTAATGAAACTATTAAACATGTAAAAATAGGTTTACACACAAATTATATTTATTTTTATAAAAAAACTTTTTAGGCCATTACTAGGAAATTTAATATATCATCTTTTAAACCCAATTTTTTAGTACCATTTTACCTTTATTTTTTCTCCATCCTAAAAATAAGCAGTGGCCCCTACAAATGATAGGGAGGGGGGTTAGAAGCAACTAAAACTTATTTGTTTATATTACCTCATCTACTTTAAAAATTTTCTGCTTTCCCATATTTATGAATTTCACACTGCTAAAATGGTCTCAATAAAATAATTAACTATTTTTTGGGGGAGAGGGAGTATCAGGGAGTATTCTGCTTTTATCGCTCAGAAAATTTAGGGCCCACTGAAAATGAGAAAATTATGGAATTTCTAAAAAAAATACACATATATATATTTTATACCGCTTTTATTATTAAAAAATATATTATATATTTTAAATTAAAAACATAACTCTAGTTGATAAACCTCTCAATAATTACTATGGTAAATTCTTTTTAAAAATTATCCATATATTTATATTTATTAAATCTCTGAGACATTTTTAATTTATATAGAAAGGCATATACGTGATAAGAATAAGATATTATTAACGCCATATTAACTTATTATAAAGTAAAGTACTTAATTCATTAAATTTTATCTACAAATATATGTTAAAAAAATATGTAGTGCACTTTAAACATTACTCGATATTTTGCACTTTTTAATGATCTGATTATTTATATAATTTATTGTATACTTGGGTTAATTATATAAATTTTATAAAATAAATATAAATCCGAGTGTATAATAAACGAGAAAGTAGAAAGATTTTAAAACAAGTACAAATATTAGCAACAGTAATCCACCAACACCCATAGAAATCAAATATATTATCATATTGAATAATATAAAATGTTTTAGTTGGATGGCATAAAAAAAACTAATTATAATTTAACTAGGCAAATTGTGTAAATTTTAATAGATTCTCTATATCAATAACTTCAAAAAGAAGTACGGAAACCATTTTGGATTATATCGACCAGATGCATATATAAAAAAGTATTATATATTACATAACTGTGTTCACAGTGTATTTGAAACATTAATATTATTTTGAAATAGCTGTGTTATTAAATAAAAAGTGATATTAATCCCTCTGAATTTAATATAAATTCATTTTCTCGGGCCTTATGAATATATTTTTCATCTATGTAAACTGGACAGGTTTAATCTAAAAAAATAATAAAATAATGTAACATAAATTTTTCGGTATTTTTATGAAATTAAAAATAGGTTCCGATTTTGTAATATATGCCAATCGATCGACTTACAAAAATAATCCAAGCTTGGACATAATGGTATTTCCAAAAATATTTAAGGGTATGAATTTAATGCTATATTAATAAATCACTTTTAAATTTGATTTTTTTTTTCAATAAAAAAAATTAATTGTTTGTTAATATGATTTTAATTAATATTTTTAATGCTTTACCGTATATAGAAGTTTTTTTATTATTTGATAATTTTCTGATAGAAATAAAATAAAATATTTATTTATGTTTATGACCCTAACTCCAAGTAGTAATTCTTACATAAACTAACCGTAACTCTCATTAGGCTCAAACTTTTGTAATTAGGAATTAATTTTATAGGGATAGACAAATTTCAATTTTAATATTTATAAAAATATTAATATTATGATTATAAAAACTAGGGCACAATGAGTGTAGCATATTAAAAATAGAGTTATATTAATGGTTTATAAAATAAATAATTTGGTTTAGATAAAAAAAAGAATATAATATCATGGGGTTCATGGCAGCTTCATTCAATATCCTCTAGGAAAAACTTTAAAATATTTTCCTCTATCCATTTTATATTATTCATATAATTCATTTTATTAAATTTTTATTTACTGATATTTGCTTTAACATTTTGGGTCGATTGAATTTTTGGTTTTCCTTTCTTTCGCAACACGTCTAAATTCTACACCTTATTTATATATTTTAAGGCCTTTTCATCATGTATGTCTACCGTGCAACCTTAGATTCTTCACCAATGTAGTCTAATATGACCATGTTAGCATTATGACCATGTTAGCATAGTAAAACAAGGTTATATTTTGAATCCTCGAAGTTGACATTAAATATATTTATGTTTTTCTTTGAAGATATCGATGACCTGCAGAGATCAGGACCATAGTTAATATGAAATCAAATGATACGGTATAAGCAAGAAAAAACAGTGGCAGCAGGGTTGGCCAATTCAGTTAGCTTATAAAATATTGAATCCGTGTCGCTATTCTAAGACAATATATCTATAACAAACACTGCAGATCGGTGTGAAGAAACAATGCAACTTGCTCCTTATCCAAAAGTTAAAAAGTTTAGTTATCTCTAATCTTCAATACATTAAGTCGGATAGTTATGCAAAATCGCTCCACTCAATATTTTAGCCAGAAAATTGCCTAATCATCTAGCATGCATTTTTTCTAAATAAAATACTTAGTTGGGCGGTCATTATGAGCTTAAGAGTAACTCAACTTACCTGAATCGGCAAGTTTAAGATATCTATGGATCAAGGAACTAGGTAAGCCACAACTTGGATCATCAAATCTCTAAGGACAATGTTGGATAATAATTCGCAATGACATGACCCAAAGAACTCTATGGGAGAATAGAATTCGTTTCAAAGTCTCAACCTAGTTTTAAAACTAACATGATGAAAAAGATAAAGAGTTTGATTAGCATAATACATTCACCTGGCCAATACCAACAAAAGACATTTAATAAACAGGAAGCATATCATGATTGAATATTAATCTAGGTAATTTGTTTTGGAAAAAACTGTCAATAAAATTGAACAGTAAACGTCAACTTTATGACATTATTATGAAAGTAGTAATATCATATTATGGATTAATCTGGATTTTGGCTTTTAATCCATTTAATACCTAGCAAATTACTTGTTTTTAATATATATATTAGCTTTAACAGAAAATTAATTTATTTTCATATCGCCGAAGGAATATATCTACCCTACTTTTTCGTAACATTTATAAAATATACATGTTAAAGCCGGATTTAATAGCGAAACCTTCCAGCTTTTATAGCTGGACACCTCTTCCCATATGAAATTTACTTAAATAAGCCAAAGGAGCCACAATTTTTAAAATTAACTTCCTTTTTTTCATCAGGCAATTTTTTTTATTTGAATAATCTATAGAATAATCAAAAATAATTTATGCACAAAGAAAATGGCTTTATAAAAATTAAATGTACATAACCCCAAGATGTTGAAAATAGTTTTTGTATAAAAACATTATATCTTTTTGACATTGGCTTAAAATGGATTTATTACCCAACTAACACTTAATTAAATATGTGTATAACAAATGTAAAAATTATGAATTTTTTGAACATTTAAATATTAGTAAGATAGCCAGAGATGGGATGAAAAGCTTAATAGAAATTTAAATATATATATGGTGATAAAAACTGGGAATTATTCTGTATTACAGAAAAATCTCTTTATTTGATCATTTATGAATTTTTTAATATCAAAAGATTTCCTATATATACTATTAAATTAAATTGAAATAAATGGGCTCGGAGCTTGTTTTTTGAGATTTTGTAGTTTGAATCTGTAATTTTTAAAATTTTCTTCATTTTTATCGACATTTTTTTCAAATAGAAATACTCCGTCTATCTCTTTAATTATAACAATGCCTCAGATAGTTTATCAAGAATTTAAATTGGGAAACAATTGGTTGTCGGCAATTCCCAATAAAAATCTTGGTCTTTCCCTAATGAAGAGCTGCACAACGCTCTTTTGCTTTGTTATGTAAAAAATTATGCGAAGTAAGTGACGTTTTTAATGTACCCACTTCTTAATAAAAGCCATATCAAAACCGGTGCAATTTTCATGAGAGCAAGTTAACCTAACCCTTCTAATCTTTTTATTATTTTTTTTTTGTTTTATATTTTAAAATAAATTTTTTTATAATTAAAATTTTTTTTTATGGGTATATTTGTTTAAATTTTGTTTTTAAATATATAAGTAAAATATAAAAGTAAATTAAATATTAAATTAATATATATCAAAGAATTTTATTTTTTTAAACAAAATATACAAATTACCATTTTAAATATAATTATTCATGTTTTGGGGAACTTGTATTCCGTTTTTATAAAATGAGTTATTTTTTTAAATATTTTTTAAAGAATTATTTGTGTATCATTTGATACATTATGAATTTGATAAAAATAATATATTTTTAAAAAAATATTGGTTGGATTGTTAATAATTATCATTGTCTTTAGGTCAATTAAATGGTATTTTATGTTGAAATTATAACAATACTTTTTTTTAGTAAGTTTTTATATTTTAAATTGATAATTATTATCTGTATTACATTATCAAGAAATAATGGTAGAATATCTATTTTATTATTTTGTTTTAAAATGGTCATTATAAACATTGTCATCTTTGTAAATTATATTATTAAGAAATAGTGTCAATCACGATTATGACGATTGTCACTCTTGGGAATTATATTATCACTCAAATCATATCAAAATAAAAAAATTTTTGGAACAAAAAATTTAAAAGTCAAAATGACTATTATGCAAACGTGCTAAAAATTATTTTTACTATTTTTTTATTAGAAGCTCTCAAAAATGGGAAAATATCAGAGAATAATAGCAGAATGTCTTTATTGGTGATAGCTTATCATCACAGATTAGCTAAAATGGAAGGTTAATATTTTATTTTTTTTGCAAAATATTTTAAAAGATAAATTTTCAGTTTTAATCGTCATTGAATAGTTTCCCAGTAAAAATTTCCAGAAAAAATTGCTAAACAATATATTTCTTATATGTGTATATTCTAGATATCCCATATGCAATATTAATTGATTTTAGTTAAGACATTTCAATATATACCGGTGTAATTAGGGATTTATTGCTAAAAATGGGCAATCTTGGCCAATTTTAAAAATTTTCTATAAATATTTGCGATATTTAAAAAAAACTCCATAGAATTATAGGAAAGACCTAGTGATTTTCGGCGTAATTAATTTCTTCTAAATATTTTTAAACTAATAAATTTTCATATTTGAAATTTGCACCAAATTGTTAAAATGAATTGATTTCACTGTAGAAATGTTAAACAAGTTGGTAAAATTTTGTAGTCGAATTAAATTTATATGATATACATTAATGATTCCACATAATTTTGTTTATTTTTTCTTTAAATGATATAGCGCAAAAGATGATAACTTATATAATAGAATATAAAACTCCTGAAATGAATAATTCTCACTATAGATTTGTTATCAATCATAATTCCAGAAGGAAAAGTATATTTAAATTGACAAAATATATTTTTAATCTTATCTTTGCACAACTGCACAAATTATTTCAAAATTTAAAAATTCCTTATTTTCTTTTATATAAAGTAAACATTATTTATAAGAGCAAAGAAATATTAGTGGGCTACGTTTCGGTAAATTTTACTTTATTATTATAATTAATTAATTTCCTATTTGTTACTCCAAAACATCCAGATTATTTGAAAGAAATTTTGCAAGGAATAGAAGGTATAATTATAAAGCCGTAATTTTAAAAACAAACTGAACTTTGTTGAATGAACTCGTTCATATATATATTATTAGATTTGAAATTCCATGATCACTTGATTAAGTTCGGCTAAAGACCCTTTTTAATATTTATTAAAGATCAAATAAAAAATGTATCAATCAAAGCCCTTGGATCTGGTCAATTTTTAGCTTATCTACAGATATCTAGCACTATCATTAAATATTATTCCAGCCACCCAGCGTGCTATATTATATTTGGTAATGATTTATTGGGATTCAGTCCCAGGTTCTGTTTAGCGGGGCAAATAATGATGATCAATCACTTTTCAGTACTATTTTTACTTGGTAGTTCATCTATCACCGATTTTATGAATATTCAAATAGTGATATAAATTAAATAGCAACTGGCTTGACGATCGCCACATATTTTAATTTATTTCTAAAAATTTATACATATTATTATTCTAAGATTCCATGTTTTCTTCTTTAATGCTTTTTTTAATTTAAAAAAATGATTTCTTTAAAAATAATTGATTTAAAAAATATATATAGCTCTTTATTACCAGATCGCAGCACATTCTTAAATTACTTTTTTAATAATATTCAATTGTCTTAGAAAGAATTTAAACATTCATCTGCCCATGGAAAAAGGATTGATATGAGATTATACCTTAATATACAAAGATTGTTTAGATCCCTTTATTTAGCGGAGTTTTTTTTAAAGGCCATTTGTTTGCCTTAATAAATATTTTTATTATAGATTTAAGAAACAATATTTTCAGTTTTCAAAAGATCAATTAATTTTAAAAATTTCAAAACTTTATCGATATGAAACAAAAAACGTGTTCGAGGCCAAAATAAATTTTTAAAATATATTTTATGAAAGTTACAAAACAACACAATGTTTTCATATAGTTTTATTAATTTGTGTATACGTTTTATAAAAAATATACAATTTTTTATTATATAATAAAGATTTAGCAACAGATTTACCTATTCCAGGTATTATAGTTATTATTTCTTTTTATTAAAAACTTTATCTACATTATATATAATATTTTATAAACATTTTTTATAAGATACGAATGTTCCTGCTTTAGGAGATGATAGTATTTCTTTTCATTATTAAAAAAATATATATAATCAACTTTGTATATTTTTTAGATTTTTTCGAGTTTGTTGAAAATTTAGAATTTGCCGAGGACATAGGTTTATAGGTGAAAAATAAAATTGTTTTTTATAGGCTTAAAGGAATCTTATAGAATATCTAATAATGAATGTAAATTATACGGAAGGGGATAGGAAATGGAATTTCTAGGATTAAAATTCTTTGTTCCCATTTATATTTATATGTAACATATTTTTAAAATATATTTTATAAGTGATCAATGATGTTACATTCACTGAAGGTAATATTTCTTTACATTATTAAAAATATAATATAATCTATTTTATATTAGATATTTTGTTGCTTGCTACAGATGCAGGAATTGCTGATGAATTAGGTTTATGGGTGTTATATTTTCTTCCTATCAAAAAAAAATTCCTTTTTATACGTTTAAAGGGATCCTATAGAAATTCCTAATAAAGAGCATAAATAATAGGAGTCGGAAATAAAATTTTTACTTCCTTACCCAATGAGAAATATTTTCTTTAAATTTCAGTAATAAGAGGATTTATAGTAAAACATATAAATAAAAAACGTTTTTATAAAACTGTTAAAATTGCAATAGTTATTGTAAAAATATAATAATAAATTTTTAGAATATAAATAAAAACCATATTTACGTTTTGTATTTACACGCTTTTTTTCGTACAATTTAATTGCATAAGATAGGTTTAAAAATTAAATATATATTAATAAACGAAACTTAAGTAAGATTTATATTATCAATTGCTATCAAAAAATGAATACGATCATACAAATTATATAATTTAAATTAAATATACGAAGTTTACCCTTATTTTGTACCGAAACTCACATAATAAGATTACAGGATATGTAAAAAACATTTCAATTCAAACATCATAATTTTATCATTCTTTCAAACAAATTCATTCTAAAACGAACTTTTTTTTCTAAAAATCTATATAAATATATTTAAGGATGTTTGTATTTTTTTCCGTATATAATTTACAGAATCTTTATGAATTCTTTTTAAAATATATTTAATATTTCCAATTGATCACATATTTTAATTTTAAGAAACCTTTTAATTTTATTTTTTATTTAAAAAAAATCGTAGTATAGGAAGTACCACATGAAATAGTGGTTTCTAAGAAAAATAAAATTTCAAAAAATATATGGAAAATAGAAAAAAAATTAGACATTATAAATATGGAGTAGTCATGTACAAGTATGTGTAATATTTTTTCATATAAATTTTTAATGACTTTTAATATTTTATTAAAGATCAACAAGGTAAAATCTTAAATTTTTATATAAAAAATTCTAAATTAATATTTTATAATAATTTTTTCCAAGTCGAATTTTTGATCGATCCTGAAGGTAATTATAATTTGTATTTAATTTTATAATGCAAACATATCTAAAACATTTTTCCAATTTTTTGCTTTATGTTGCAACAAGTTTACCTACAATAAATTTATATATTTTTAATTTGCTAATAATTAGTTAATATAATGACTATAATTTAATGCAATTATTTTTACTAAAAATAGACAACGACTCTTATAAAATTTAAGGTATTAAAATAAATTTCTGAGAAAAATTTAAATTTCTGTGAGAAAATAAATCATTCTTTAGGAGGTATTTCGGATCTTTTCCATATTCGCGATTTTTATTTTTAAGAAAAAAACGAAATTTAAATCCTCGAGATTTTCTTTGACCTTTGTTGTTGGGGTTATTTTAAAGGTTTTTCTTAAGATGGCAAGAAATCTAATGTTTTAAACTGATTTAACCAATATTTTTAAAACTAACCAAGATATAGGTCTTATCAATGATTTAATATTCAGACTTTTATGTTTCGCACAAGCTATGAAACCTTTTTTAAAATAAATAATTGGACACTTTCTATTTTCCCCAGAACGTTAATTATTTCTGTTAAAAATTTTATCTTATAGTCTTAGTTATGAAAAATCGATCGAAGGTGTTTTTAATAAAGAGGTATGTTAATGTTTTGATGAGACTCGTGCATGAAGAATATTATGAAGTTGTTTATTGTATGGTGATAATTTTAATGAAGTACTATATATAAACCAACACAGTAAATCAAATCATATTGATCTAAAAATACAAAATAATACATTGCTTATATAATAAAATATTCAATTTAAATTATAACCGAAGGTAAAAAAAAGACCTTTCGAAGTAAATTAACTTGTTTAATTGTTTTTGAATGTCATTAACAATAAAACCATAAGTATAATTGTTTTTTGTATGTAAACAATTAAAACTAATAGTTTAAAAAAAGTTGAAAAAATATTTAAAACGACTTCTTAACACATGTAAAGAAATTACCAAAATTGGCATATTTGAAATGGGTCCATTTTGGGCACATCATATATTCGATTTATTCTTTTTATTTGGGAGTATTTAAAAAAAATTTATTGCGTAAACATTGAAAATTTTTATTTATTATACAGACAACATTTTTTATTTTTTTTATAGTCGCTTTACCCCAAGATGATAAATAACAACATATAAATTTAAGAAGTAAAAAAATGATAAAGAGATTAATTTTAAAATACTCCCACTCTCTTTCAAATTGCAAAATGTTGATTATAGTGGTTATGAATAGTTAGAGGCATTATCAAGTCTTAACCTACCTCATATATAATCAAAGCAGACACGCAAGACATGTAGCAATTAATTAAGTTATTATCCGTTTTTACGAGAATTCGAATACCATAAATCATTTAACTACTTTAACGTCTTTAGACAAATCCTTAATTTGAGACTTCACATGCGTCTTTTTTACTTCCAAAAATTTGTAATTCTAATTCGGTTTATATAACCAAGAAAAAAAATCTTAATTAACAAATTATTTGTTTTTATCAATCGTTATCTTATGCCTAAACATATTTCAGGTGAAACTTAAAATCTTTTAAAAAATATAGGCGGCCTTACATTATAATACAAGATATTTTAAAAATTAAAATTACAATATTAAAATTGAATTATTCGTGTATTTTTGGAACTTGTAGCTAAATCCGTTTTTTGATAGAATGAACGTTTTTATTTTATTATTTATCGTTCTTGATTGCAAATTATAATTATATATTATTAAGTTTATAAATAGATATATTATAAAAAATTAATCATTTACATTGATTATAATAGCTATCTATGAAAATATTCTATCTAGACGGGGACATATGGAACCTCTTATATTATTTATACTTAGTCTGTAATAAAAAAGATTTATTATAGGTGCATTATATGCAGTTTTGATACTTAGAGCTTACTTTATTTTTATCTTTGAGATATCAGGATAAATTTTAAAAAGTAGCTTAACGATATTGCGTTTCTTTAAAAAAATATAGATTTTGGCTACTTCGCTACTAATAAAAATGAAAATTATTTATATAAACAATAATTATTATTATTATATTTTATAATAATTTTGTAATTAATTTATAGTATTACCAGCTGATTTGAATTCAAAGAAACTTTTAAAATGCATTTTAACGAAAATTGATTAGGTGGAGCTTTTTTAAATAGAGTTCAATAACATTAAATATTTGCATGAAGCAAAATGTTGAACCATAATTTTAAGATTCAGTAGAGTATATTTTAGACAAAATTTGGCAATAGATAAAAATTTATTAAAGTATCTAAGGGAAATATGATAAAAAGAAAATTTTTTATCTTTTTAAATTAAAGATAAAAATAATATTTTTAGTGGAAGAAATCATCAGTAAATTAAAAATAAATATAATTTTTTTTAATTTTCTTTACATTTTATTAGATGGGTTTATATAAAACTTTATATTTATATATTTTAAAATTTATGAAATGGCAAATAATAAAAATAAAATATAAATAATAATTATATATGCCTTCTCTTATTTTTAAAATAATAACTCAAATAAAAAACAATTGAAAGGAAAAAAACTAAAAAAAATTATATTTTTGGAAATATAAATAAGGGTTATTAATATCATAATATAATTTTATATATTTCCCTTAAAATAAGAAGATTTTTAATATCTAAGATTATTATATACTAAAGTATATTTATTACTTATATTAAATATATTATTATATTTTATATTATATATGAAAAGCAATGATTACAAAATATACTTGCTTTAAATCTGATCGATTAATATATTTTACGATAATCACCTCATTAATTTTATATTCAAAAATATATATGTGCTTCTTTTATAATTAAATTATTATAAATATATTCACTTACTCCTTATATAAATTATCGTTTATAAGATAAAATTTAAAATACTGTATAAATTCTAAATATGATATTTTAAATTAGTTCATTACAATTTGTTAAAATTTTTTTTTAGTAATTTTTAATTTTATAAAACAAATACTATAGTATACAATAGGCTGTGTCCAAAACTAAATAAAATATCGAAAGTTTTAAAAGTTTTGAAAAATGTCCAAACTTCATTAATAATATTTTTAAATTTTCGCAAATTTTATACATTTAAAACATTCACAATTTTAATAAGAAGAGTAGTGCTATATCTTTTAAATATTTAAAAATTCTGAAAATAGACTGAGGCATAGATTTTTCAAATGTAGAACAAATATGATAAATTGAAACATATATTAATTTTTTTAGAAATAAAAGGCTTTTAATTGATAAATCAAATTGTATAACTTAATTTTTATGAAAAACATCGTTTTCAAAATTTTTCATGTCTATAATAATCAATAAATTTTTTTATTACACTTGATAAATAGTCATAAATTTATTCTTGTATTATAGAAAATTTGCTTAAGAAAGTTAAAAGTTGTAACAAGAAAGACTTTACAATATACCTAATAAATAGCCTTAAATATTATGCAGTTTAAATATATAGAGTAAAGTAAAATACAATAAAAATTTAAAAATTAATGTTGATTATATAAAAATAGAAAAAAAAGATAAGATTCTTATATAGATAAAAAATTTATAAAAAAACTATAGTAATGAATCATATTAAAATGACATATCAATAAAATAAATCATTATAAATAAACCATATAATGAATAATTATGAGTCAAGTTTGTCAAGCATCAAGTTAGTTCTCCTCTCTTATTTATGGAGGTGGGCTTCAAGTCTGTGGATACATCTGGCGGGGTCGTGTCTATTTTTAAAAAAATTCAGGCCGGGTTAGTTCGGGCTTTGGAATTTTTTTAAATATATATAAATATATCAATTTTATGTTAAATTTTTATATAAAATAAATATATTTGATTTTATTTATAAAAACTAGAAGCCATATTACATACATTTTTTATTTTGAGTAATTATAAAAATGATCTAAAATGTCAATCTTAGATGTATCAATATTTAAGCGATTGAACTATCTATAAACTATTCTAGGTTTAAAATTTTTAATCCTAAACATATAGCGATCACCTTTACCTTCTCGTTATATTTACAAAATTAAATAATTTTTCTATTATTTAAAAATTATAAAAAATTAATTAAAGTTTTTAAAACTATCTAATTAGTTTAACAATATAAATTTATCATTAAATTTATAAATATCTAATTCAACTATGCCAGAAAATATTTACAATTTATTTTATTGTTATTTAATAACATATAATTTTAAGAAAACATTTAGAAATATGCTTTTACTGAAATTGTATCTTGCTAGATAAAATATTTTTTTGCTATATTTTTTCTTTTTTCTAAAGTTGTGAATGGTAATATTTTTTATTAAAAACATTTTATAAATATATCTCAGTTAAATTTTTTAAATTGTTTTAGAACTGTCTTATAATTATTATAAGATTTTTAGATGATTTCTAAAACCTTTTTTCAAAACTAACTCATTTATTTTTTAGCTAATGAGGGAATTTAATTTAATTATTTATAATTATGTTGAATTTTAATTGAATGAAAAATATGCAATAATTTTATTTTTAAAGTGACATTTTTTTACAATTAATAAATCAATGATTAGAACTTTTTAAATTATATTAAAATATTTTAGTTTTGTATTATTTTGTAGATCGTTATTGTAAATTCAAAAAATAATAATTTTTTTTATCTCAACACGTATAAAAAGATTACTTAATATATTGTAAAATGCTTATGTCAAGAAATGTAAAAATGACTATTGTTAAATTGTTTCAATCTGGTTACAGCATAAAATAAATTTTTTTGATATGTAATTTTTTAATGAATTTCTACAATTAAAAAAATAAATTTAAATATTTATACAAATTTTAAAAAAATTACCATCAATTCTCAATAATTGACACTCTTGAATGTGTCAAATCGTCAGATTTATATACTGTTGTAAAAATTAAGCTAAAGTTATCTCAAATATTAAAATAACAATGAATTTCAGTATTTCTATACGATTATTGTTTGTTGTTTTATTATGATCTATAACTAAAAGAATTTTATATTGCTTGAAAAGGAAAACGATTCTACATTACATTATATAACATTTATAAAATTTTAATACAACTAAATCTAAATAAGTAGAACTGGCACCCATACACTCGATATAATTATTTGAAACAATGTTTTGAAAGGGGATTATTCTAATATTTATTCACAATATCAGAGTTAACTATAAATATAAATTATCATATTATTTTATTTTTATTATTTTTTCAATTTTCAGATATTAATGAGAATTTTTCTCCCAAATTGGAAGGTTTTTTTCTATATAAAAGATAATGCATATTGACCCAATAATGGTCACACTTTTCCAGATGATAAATATTTTTGATTTTTTATAATTTTATTTATTTTAAACTAACTGAGAAATCATCAATAAAATTAGCACAAAAAAATTATCCTAAATAGAAAATTTTAACCGTTGAATATCTCCAACATTGACCATTAGGGGGTATAAAAATAAGATGATTATTTTAAAATTTATTTACATAATTTACATTTATATAATATACAATGTTGTAATTTTTATATTTTATGAAATTAATTAAAACAATCAATATGATTTCCTATTTTACATATGTTACATATATATCTTGTCATACTATGCAAAAGCTTACAACTTTGACGTTTGTTATCGTGTAACAAAATGATTTATTTAGTATAACTACTTAATAATTATTCCGAATAACTTGAATTTTAGAACAACTTATTTGAACCATGTTTTAAATAAAAGATATTATTCTAATATTTATTCCCAATTTTCGAGTTAATCATAAATATAAATAATCAAGACTGCTCTAATTTTATTTTTATTATTTTTTTCAATTTAGCAGATATTACTGAGAATTCTTTTTCCGAAGACATTGAAGGTTATTTTATTAAAAATTCTTAACTTTTATATTTCTTATAACGATATTATATCTAATTATTGAGTCAATAAATGCACATGATACTGCAAGGCAGACAATTTAGATTTATAATATTAGAATTCTTTATTTTATTAGCGGATACAAAAATTAATACATATTATTTTAAAATATCTATAATAATGCTTATATTTTAGAAATTTGTCTTCTGTTTTTATATTTTAAAATATAATATAATTTTTGAAAAAAATTGAGAAAAATTCAAAGAAAATTTCCATATTTTACGATTATGATTTTTTTGTCCTTTAAATTAATATTTATAATATATATTGTATTAAATGTCTATTAATATCATGGTTGGTATTGTAAAGTATATGTTTATCAACAATTACAATATTGGAGAAAAGACATCTTTATCAAAGTGCAGAGGATTAAGATCACTTTGGGGTAACTACTAAGAATTCTATTCTTAGTTTTCTTTTTAGGTTTAATTTTTATATTGATATATAGCATTACCTAAATAAGTGTCGGAGTTTCGCCAGTATCTTGGAAAGATCTGTGGGATATACCTACTCCAAAGATCTATATTGAAACCTAATTTGAATAATGAAAAGGAAGCTTTTTATTTTCTATCCTAAAAAAATTAATTTGTGTTTTCAGACAGTACTAAATTAAAGAATATTATCATAATTATATTCAAAAAATATATTTAAAATGTTTAATAATTCTATATAAGATTATCAAAATTATATACATTAAATGTATTAAATATATTGCCGTTAATTTTTGTATAATTTTATAATTCTGTTGACTATTTACTAATATTCATTAAGTAACACGCTAGAGTCATATTTGTTAAAATTTATGGAATTTCTTCATTTTCATTACCCGAATACTCATTTACGAACGATATATTTTTATTTATCCTAACTGTTAAATAATAAAAAAAAAGAAGACAGTTTATATCGCAATTAACAATTGAGTTATTATGACATAAATTTTAATTCATATTTCCACCATAATTTATTGAGGCCTACCTTCTGGCAGAAAATAATAATCAATTAAATATAAAGATTACAAAAATATTAATGTAATAAAATATGTTAGAAGAAGTGGAATTTCTGCCAATGACTTTGATTTTGCCATATAAGGAGTTAGGTTTAAATGGATAAATTTAAAGTCGATAACTCGTCCTTTATTATATAAAATGCCATTTTAACTAATTTTTAGGTGAGATAAGTTGATGTAAAATTTGAGTTGCCAGTGAACACATGATTTTTTTAACTGGCTAGAATTAATATTATAATCTGATATATTTATATTTATTATGAAGTAATAGGGGAAGATGTGTCTGGTAAGAATATTTGTCGGAAAAAATTAAATTATTTTATTTAAAGTATTACTTTAATTAAGAATATATAAAATAAACTAGATTCAAAGGAATAAAGATAATTGAGTATATGATGTAAAATGAAAAATAAAAGAAAGAAAAATAATTCTCCAATTTTGAAATTATGGTCTTCGAGATATTTTTCATAAATTTTAACAAGTTCTTTTTCAATGTAAATTCCGTGCACTTTCGCTATTATTTTGAATAAATTTTTATGATCTATTTAAGACCAATTTAAACAAAAAAATAGTTTCTTTTTTTTTCTTTCTATCTTTCTTTGAATTTTTATTTGGAAATTTGTAATTGTTAAAAAAGATTATATTAATTATATATAAATTCTATAATAAAAAATGTCAAAGTGTTTTTAATCAATTCGATAGCCGATTTTAAAAACGGTTAATATTTAGGCAAAAAAAATATGTAATTTACTAACAGAAATGTAAATTATTATATTTAGCTAAAAATAATAATATCAGAGGCCATTTAATTATTAATAATTATCAAAATATTTTGATATTAGATGAAACTAAAATTCGTATTCATTAAAAATACATTGTGTTTTGAGGAATACATCTATTAAAGTTCTAGTTTTAAAAAAGTAAGATATATTAAATATTATACAATTAGACGAATAAATATTCTATTTAATTTTAATATATTACAAATATGTGTAATAACAATATATATGGATAGGAAATAAACATGATAAACACATTACGTCGTTTAAAAATTTTATTTTCAAGGTCAATATTAAAAGATTACTATAAGACAAATTTTTGATCAGAAATATTAAAATATTTATAACTATTTAAAAAAAATAATATTTAGGTAAATTTTTTATCAATAGTCAGACATAAAATTAGAACAAATCATACTTATATCAAGCCCTTGGCTTAGTTCATAAGCTTATATATTTTATCAAAGATGCGCCTACCAATCTAACTAATTTTAAGAGCTTTTGTATCTTCATTAAAGTAAAGATCCATTATATTAGGGTTATAATATCTGGGCATAGATTCTAACAAATATTAGTATATAGTTTAGAAAGAATTCTTTCAAGTTAAAATCCGTTTGAAGATTTTTTTCAACAGAAATTACGAGAAACGGTTTTTCCATGTCAAATTATTTGAAATATTTTAGGTTCATTTTTTTAAAATCATGTTTTTTAATAAATTTAGCAGGGTACTGCTGAGCAAATAATTATTATTATGTAACCATTGAAATACTCGCTATGATAAGATTTGATATTTCTTAAATTTATAGTAAATGTTTATTCAAAATTAAAAAAATTAAAATCGAAATTTCAATCGTTACCATACCCTATGTCTTGTTCTGAGACCCTCAATTTCATTATAAGCAAAAATGAGGCAGATCTCAGGACACCAATAAAGTATTTTACCTTAGTAAGCAGATTTCTCTCGAAATTTGCTGGTCCAATTTTTAAAGCATATGTACCTTTTTTTAATATTTTTTGCTTAGTTGTTTTTTAGGTTTTTCTTTATAGATTATATATATTTTTTTAATATTTAGTTTTTTAAAAATCCTTATATATTGTATAAAATAGATTTTTAATTTCAATAATGTATATAAATGTTCATTGATTTTTGTAAAAAATAAAATAAAATTATCAAACAAAAAAAAAATATTAAAAAAAAATTGAAATTTTATAATTTATAAAAAATTTTTAAACAAGATCTAGAAGATTTTGCTTACGGTAATAATATTGCTAATATAGATATAAAAACAGATTTTCCAAGTCTATAACATTGACTAGTAGACTTCAACAAATTATTTTAAAATGTCGAAATATAACCCTTTGGTCACAATTCTACCATATTTTTTAAATTTATATGCCGCAAAACTTCCATGAAATCTTTCACATTCTAAATATTTTTCACAATGTTTTTAACATACAAAATTATGTATTATATCAAAAATGTAATTTCAAAATAATCTTTCTATTGAATAACTCTTTTTAAAATTTATTATGTCTTAAAATCAATAAAAAAACTGAATTTTAAATGATTAATGGCCATAACATATTAACTAATTTATACATCATTATTTAATCCTTAACATATTTTTTATAAATATTTGAAAAATAATATAGAAACATAAAAAAAAACTAAAAATAATAAGATAATAAGAACAACATATAATAAAATTTTATTCGTAAAATTAAATTTCTAAGTGAAAAGGAGTTTAACATATATTATAGAAAAATAATTAAGATGAAAAGAATATTTTTTTAAGAAAAATTTATTTTATTAAGAATTGGAAGAAGAAACGGCTCCAGGTAATAATATTTCTTTTGAAGCAAATTAATTTTTTATTTCTATCCTTGTTCAAAATATTAAATTAATACAGTTCTGAATTAGTTAATTTTGTATCATTGTAAAAAAAATGTTTATGGTAAAATAATCGTTTGAAACCCATAAGGTGGGTATAGGTATATTCTACAGATGCAGAAATATATTTCTTATTCATAATGGATAACTATTTCAGAATCTTTTTAGATTTCATATTCCGTTATAATATCATAAAAATAATACATATAAAAAATATGAGAAATAAAGATGAACAGGATAAATTTTATAGGCTTAATGATTTATATTTATGATTATTAATTTTTATTTATATTCACAAATGGCTAAATAATTATATAAGGTTCAGACGTAAGGCTTCCTAATTCCTTACAACTATTATTACCACTTTATATAAATTTTATTTTATACCCAACCTCGACATACAAATTAAATTTTAATATATTAAATAAAATATAATTATGTTATATATATATGTTATAACTATTCCTAATAACTAAAATAAAATTATAAAAAGAAGTAAAAGTTACGTTAGAAAAAAAGGGAGTTAATATTTTAATCTTTTAAATTTTCTAATACAAGAAAATTTCACATTAAAAAATACACAGGTTGTTTTAAAAAAATTCTATAATTATTGATTTAAAATAAACATTTATTTATTCAACTATTTATCTAACTTCGGTCACCATCTAATAATTCAAACTTATATCAAACTTAAATTTTTCCAATTGATTCCCAAAATTTCTAACATATCTCAACCAAAATTCCTTCCTACCTTGTTAAATGACATTGGTATTTTAGTATTTTAATCCTACCCAATATCTGGCTATCCCTTTGACTTTAAACATAATAACCTAACCCTTACACACCACCTTATATATTGCTGTACAACAATCATTAGTATTATAACATTATAGTGACTTGCTCAACAGTAACTTACCCCCAAGATTTCTTTGATTCAATCAATGATGAAATTACTGATCTCAATCAAATATAGTTTTAAATAGATATTGCTGCAAAACAATCATAATACAAGAACTTTATTGTGGCTTGCTCAACTTAACACCAATATTTCTTTGATCCAATCAATGATATTCCTGCACAACAATCATTAATACAAGAACATTATTGTGGCTGCTCAACACTAACATACCACCAAGATGTCTTTGATTCAATCAATGATAAAAATACTTATCTCAATCATATATAGTTTTAAGTTAATTTATCTTCTTGATTTTAAAAATATTTTTAAACATTTTAAAATTCCACAATCATCTAAACCTCAAATTTTAATATATATTTTTCAAAAATATAGATTTTAAGTTAGTTTGTATTATATTTTTTAAAATATAAATTTTTATTTAAACATTTCTATATTATTCTTAATACAACAAAATTTAAATTTTCAATTTAATTTTATAACTTTTATTTATTTATTATTTTTATTATTTTTAAAAAATAATATTTTTGAAAAGTTATTCATTCATACATACCCCCTACCCTATTCCCCTTTTTTTTTTTATTCTTCTAAAATAGGTATGTCAAGCATTTGTAATGCCTGCCATAGAAATATAACCTTGACCCAAGCTATTTGTTTTTATAAACATGGGCCCAGGTCAAAACCATGTATAAACTCTGGTAAACCCCCTTCAAATGAAATTTTGTACAACAAAATTGAAACAACCCCCACTGTAATTCAAAATTTTTATCCTGATTTTTTATGTTAATTTTTTAAAGTGGGAAAAGCCACCAACCTTAATCCACCTACCCCTTAAATCAAGGTCTTTAATTTCTAATTTTTTAACAACACTTACTATGGAAGTTAATTCAAATTTAAATTCCTTTAAAGCTTGGGAGAATCTTTTAACCTTTCCTTTTAAAGTCTTAATTAAACCTACAGATAAAAATAAAAAAACTATTTTGCATGAAAGTATAAAATATAAAATAGACCATTTTTATGATTTAGAAATGGAAAATTACGTTCCTGATGTAAGGGCTACATCTAATTTTGCCCATAAATGTAAAATTATATCAAAAAAAATTGACCATGGGGACGTATGTGGAGCTCTTAAATTATCTTCATCTAATGATAAATTGGCTCCATTTGATGAACATACTTTTACTTTATTAAAAGAATTGCACCATCAGGCTTTTCCTGAAGATCTTCCCATCCCTATAAAATCTAATTTAATCGAAATAGGTAAGGAAGAATTAATTAAAACAGTTTTATCTTTTAATAAAAACTCTGCAGGGGGAATTGACGGTTTTCGCCCCTCTTATTTCCAATTTTTAATTAACCCTAAAATCCTTATCAAGATTCATTTGTAAATTCATTGATAATACTTAGTGAAAATATATTGAACAATGATTTACCTAGTCAAATTCACCAAATTATTTTTGGCGCAAGATTAATTGCTTTTTCTAAGCCTGATAATGGAGTTCGGCCAATTGCAATAGGGTCTTTTTTAGGAGACTTTTAGCTAAGATAATCGTTGAGCGCATCAAACCTGATGCTTCAAAAATGTTCCAAACATATCAACTAGGCTTTGGTACTAAAGGGGGATGCGAAATAGCCGCTCACTCTCTTCGCATATATATCGAAGATCCTCCTCCAGACGCCGTAGTCTGTAAGCTTGATTTTAAAAATGCTTTTAATTCTTTATCCAGAAAAACATTTTTGAACATTTTTTATGAAAAGTTCCCAGTTTATGCAAGATTTATTGAACAGTCTTATGGCTGTAGAACCCCTCTCAAATTCGGGGAATATACAATTCCTTCTGACGAAGGTATTCAACAAGGAGACCCTTTGGGCCCTCTGATCTTTAGTTTAGGTATACATAACCTAGTTCATTGTCTAAAATCCTCTTTTAATTTAGATTTAAACATATGGTATCTAGATGATGGTACCATTTGCGGACTTTCTAAAAATATTCTTGCAGCGATAGAATATATAGAGAAGAATTCTCTAAACATAGGCCTTACTCTAAATAAAGCTAAATCGGAAATATGCTTTTTAAATTCAAATACTCTCATAGTCCAAGGGTTTAAAATCATAAAGAGTGAAATTAATCTTCTAGGTTCACCTTTAAACAGTTTTTCCAACTGTGAGGTGTTCGTGGAAAAATTTTTCGAAGGCTTATCAGGACTTGAAACTATTTTAAACGAAATTCCTTCACACCAGAGCTTTTTTCTTTAAAAAAAATATTTATTTTTACCAAAGATTGTACATATTTTTAGATCTTCTTCCTTTTTTTAAATAATGAAATTATTAATCGTGTTCATGAATTTTTTAGAAGTTTATTAGAAAATATTTTAAATATTAAATTGGACGATTTTAATTGAGGTTTCTCACAATTACCGGTTTAGATTTATATGCTTTAAACCTTCTATCTCTTTCCTCATTTTTGGCATCGCGTTTGATGAATAACGCCATGATATCTTCTTTTATCTCTCCTAAAGATAACCTTTTAAACTCAGCCTTGACAGCCTGGGTATCTTTAGCTCCACCTGAAGCTCTTTTACCCACGATCTTAACACACCAATCTATTTTCGAACCTTTAATAAAAAAAATTTTTTAAATAATCTCATCAAACCCCCCTTTGGAGTATATTCAACCATTACAGAATGCTGACTGTACTAGTGGTTATGAATGGTTGGAAGCATTACCAAGTCGTAACCTAGGTAACCTCTTATCAGATGAACAATTAAGAGTTGCCATAGGCCATCGACTTGGATGTAACATTGTTCAACCACATACATGCATCAAATGTAAAACATTAGTTGACTCCAAAGGGAGACATGGTCTAAATTGTATATATAGTCAAGGCAGGCATGCAAGGCATGCAGTAATTAATTTAGCTATTAGCCGTTCTCTTACCAGGGCCCGAATACCAAACATCCTGGAGCCTACAAATTTATCGTTAGATGATGGCTTAAGATCAGATGGCTTAACTTCCGTGCCTTGGTCATTAGGGAAATCCTTAATTTGGGACTTCACATGTGTATCTTCTTTCCCAAAAAATTTAAATTCTAATCCGGTTGATATAGCCGAGAAAAAAAAAACAATGAAATATTCCAAATTCACAAATTATATTTTTACACCGATTGTTATCTCTTCCCTTGGACATATGCCAAGTGGAACTTTAAAGTTTTTAAAAAATATAAGGGATAAGATAAGAGCCCTTACATCAGAACCTAAAGAATTTTATTTTATAAAACAAAACCTTCAATCACAATTTTAAAATATAATTACGCATGTTTTTTGGGAACTTGTAGTCCCACCTCGGTTTTTATATAATATTGTTTTATTTTATTTTATTTTATTTTATATTTGATGTGAGAAAACTATATATTAAATAAAGAGATAGTTATAATAAAAAAAAAAATATAATAATAATTTATAATTGAATAAATAATCCTTATTTAAAATTGTATACTCAACAGGGTGGCTGGGTAAAATTATTTTTTCCTAGATTTTCGTATAAAAAAAATACTTTAGAAGTAGTTTTTTAAGGTGTTGTACTAGATTATCGTTTTCTAGATATCATGTCGTTGGTCATGAATTGAAAATTTCATATATATAATGTTGGAACTAGGAAAAACGAATTTGAATTTAAGATTTAAACAAATAAAAATGTAAAAATCAAATTAAAGTAAAAAATTGAAAGGTATTTCATAATACCGCTGCTTAATGGTAGGTTTAAAAATTTAAAAAATTTATATCAACTTTAAAAATCTAAATTCAAGTGAAACAAATACATCTTTTTATTTATATTTTGCTCAAATTTATTATTAAATAAATACATTAGATGTAAATTAAAATAACTACTATAAATCATTAAATTACACAATGGGATCCTCAAAGTACTTAAATTTCTTAAGAAAAAATATAACTTATTTTATCTTGCATCTTTTAACATTGACACTAATCAATCTTTATCATTGCTTCAATGTTAAAGGATACAAAAAAATATAAGTATTTGCTTAAGATATTTAATTTTTATTTAATTCTAATTTATTCAAAGAAACCAAATTTAACTTAATGAAAATATAACTCCCTTATCATTATAAAATAGGATAATATAATAGAAAGATTTATAAAAAGATCGTGCAAAATTGAGATTGCTATGACAAGGTCAACAAAAAAAATTAAGTGCCTATATCTTAAATTTATAATGTTTGGTAAGACCATAACTCAAAAATCTAAATGTAAAGTCGATATGAATATATCCACTTATTCCCAATTATAGCCAATTCGCGGCAAATTGTATAAAACACGATGTATTCGAGCTAACTGTGAAGAGTAAGGTTGTTTTTTTTGTTTATTTGTAGATAATTATATTTATCCCCATATCTGAGAAGGGTAACGAAGTGGGATAATAATACCGGACAAATTTTTTTATAGCTTTATAAAGTCTTGTTAAATTTAAAGAAAAGGTGTGCGAGCATAGTTGTTGAGTTTAAATTTATTCATTCTAATGGAAAAAGTGGTCACCTAGAAGTATAATATATGTGTTCTAAAATTTCAGAAATGTATATTTTTGGGATGATATATTTTTTATTAATAAATATAGAGATTTATATTATTATTATTAAAAATTAAAAATTGAACTTATATTTATTAATATATTACAGTAGAAGTTGCTCCAAGTAAGAATATTTATATTTTTAAATTAGATTCATATCATTAATTATGTACATTTCTTTATCAAAAAAAAGTATGATAGAAAATGAAATAAAAATAATCAAAAAATATTTTATATATACGGTTGATATTAAAAATATCTTTTTAATTTTACATATCTTTTTTAACAAGTTATAGAAGAAGAAGCTGCACCAGGTAGGAATATCTAGTTTTTGAAACTAAAGGATGATATAAAATAAAGAAATAACCCTTTCAAGCCCGATAATATAAAAAAAATTAAAATTAAACTTAATACCCAGAACATTTTTATTGAAATAAACAAAAAAATATTAAAATTAAATATATTTTTATAAATATAATTTACTATAGAAAATATATATTATTTGTATTTGAAATATAAAATAATCTTTTATAGTTACCAATGTTAAAAATAAAAAATTATTTTAATTTTGTATTATATATTATATATATTATATGAGTAAAACATAAACCCTTTTACTTAAATAAAAGCAAAAAATTATTACCAGCGGGATAAAAATATTTTAAAAACTTATAAGTTTATATTAATAAAAAACCTTTGATATTATTATTGTCGTCTTATTTTATTTCAAATTTTTTAAAAAAAATTTTTGTCTCAAGAATAAAATGTTTATTAAATTTTCTATTAAGAAGTGGCAGGAATTGGCCTAGGTAAAAATATTTGTTCTATAAAAAAAATTTTTTCACCTACTAAAAACTCTATTTGAATTCGCCAATTAAGTTTTTTCTTAGAGGTCGTATATATGATAAATTCTTTAAATAAAATTGAGAATATAAATTAACCATAGACCCTTTAATAGAATCTAAAATTTAATAATAAGATAATGAAAAAATGATGACACGTTTTAGATTAATAGATTTTAAAAAGCAATGTTTTAATTTGGATAATAAAAAAATATAAAATATTTTAAAGATTATTATGGTAAAATTATTTTAAAAAAAGAACGCTATACATTTATAACTTGTGAACAAGATCGAGTTACTCGCTATTCACGTTACTCATTTTATTAAATATAATATTTTTTTTTAAATATGGTTTTCCACATATATTTATATTTATACAAAAATTGATTTTCAATATCAGATGAACAATGGAACTTAGTATTTAATCATAGCTTTCGCTGTTAAACACTTTCAACTTGTGCAGAGGAATGAGAAGAATATATTAGTTACATTCTGTAAATAACTAACGCCATGAGTAACGATTTTTTTTAATAACGTTACTTTATAGTACAAAAGATAATTGTTGATTTATCTAATAAAAGGATCTCCTACTAGTGATCTGTATATGGCCTAATTTTTCAAGCCCGGCCCGATTCGAAATTTATTTAAAAAAGTTTTCAGCCTGGCCCGAACTTATATTTTTTTTAAAAAATTTTTCCGGCCTATCTTTTTATAAAAATTATAATTACTCAAAATAAAAAATATATCATATGTCGTTTAGTTTATATAAATAAAATAATATATTTTTATTTCACAAATCAAAAAATTGATAAATTTTAGATATATTAAAAAAAATTCCAATTACGCCCAATCAAGCCCGAGGCCAATTTTTGCCGATCTCTATCCTACATTTATATAACAATACTCTACATGACCCGTAATTTGCCAAAGATATCATGCTATTGGAAGTTTTTGCCAAACATAATAATATGCTTTGCCAAAATATATTTTAATATGCTATAAGAAATTATTTTAGAAAAATAATTAAAGTCCTTCAATACTATATAGTGTCATCTTTCAAAGTAAACGACAATAATTTAAAACTTTTCGGAAAATTCAAATTAGAAATGGTTGTTAAACGCCTCTTTTGGAAAATTAAAAAAATGATTAATAAAAATCATAAAATTTGGAAAATTATATAGGATATAAAACATAAAATAAAAGTTGTTAAAAAAAAGGAGTAAAAAATGGCTTATTATCAAAATTTTATTATGATTATCTTTAAACCAAATTTGAAACATTAGCTTTACAGATCAAAATGTGTTACTACCCTACCTACAGGGTAGCTCTGATCTTCTCTAAACCTGTTAAACTAAAAATTAGTGCAATTGCTAACACATTATGAATGCAACGGGTATTTCAAACTAGTCGTCCTACAGGTTATTTTAAAATTAGAAAATATTTAAACGAGATTTTTTTAGAATTAAAAAATGGAGATCTAATTCATGTTTACATACAAAATAAAGGTAGTTATCATTTCTTGTTCACTTTATCATGAGCGCAGACCTTGAACAACAATAATCTCAAATTAAACTACTACTTACTTATTTCTGAAAAATTCCGACATATTTATTCCCTATATTCCTAATTCTTTTCTTTTTATATAGGTAAATTATAAATTCCTTCGTTCTTTATACTCTATTTACAGCTAATCTAGCTAACAGGCGTTTTATTAGTTAAACAGACATTACGGTATATATATTTCATGTACCAATGATGTTCTATTAAAATTATTGCATCGAACAGACATATTCTAAATGTTATATGACACCTGATTTGTATAAAATTTTATATTATTTTAAATAATATATGTAACTAAATATCCTCAATTTTTTTTTAGAATTTGATTAAATCGTATTTTATAAAATTAAGAATATAAATAACAGAATTGACCTAATATTTTTCTCAAAAATGGGTCAGATGAGTTCATTATGCTAGATTAAATAATGAACCGTTTTAGAGTTATCAAGATTGTAAGCGGGACCTATCTTATCTCGGTATATTATCTAACAATTTATTCTTTATATATAATTGTAAAACTCTGATTTGCGTCCCTAGATTTTACGTTTCATTGCTTTTATCATTTAAAATACCTAGTTCGATAAATCTCATACAAATAAAATATTTACGGTACTGCCATCAAAATTTAAAGATTATTCTCTTGATAAGAAATATTAAATTAAGGTTAAAAATATTATATCTGGCGAATATTTAAGGATAAAACTTGGCTATGGGATTTTAGTAAAATAATTTAATCAAAATAAGGAATGAATAAAAAATTTTAATTATAAAATAAAATAAAAATTGTTATTGCATCAGAAACCTACCGAATTTACTTTGAAAAATTTTAAATCTTGAACGGAAAAATATATATATTAGTTGAATTTTAACTTGGGAAAATAGAAATTGTTATTTTTTATAATATTTCTTATTTTACTATTATATCCTTATGGAAAATATAATCTATAAAATAACAATTTTTCTAACTCAATGTAATACAATTTACTATTATCGTAAATATAATACTAATATTCTGCTACAAATTTTTTATTATCACCAGCTTCTACATAAAGAGGAAGTGGGGGGGGGGCATAAGTGCATTTGATTTTATATTTTTTAAGAGAGAAGGGAATAGTCATCTAAGGGGAGTAGGCTAGAGTATTAGGATAAATGTATGGGGGTTATCATTATCAATTATGTAAAGAAAAATAGAGCAAAATATATTGCTAGACCTATTATAATTATATATATGTCGTAATATGGAATCATGTGGGAATCGGAATCCAAACTTGAATCCCCACGTTTTATTCGGGACCTTTTTTTTAAATGTATTTTTTTTAAATATTTAAAAAATATTCCGAATCCCCATGAAAAAATAAATAAAATATAATTACTTTTTCTTCTCTTTTTTGCGGCTGGCACAATATAAATAAAAGGTCAAAATAAGGGATTTAAAAAGAGAATTTAAAAAAAAGTAAGTAGTATAAAATTAAAAAATATAATGAATGAAAAGGGATGAGGTTAAAACTTTTTTGTTTTAAAAAATATTTTTATAAAAAATCCGAATTATTGCAACAAATATTCAATGCAATATGGCATTTCGTTAAACATTTAAGCAGGGACCCGAATGTTATTTATAACGGTTCAGTTTGGTTACCGTACGGTTCAGTGTATAAAAAATTATAATGATTACGTTTTGGTTACGGTTCTTAAAGGTTCCGTTCGGTTCAGCTAATTATAAAGGTTTATTACGGTTAGAAATTTTTTTTTTATTGAAACACCATCTTCTAATTTATTTTATTATAAGCATATATGAATTATATATAAATAAGATTCAACTCATTTTTAAATATATTATTTGAATTTATAAGTAATATATTTTCAAGTATAAATGGATTCCTTTTTGTTCGTGTGACGATAACACAAAAAGCCCTTCCTACAGAAACTTGTGTTGCGGGAACCGCCAGTACTATAAGAGCACGTTTATATAATTCTGGATATTCAAATTATTTAACTGAACCGGTTTAACCGTTTTTTATAAAGGTTCTTTTTATTCCTTCAAAAAATAATTATATCGATTCAGTTATGGTTATGGTTTAGATATTTATAACAAAAATAAATTTTTTTTAAAAAAATATTTAAGGGGATTCGGAATCGTTTTTTTAAAAAAACAATTAAATTATATATTTTTGCCGCCTGGCTGGCACCAGAAAATTTTATTTTTTAGAGCTAATTAATATGTATTGCTTTTATGCTTTTAAATCATTAAATACCCGAAGGCAATATTTTGTTTCACGCCCGAAAATTCACGGTGTTTTTAAATTTTTCAAAACTTTAATGCTATAATTTTTTACACTTTTTTGAATTTATTCAATTTATTTCTTTAATTCCATAATCCATAACAACAAAAAATAAATACATATTATAAATCCAAATTACTTAGAAAAAGAGAATGCCTATTTTTTTTATTTCAATTGTGTACGCCTTTCCTCTAATAAGCGATTGGCTACAGAAAATAACCTTTCACTAGATGCCGAATTTTCCAGGGCTGACAAAATTTTAATTTCTAATTTTCTCAAAAAAGGAAATAAATTTTCCTGCTTCCAAAACTTCAAAATATTGTCATTGTTATTTGTTTTATTTTTTTAAATTTTATTTTGTTAATATTGATATTGGTATAATTTAAAAAAAAATGATAAACACTAAAATATTAAAACTATATAGAAATATGTAAAAATATATGAAATTACTAAAAAAAAATATATATTGGTCGTTTTTAAAAAACATTTTGATAATCTTAACTTAAAATTTGTTCGTTGTTATAAACAATTTAGTTTTAACAATCTAACTGAGTCTGATCTTATTTGGCTCAACCTTAAGATACATAGTATTTTTCCTTATTCATAATTGATTTTTAAAAACGGCTAACTTAATATTACATATTTGGCCTTTTAATTATATGGTGATAGCCGCAAAAAAAGAGAAGAAAAAGTAATTATATTATATAAAAATATTTTTAAAAAAAGTTCCCGAATAAAACGTGGGGATTAGATCTTGAATCCATACGTTGGGATTCCGAATCCCACATGATTCTATATCCCAATACGACATATATATATTTCTAAATATCCACATAATCATTGTTTTTCAAACTTATATTTATACTGAATATTTATCTACAATATTTTAAAATGTTATTAATAAGAGTAAAATATACTACCAACAAACTAAAATTTATGCCAAAAAATACACTATAATAATGCATTTATCGTATATGAGGGGAATTAATTTATTTATATTTAAAAAATAATAATTTTTGCACAATAACAATTTTCTGATAGTTTTTAATAGCTTAAATGTTTTCTCATTTTTCTCATAATTCTTTAGAAATAGAGGAAATAAGTAATCTATTATTATAATAAATATTAAAATCATTTTTAGACACTTTAAATATATTTTTAAAATAATTATTTATTTCAATATTTTTTTAAAATTTTTTGATTTTGTGAAAAATATATTCCAGAATCATGTCTAAATTAATAAACCAATAAATTTTGGACAATTGTAAGATAATAAACACATTAAGAAAATTGGCGCATATTGCCTGATTGCTAGGAACATAACTTTTTAAAACGATTATTTCAAATATTACAATTATAGTTATCTAAGAGTAAGATCAATAATATTTTTAAATTTAGTACCTTATTTTAACAGATTTACCGAATATATCTATCTTTTTCACTGTATTTTAATTGATTTGTTAATAAATTTATTTTTGCCATCATTAAAATAAGTACATTATTAAATCCGTTTATAATTTCAATTAATTATATCTAAATTTTGATGCCTTTTATATTAAATTAAAATTATGGTGGCTATAAAATATTTAAAATTGGCCCAAAATTTATTAGATTGGGATATTATTTTTTATCATATTATTAAATAACAATATAAACGTTACCTTATTAAATTAAATATTAAAGAATTATTTTTTGTTTGATAAAAATGTGTGGTTTAAGAACTTACTCTAAAAAATTTAAGACATTTTTGAGTTTAACCCATTCATAATTTAAATAAAAGAATCTATGGACAACCTTATATAAATGATACTAAGTTCAATTTTCAAACTTTCATGGCAAAATTTTCTAATAATCACAAAGTAGGTTTTCTATACTTGATGGAATAAGCTTCCAGTAAAGTCATATTTTGGGATTTAAAAAATGTGCTCAAAAAATGATTTAAGGTTTTAGAAAATTCAATAACGCTATATTGATGTATTATATAAAATAATATTTTATAAAAAATATTAATTATTATCATAATAAACTGTCAATATTTTATTATTCTTATTTGAAAACTAATTAAAGTAAATAGTTAATCATGAGATTTTCATATTTCTAAGATTAATAATATTGAATGTAATCTTCAGATTAAAGATATCTTACATAATTTATTTATTCATGAAATATTTTATAATTTATATTAAGGGCCTCTACCAAGGAATTCAAAAAATCAATACCCATTATTATCAATATACCATATTTAATCTTTTATTTGGTGATGGATTTAATGGCTTTCTTTAATTTTATTATTTTTATATAAAATTAATAAATAAATTTTTATTCCTATGTAAACATTCATCCATTTTATATCACTGGGAACTTTATCAAAATCATTACATATTTTACTGTTATCAAAATAAAAAATATTTATTATAATTTAATATCAGATGATGGCCTAAGGCTTGATGGTTTAATTTTGTACTTTAATCTTTAGGAACCTTAATTTGGGACTTCACGTATCTTCATTTCTAAAAAATATATATTCTAATTTGGTTGATAGCCGTGAAAACACATATTTTAAATTAACAAATTATGTTTTTTTTACCAAATGTTATCTTTTCCCTTGGTTATATGTTGAGCGTAACTTTTAATTTAAAAAAATATAGGCTGAAAATAAGAGCCCTTACAACAGAACTTAAGTAAAATATAAAAAAATACTCTAATCACTATCTTAAAATATAAATATTCGTGTTATTTGGTAATATGGTAAACCCAATTACGTTTTTATAGAATAAGCGTTGTTATTTTTATTATATTAAAGGTATAGATTGGAATATAGTTAGTTAATAGTTATATATATTACCTACTTAATCAGTGGCTTCACTATTTATAATTCTATTAAGTAATATATAGGTCTAATTTTATTATTTAGAAATTAATAAGACTATCTAAATTTTTTATTTTAATTATTAGATTAGATAAATACATATAAATTATATTTTCACTGTGTCAGCTGCAATCAAATTTTGTATAAAATAGAATATCAATATAACTCACTAAATATTAATTTAGCATTAACAGTTGAAATTGACTTTTATTATTTAAATTATTATATAACCCTAATTAAATAAATATAATCATTTATTAATTGAAAATTAACAAATTTAATATTGTAATTAGCCGAGTAAGTAAACATATAGTTACTAATCATCTATTATATATAATTGGTTATAAAATATCAGGTAAAATGGCATTTTTACAGACGTATTTGACAGTTATATAAAATATTACAGTTAATATTTTAATAAATTTTACTAATAAATATTGATTTTATATATAAGTAATAATTTGCATTTAATTCTTTAACGCCATCTCTTTATCTAAAGATATTATTAAAAATTAAACATCTTATTGTTCATACCACAATGGATGTAATATATTAGGTTTTTTCTATTTTTTTTACATGTTTTTAGTAAAGCTATTTTTTTTTTTTTGAAAAACAGTTTTGAGTTAAATATACGATTACATTTTTGATATTATTACAAACTAATTATTACCAACTATCAGTGGCCCTTACAACGGGGTAAGGAGGGAATCCGAAGTAACTGCTTCTAAAAATTTGAGTGGGGTTACTTTTTTAAAAAAATTTTTATTTTAAAATTTTGACTGGGGGTACTTTTTTTAAAAATATTTTATTTTAAATTTTTAGGTTGTTATCAGAGATTTCTTGTCATAAATTATTTTTCCAATTTCAAAATATGCCCAAAAATATTAACCATAAAAAATAAAATGTGTTAGAAGAAAATATAACATCTGACTCTTTTAATGATCATGAAATTTAATAGTGATATTATTGTTCATGAATCTTCACAGCACATATGATGGCTGGTTATGGAAGGCTTTCACACAACAAAAATTTCCATATTACAATTTATAATGCCCAGTAAGAATGTGTGGATAATAACCGTTCTATCATAAGATTGATAATAAGATTTCTAGGTTATTTTATCTCGTATCCAAATCTTCTGTGGGAACAGGTAACAATAAGGCAATATGATAGGCCTTATTAAACTCATTGCAGATTCTGAACCTGTACTGAAAGAAAACAAAATAAGGGATTAAAACTAAATTATATTCTAATCTATTATCTTATAATAACATAAATATTCACATTGAAACCATGAATATGGTTATAAAAAAAATTCAAAATGAGAGTGAATTCAGGTGCTTTTCAATCATAGTTGATGGCACATATGATATTTGGAAATCAGAAGCAATAGCTTTGGTATTAATATATGAAGTGAAACGCCTAGGCCCATTTAAAGATTGACTGATAGACATACATTGTATGGGAAACAACTGGTCTGGATATTAAAAGTATAGAATATCCAAATTTGGCTTCATTAATTTTGAATTCCTAGTTGGACAAAGCTATGATGGCGTCTCAAACATGAGTGGAAAAATCAATGGAGTGCAGGCTTTAACTAGAGCCGAGGCGCCAAAGGCAGCTTTTATTTGGTGCTATTGTCATCGATTAAATTTAATCATTGTCAATTATGGCAATCAATAAATGAATTACGTAATGTTTTAAGAGTATTAGAGGAGATTATAAATGTTTTAATGGTGTTAAAGGATATAAGGTGTTCAAAGCATGTCAGAGATGCACTGACAAAATCGCAACAATTCCTACGCATCAAGAATACCACTTAGTAATATTATCTAATTTGGAATACCACTTGGTAATATTATCTTATTATTTAGATAGAAGCTGGCTATCGTCTTATAAAGTTATTGTAAATTTTTTCTACTTTATGATGCCTTGAGGGCAGCTTTAACAAATTTAAAGGATTCTAAAGATACTGCCACTTTCACTATGCTTTTTTTTTTTTAATAATAATAAATTTCAATATTGTAAACAAAATAATTGTCTAAATATATTTAAATATTGTTTATTTTCTTAAATAAAAAAAGTTAAACTTTTGGATATGGGTTTGGACCGGGTTTGGTAAATTTTTTGTAAACTTATCATGGGCTTAGGCCGGGCTTGGGAATTTTTTTAAACATTATATATGGGCCGGACCGGGCTTGGGCTAAAAAAATTTTTACTGCGAGCTTGGGCCAGGCTTGGTCAAAAAATTATGGCCCAAGAAGGTTTCTGCAATAAATATTGATATAATTATAAATTCTTTCGCTTTCTCTATCATAGATTGTTACAGTAAAAATTATTTTTAAAATTATGGGTGTCAAAAAATATTTGATCATTTTTTCGAGTGGGGGGGGTGACTTTTCAGGGTGGTATTCTGCTTCCACCCCTCAGAAAGTGTATGGGCCACTGCCAACTATGGTACGACAATAATGTATAAAATCTTAATTGCTTTCATCATATCACTCTGGTTCTTATTTCAGTATAAAAATTGTTCCATTTATGGCATGCTTGCCGTGTAAATACTTAAGGCTATAATATATTTGCATAATTTCTTCTAAAGATTTTAAGTGTTTTTTTAACAATTTATCTAACCTAATAAATTCTGATATGAGTTAACATCGTGAGTATTATGGCTAGGACGTAAATTAAACAACATCTATTATTTGTGTGGCTATATAATTTAAGATTGTTACTAATGCCGAGTGTAATTGCATATTTTAGATAAGCAATAATTGCCAACTGTGTGGTCGTTTATATGTCATTAAAAATGGAAGATCTTTTAGAAATTTAATATCTCACAATTTTATCGATTACTTATTTAGCTTCCATGATGTCATCTAAGATGTTCTAACCATCATATAATTTTATGATTATATTGGTCATTTATATTCTTTTCTTTAAGAATTTTTGATTTAGTTAGACCTATGAATTTATCATTATTAATCCATTCTGTAAAACATTAAAATGGTAAGAAAGATTTATATTAGTTTCATGACCTTTTCTCAATGCAGGTTACTAAGAATTATATTATATTATGAGGTTTTTAAAAACCATTATTAATTGAGGCATATGTATGAATTAATTAACCTTTTTTATCACTTGTAATTCTTTAGACGCAAATTTTTTATATAAGCAATCGAAAATATTTAATATTGTAATAAATATATATTTTAATTATTTTTAGAAATGTCTAGTAGTGTTTTCATTATTTATATGCTAGTTTATTTTGTATGCTCAATATAATAAATGAAAAATATTAAATTGGGAATAATTGTTCAGAGTTAGCAAATTGAAAAAAGTATAATATATATATATATAACCCGGCAGAAGACTGAGCCCCCTTAGATTATAAAGGATAGCGACGCCCCTGTACTAAATAAATATTAAATAAATATATATAGTTCAATTTCAAAGATTGATATATATATATGGATAGCATTTTAATTGTTGACTATAATTTTGTTAAAAACTTTATAGTAACTGAGTGGTTAGTTAAAGATAATATTTTATGAAAATTATCGATAATTATATATTATTATAAAAATTTACAAAACAGTGCCAGACATAATTTTTTTTATTATTTAAGGATTAAATTAATAATTTGTATTCAATATTTAATCATTTGCAAGGGCATAGCTAAGATTTATTTAGAATGAAAGGTATAAAATTTTTTGTCTTTTGCCTCAAACCCATCAATTTTCTCTGATTTTACCTGGTTCCCTTCCAGCGAGAATTGTGATTATAATTTTTATTTAAAAATTTCTTCCTTTTTATTTTTGCAAAATTTGTAATATCTTTAAATCATTATATCTATGAAGTTGGCTGAAATGAAAGCACTAATTCCAAAATAAATGCCAATATTATGTAGTCATTTAGTACTTTTGATGGCTTCAATAACTTTATTCAGAAAATTATTTCAATAATTAGTGCTTATTTAGTAAATTTTAGTGTTTCAACTCGTTTTGTAATTTTTAAAATAAGCATATTATCAAAAAAGAAGAATTGACAATCTTATATTAAATATAGATTTTAAAATCAATGCTTCTAAACATATATATTAAAATGTCCTTTTTTCCGATTGAAAATTTTTGATTATTATGATTTTGCGATTTTTATATAGATTTTATTTGATCATTTCTGCTTATTTAAAAAATAGTTAAAACCTCATATTTTGAACAGAGTTATATTTTCAAAATGTAATGTTGTCATTATGCATTTTTGAGGAAATTTATACCTATAAATTGTATTTTTAGAAGTGTATTTATAAATAAAATAATGTAATAATTTTAATAAATTAAAACAAATCTTGCTTGACTCCGATCATATTAAAAATAAATATGGTATATATATTTTTAAAAATTTGATAACCAGTTTCTCATTAATTTGAGTAATTAAGAAAAAAATTTAAATTTTAGAAAGCTTATCAAAATTATTGTATTATTTATATATATTAAATTACCCACCCAATTTTATACATATGGTAAAAAAAAAATTTATTTATATTTTGTAAATATAATCTCGCTGAAAAAATTTTTCATCAGTTTCTATTCCATATTTAAATAATTTTTTTCAATTAAACAATCCTTAAACTTATAATTTAGTTATTTCAGTTGGAAATTAGCAACCTTATTATGCAAGTGGGAAGATTAGCAGCATTACTTTCGTTCAACTTGCTACCTTTCTATCATTTAGAGAATCCTATGAGCATATAGCTACAGCAACTCATTTTTCTACCAGATCTACTTTATATTCTTGCTCTGGAAAAATGAAAGACGTGAGTTTATAATTCTATCGTGACCATTCCTCTTAAAATGAATAAAAAGTCTTTACTGAGTCTTTGATTAATGTCCTAGCAGTAAAATTTGTAGATATCCCAATGATATCTCTTTTCTAGCTTTAGCTCAACATAAAATAATGACCATAACTAGTTAGATGCTTTACCCGGTCAAAGTTTAGAGATGTTGTTAAATGATGGATAAAAATTTCAGTGATGAAATTATTCTATCTTTAAAAAAAAAAATTTTCCTATAAAAATCTCTATTATTAAATTTAAGTAAAACAACGTAACTTTTAAATTATAGGTATAATAATAACTATATAAATTAGTTCAATCTAAAAAACAAAAAAATATAACATATAAAGGGAGAGAAAATAAGTAAAATAAGTCTAAAAAAAACCATTAGAAAGAAGAACTACCGTTTTAGTTGCTGTATTAATAGACCTCCTTGTAGGAATCTTAAATATATATATTTAATTTTTTTTAATTAATATTGTATGACCCCCTTATCATAAACTGGCGATAAAATTTTTAATGCCAATAAAACTTGATAAGCTTTTTATAATTTGATTCTGAAAACAGAATGACTACATTCCTACGATTAGGTTATTTCTTATCCTTGACTTCACTTATAATATTCCTGTCAAAGTTTTGAATCTATTAACAGCCGAATCACGGAAAAGAAAGATAAATATATATGTATCTTCATTTCAATTGTTTTCTATAAATGAAAATTAATTTCTTTAAACCTTTAAATTATATGGATATAAAAAAGATGCATTCCCAAATGAACCCAGAGGATTTCACTCTTTTCGAAAATATATAGTTTTTTTTTCTCTTTAGGTTTCACCTTTCTGGTGGTAAGCTCCTTCAATATTTCTCTCCACTTTATGTTATCATATTATCTTTTTTTATCTAATTTATACTTCTTCCTATTGGCTTTAACTTTATGGCCCCATTGAAGTTTTGGCCTTCCTCTTTTACGTTTACCCAACACTTCCAAACTCTCAACTTTATTGCCTATGTAGTTTATAGGCATTCTCATTGTATGCCCATACCACCTAAGTCTGTTTACCATTATCTTAGTTTTAATGGCCACTAACTTTAAACTTCCTAGTATTCTTGTACTTCGCACCTTATCTTTTCTTGTTACGCTAGCAATCATCTTCAGCATTCTCATCTCCATAGGTTGTAGACTACTCTCTCTGATTCTTTGGTTGGCCATTTTTCCGAACTATATAGAATAGTTTGGGTGGGATTCTTTTGTCAAAGAGCACTCCAGATAAAGATCTCCACTTTAACTACCCTTGATTAATTTTATTCTTTATCTCTTTCTCTATTGTGTCGTTTGTTTGTATTATAAAAATGGAGGTGGGACTACAAGTTCCCAAAAAACATGAGTAATTATATTTTAAAATAGTGATTTGAAGGTTTTGTTTTAAAAAATAGAATTCTTTTGGTTCTGATGTAAGGGCTCTTGTCTTATCCCCTATATTTTTTGTGAACTTTAAAGTTTCGCTTGGCTTATGTCCATGGTTAGAGATAACGATCGGTGTAAAAATATAATTTATGAGTTTGGAATATTTCATTGTTTTTTTTTCTCGGCTATATCAACCGGATTAGAATTTAAATTTTTTTTGAAAGAAAATACGCATGTGAAGTCCCAAATTAAGAATTTCCCTATCGACCAAGGCACGGAAGTTAAGACATCGGGTCTTAAGCCATCATCTAATGATAAATTTGTAGGCAGGATGTTTGGTATTCGGGCCCTGGTAAGAGAAAGGCTAATAGCTAAATTAATTGCTGCATGCCTTGACTATATATACAATTAAGATCATGTCTCCCTTTGGAGTCAACTAAGATTTTACATTTGATGCGTGTATGTGGTTGAACAATGTTACATCCAAGTTGATGGCCTATATTCTTCTTAAGTTATATGTAATAAAATATGAATATTGTACGTAATATTAAATAGTGTTATTATTTTCATTTATAGGAAACTATGATTTCCTTCAAAATATTGTGGTTTATATACTTTTGTCAAGCATTATCTTGTCGCTCGTTATTGTAAATACAAAGAATAATAATTTCGATCCACATATATCCAGATATATTTAAACTTCGAAACTGCAAATTTTATCATTTTATTTTACGTATATTATCTCGTCTATTGGTTTGTGAGGTCTAAAGGGACTACTAATATAAAAAATTTAAAAAATTACCTTCAATCCTCGATAATTGACACTTATGATGTTGTAAAATAGTCAGGCACATTTGGATATTATTGTAAAGATATAGCTAGAGTAGTCTCAAATATATAAATAAAAATGAATTTCATTATTTTAATACAATTATTGTTTTATTATAATCTAAAATAGTCGTATTATTTCTTAGAGCATTCATATTTAATTAATTGTTTACAAATGTAGCAAATACTTTTGAAGATCATGAAAATGTTGAGGAGTCCCATCTGAGTTAATTACAATTTCTTTTAATATGCCTTTACATATAATTATATCAATATTTATAAAATTTTGAAATTGACAAAATATTTTATATTTATTTCTAATTTTAGTTCATTCCTTAATTATAAACTACTCATAAAGAATCTTTTTTTTACTACTTTTTTTTCTTTTGAAGATGTTGTTGATTATTTTCATCCCGAAGAAATAGAAGATTTATTTCAATAAAAAAATTCTTAATTTATAGATTTTATATCAAGATATTTTGTAAAGTTATTAAGAAACGAACGGTTCATGTTCTTGCATGGAATCCTGCATATTGTAATTTAGAACATAATATATATTTTGAATTATTATCTTAAAAATGATTTTTTGATATTGTTATAACCTTTAACAATAAAATCTTTTCAAAATATTAAACATTGACATTATTCGGCTACTAAGATAATTAATATTAATTGCTTAAAATAAAGTTAATCAATAAAATAAATTTTTTTATACACCAATGCATTTTTTAAATAGTCAAATGTTTAGGCAAAGCTAGTTTCGAAATCTAAACTAAATTTTTTCTGTTAATATACATTAAAATAAAAAATTAGGCAGAACATTTTATTGAAAGTCACCTACCACTATATTTTTCAAAAAATATAATAATCGCTACAAATAATACAGTCGGCTTGGCTTTAGTTGTTAAAAAGACCGATTTGATTAAATTTTTAAAAACGCCCTCAATTAAGATTTAAGAAAAAAGAGTATTAATTAAGGTTAGTTTTATTCCATATATGGCAGAAAGCTTTTAACATCTTTTTGAAAAAATTTGAGGAATTACATAATATTTATTTTGGATAAAATCTTAATGAATTTTTAAAAAAAGCGACCCTAATCGTTCTTTTCAACAACACTCTTTACTTTAACAACTTGTTTTAATTCATTTTTTTAATATGATTAATTTTACATTATTAATGCACGTTCCCTGGATTTGCTATATGGGGAGGGTTAGAAATAATTAAATATTATATTTTTCATGAGTTTATTCATGAATATCGTAAGTTTCAAAAATTTATTAAGACTATTGACTATTTGTTAAATAAATGTTACGAAAAAGAATGTTGCCAATAAACTATCGATTTTTTAAGCATTTAATATTTGATGTTTAAAATTTAAATTATATTTTAAAAAATTAAATTCTGGAATCTAGATTAATGCACAAAATTTTTTTAAGAATTATTGGATATAAAACCTTTAATTATTCAATAAAAATAATATGTTTCATTTAGAAAAAATGGGAAAATTTATAATTTTTAAGAATTATAAATTTTATAAAGTGAAATTCAATCTTATTTAGTAATTCTCAGATATGTTTTTATTCTTCTTAAAAAAGAAAATGTTTTTTAATTTATGAAGTACTAATGAATATAATAATGTTAATATATTAGAAAATTAATCTAAAATATGTTAAAATTATTCAAAACATCTTTAGAATTTTATGGAACATTATCAAAGATTTATAAACTTTTATACCAATTCATTAAAAAATTATTAATAAAATTAATTAGATATTTTTTATTAACTCTTTATGATATAAAATAAAAAAATTTTGGAACTATTAATAATGGAGGGTGTGTATTTACTACACATTAGCCCTATTTAAACAACGATTACAAATCTAATCGTGTATTTGATTCGTTTAAAAGAATCGAGTAATTTACTATTATTATTCATAAGAATGATAATTTGTTATCTGTATTCGATTAGGATGTTTCTATTATTTAAAAATATGAAATATTTTTAATTTCATATTCTGATGTTAAACAGGAAAAAAATATTCTATTAACGAAATTAAAATGAATATTAATTTAATTTAAAATGTCAAGCCAATAAGGAATTTTCCTTGTTCTTTTCTTATAAAACCCATGCAATTTTTAGATAGAAAATTAGTTCCAACTGAAAAACACTTTTCATCAGTTGCTATATACCTTGTTTAAATCATATTAGCTTTCAAATTGATGGGATATCAACAGAAATAACTACTTCATAATTATTCCGAATAATTTAAATATTTGATTCAATTATTTGAACAATGTTTTGAATAAAAAGGGATTAATATAATTCTCAATTTTAGAGTTAACTATAATTTTATATAATCATGACGTTTCTTATTTTATTTTTATTGATTATTTTTTTTCCAATTTAGCAGATATTGCTGAGAATTCTTCTCCCAATTTTAACTTGGGAAAAAATAAATTGTTATTTCTTATAATATTTCTTCATAACTACATATCCTTACGAAAACTATAATCTACAAATAATTTTTTTATAACAAATTTTTAATTAACTCAATACAATACCATTTACAATCATCATAAATATGTATACTAATAATGTGTTAAACATTTTTCAGGGGGCACAGTTCCAAATTTTTTAAAGAGTAGGGTATAGTCATTTAAGGTGAGTATAGGGAATTAGATATCGATAAAACAGGGAAAAATATATTTTTAATAAATTTTTTAATATTTTTTATTATATTATAGACTTATTATAATATATATATTGCTGTATATCCATTATATATTTATATATATAACGTATACAATCATCATCATTATTTTTTAAACAAATACTGAATATTTTTGTCTTATATTTTAAAATGTATACTTATAAGGGTAAAACATACTATCAACAAACTAAAATTCATGCCAAAAAATACTCTATAAATGTGAACAACTTAAATAAGGGGAATAATTTATTTATATTAAAAAAAATAGTTCTTGCATTATAACAATTTTTTGATAGTTTATAATAGGTTAATCTGTTAAATTTTACTCATAATTTCTTTAGAAATGGAGGAAATAAGTAATATTATTATTATTAATATAAATAATATAATCATTTTTAGATACTTTAAATATATATTTTTTTGAATATTTATTATTTCAGCATTTTTATTTAAAATTTTTTGATTTTGTGAAAATTATATTCCAGCAGCATGTAAAAAAAACCCTATAAATTTTGGGCAATTGTAAGATAATATACACATTGAGAAGATTGGCGCATATTGCCTGATTGCTAGCATTTGGGAATTTTTATAAAATGTTCATTTGAAATTAATTTCTATAATTATAGATATCTAAGAGTAAGAATATTTTTTAAATTTTAGTAAAGTATTTTATTAGATTTACGGATAAATATATATCTTTTTCCCAGTTTTTGATTGATTTGTTAGTAAATATATTTTTTTCACTATTATTTTAATTTGACAGTAAAACAAATACATAATTAAATCAATTTATAATTTTGGTAGCTATAAAATATTTAAATTGACCCAAAATTTATTAGCATGGGATATGATTTTTTAATTATATTATTAAATAACAATAAACGTCATCTTGAGGATAAAACATTAAAGTTTCTTTGAAAGAATGGTATTTCAGTTGTTTTAGAAATTACCCTATATATTTAAAACATTTTTCAGTTAACTCTTGTTACTTTTTAGAAATTAAAAACTAAAAAAAAAGGGTAAAAGAAAAATACAAAGGAATTAATAAGCTTAAAGTCTATCAGTAAAGATAAATATATATATTTTTTAAAATAACGTAAAATATAAATCATTACGAAACTTTGTCCGATGAATTAATAAAACCTAAAACTAATATAAATGTTTCTAATTTAAAATTTCAAATGTTCATTACAAAATTTTCTAAAAATCACAAAGTAAGTTTTGTACACTTGATAAAATACGTTTCCAGTAAAATCATATTATTGGAATTTAATAAATGCGCTCAAAAAATGATTTAAAATTTAAAAAAAAATACAATAATGCTAAACAAATATTACATAAAATAATATTTTACAAAAACTATTATCATAAAATAATATTTTACAAAAAATATTATCATAAATTAATATTTTATATAAAATTATTTATTTATTATCATAATAAGCTCACTATTTTTTTATTCATAAAAATTAATGTAAATAGTTAATCATGAGATAATAATTGCTTACGTCTTTTCCTCTTTCCAAGATTAATTTGAATATTAATGTTCATATTAAAAATATCTTACATAATTAATTTTCGTGAAATTACAATTATATTAAGGACCTCTACAATACACCATATTTAATCATTTATTTGGTGATATATAATGTATTTCTTTAATTATTTAAATATATATAATAACTAAATAGCTTTTTATTCCTTGAAAAACTTTTATTTATTAATCCATATTATATTACTGGGAACTTTATTAAAATCTTTATATAAAAATAATATATTTTTTATAATTTTTTAATGTATTGCTAATTTTAATAAATTAAAGTTCTAAATAACTTGCTTCTAATACTTTCCTACCGATCATATTTAAAATAACTGTGGTGGAGATATTCCAATGATATCCATTTGCTAGCTTTAGCTCAAAAAAATAAATGACTATCACTGGCTAGATGCTTTACTTAGTTAAAGTAGAGAATTTGTTAAGTGATGACTGAATATTCGAGTCTAGATGCGTTATTTTTATAATTCATTTTTTTTCCTATCATTTAGCATTTTAAAAGAAAAAAACTATCAAATTATTCCACCATTAAAAAATATCGTCGTACAAAATAAAAATTAAATGATTTCATTATATATATTTTATAAATCTTTAAAGTCATGAAAAAAAAATATACATTTTTATAAAAATGGAAACATTATTTTTTAAATAAAAAATTATTTTAATCAATAAAATCTTCATTATTGTAAGTACACAAAACTTAAATATAGGTAAAATAATAGTAATTATATTAAATTGGTTCAATCTAAAAATGTCAATAAAGGAAACATAAAAAGTGAAAGAATATAAGTAATATAAGTCTAAGAAAGCCCATTAGAACTACGACTGTTTTTTTAGCTGATGCCGATATTTGACAATTTTAGTTATGATATATAAATTAGGTGTTTATTTAGACGTGCCTAATTCATAGATGCAGGGATAGTTCAAACAGAAAATTATGCTCCTTTCCATATGATAAGCTGATATTAGATTATCCTCTATCCGATTTAAATAAAATCGAAATGGCTTTGCCTTAGTGTGTCTTTCTATGTTCTCTTTGGAAGTTCTTTGATCATATATCGTACAATTAAGACAAATTGTTGAGTTCTGAAGATTAAAATTAAGTGAAGATAAATCGTTCGGTTAGTAGCGTCTAGATCATATTCAACGCAGCGATCTAGAAATAATTCCAATCATTTTATTTAGGTTTACAGGATGGGACATTAACGATATAGGTTTTCTGTAAAAAAATACCGACTTCTAATAAAAAATCATTCTTTATGATCATTATTGATGAACTTTAAAAATAGACTGCTCAAAATAAAGATAGTGACAGCATGATCAATGTGAGATCTAATCCCACGACTTTTGTTTAGTAACGAAGCCTGAGCCCATACAGCTTAATTAAATTTTAAAGATATTCTCGATTAGATCTTTAATTCTCTTTTCATAAATGCTAAGAGGGGTGGGAAATTAAAATATAGGAGTTGATGAAGGCAAATCCGATAAAGGGCAAAAGAAGAGGGAAAATGGCGAGAATATCAAGTAAGGAAGGTAATCAAGCTTAAGAAAGTTATCAAGAGTAGAATGGAGGAAGGCCCTGATAGATTAGCCTGAAAGAGCACCCTAATGTATTAGTTTATCCTTGGGGTTATTAAAATTGTGTAGATTTATTTTATAAGAATTGATTATTAGAAATTCGGATGGGGAATGAGGCTAATTTGACAAACAGGGTATAATACCTTGTGCTCTGGCTGATATTAAGGTTGATAAGATTTATTCTTGCCTCAAATATTGTATCCTCAAGTTATATTTGGGGTCAAGAAAAGGGTTTCTAAACCTAATCTAAAGTAATCGTGCTTGTTATTGACATTTGTCTATACTGATTTGTCCATATGCCCGCCATTTCATATGTCTAAATACAATGTTAGGGCCCAATATCTAAATATATTTTTATGTTTAACACTAAACCGGGTATGGGGGTAAGTAAATAGAATTCCTTTGTCAATGATGTCCCACTATGTGGTTCATAGGCGTAGCCAGGATTTTCCTAAGGGGGGTGATTAAAAAAATTCTAGGGGCTTCGCACCCAGACCCCATTTTGGTCCGGCCTTCGGCTCACTTTAGCCCGGTTCGGCATGGTTACCTTAGTCTATATATAGTCATAAAATATTTTTGCAAGATAAGAGATTATTTTTAATAAATAAATAAGCCTGGAACAAATATGAAATATATTTTTATTAGTTTATAAATAATATATTAAATTACTTGAATATACATTAACATAAAAGCATGGTATTAATTTATTCCAAACAAGTATAAGAAATTTATTAATAAAAAGTAAGTTGACATATAGTTGATATTCCTCTATTATATAGAATTGGTTAATAGACATATTTGACAGTTAGAGAATATATTACAGTTAATATTTTAACAAATTTTACTAATCAATGTTCTTGATAATAAATATAGCAACAATTTTCATTCAATTATTTAACGCTATCTATTTAAATAAAAAATGATATTAAAAATTAATCTTCATATTGTTTATTCCACAATGTCTTTAAAAGATATTTTCTGAATTCCTTATCAATATTTTATAGTTTTCTGTAAAATGTATAATTCGCTATATTGGTAAAAATTATTTGATTGTCATGATAATTAAAATTTTATATACTGTAAATCTACGACATATAATATTCCTTTTTATTATGCTTTAATTTTTATATTTAATTTATGATTTAATTTTATCAATAGTTTTATAATTATATTTTACTTTTATTAGTAAAGTATTTTAGAAGATTTCAAGTGATGATACGAGTTTATATAAAAATCGTTTATTTAAATAAATTATTAAATTTTATACAATATATTTTTAAATTTTACATTTTCTTTTAAACTAAAAAAATCTGCTTTATATAACAAAATATATCAAAATTTATATAAAAAAAATCAATCAATCAATTTATAAAAAAATCAATTTATATCAACATAAAAAAAACAATTTAAAGGTTAGTATTAGTGTTGTTAATCGACTTAGCCGAGTCGACTCGAACAGAGCTCACCCAAATTTTGGGTCGTTTTTTTCGACTCCGACTCAATGTTTGGGTCGTTTTTTTCGACTTCGACCCGAGTTCAAGCCGAAAAAAACGACTTCGACCCGAGTTCAAGCCGAAAAAAACGACTTCGACCCAAAATATGGGTCGTATTTTTTGACTCCGACCCAAGTCCAAGCCGAAAAAAATGACCTCGACCCAAAATATGGGTCGTTTTTTACGACTCCGACTCAAAATTTGGGTTGTATTTTTCGACTCAAACTAGAAATTTGGGTCGTATTTTTCGACTCAAACTTGAAGTTTGGGTCGTATTTTTCGACTCAAACTTAAAGTTTGGGTCGTATTTTTCGACTCCAACTCAAAGTTTGGGTCGTTTTTCTGACTCAGACTCAAACATCGGGTCGTTTTATTCAATCCGACCCAAAATATGGATCGTTTTTTTTAAAGACGCCTTAAAGTTAGGGTTGCTTTTTTTCACCTAACCAAATATCTAGATCATTTTTTTCGACCAAAAGTCAAAAAACATTTAATAGATAATAATATTATAGGCGGGAGAGTTACTTAAAGCTTCTTTAAATTATAACGCTCTGGATTAACTATTCCATCATAGTTATTATTTAAAATTTTTAAGTAAAGATGTACCATAGAAAAGAGCCATTTGTTATGATGGTTATTTTTGAACTTTTTTAAATGAAATTGATAAAAATATATATTGTAGACATGTTAAATCAAAATTTCAGTGAAGATGTACCATAGATAAGTGACAATTGTCATAATCGCCATTTTTGAACTTTTTTGAGTTTTTTTAAAGCAAATTGGTAAAAATATATATTCTGAACATGTTAAATTAAAAATTCAGTGAGGATGTATCATAGATAGGTGATAATTGTCATAATCGTTATTTTTGAACTTTTACAATTTTTTTAAAGGAAATAGCTAAAAATATATATTCTAAATATGTTAAATTTAAAATTCAGTGAGGATGTATCATAGATAGGTGACAATTGTCATAATCGCTATTTTTGAACTTTTTCAAATTTTTTTAAAGGAAATAGCTAAAAAATATATATTCTAAACATGTTAAATTAAAAATTCAGTGAGGATGTATCATATATAGGTGACAATTGTCATAATCGATATTTTTGAACTTTTTTCAATTTTTTTAAAGGAAATAGCTAAAAATATATATTCTAAACATGATAAATTAAAAATTCAGTGAGGATGTATCATATATAGGTGACAATTGTCATAATCGCTATTTTTGAACTTTTTCAAATTTTTTTAAAGGAAATATCTAAAAATATATATTCTAAACATGTTAAATTAAAAATTCAGTGAGGATGTATCATAGATAGGTGACAATTGTCATAATTGCTATTTTTGAACTTTTTTAAATTTTTTTAAAGGAAATAGCTAAAAATATATATTCTAAACATAAGTTTGAGTCGAAAAATACGACTCAAATTTCAAGTTTGAGTCGAAAAATACAACCCAAATTTTGAGTCGGAGTCGTAAAAAACGACCCATATTTTGGGTCGAGGTCATTTTTTTCGGCTTGGACTTGGGTCGGAGTCAAAAAATACGACCCATATTTTGGGTCGAAGTCGTTTTTTTCGGCTTGAACTCGGGTCGAAGTCGAAAAAACGACCCAAACATTGAGTCGGAGTCGAATAAAACGACCCGAGCTTTGGGTCGGGGTCGCGACTCGCGGCGTTTTAACAACACTAGTTAGTATTAATCGGTCATATTAACATTCCACCCTTTAAAAATATGATATCCACTCAGGTTTTTCTTGCATGTGAATCTTATCAAGCAGTCAACGTTTCTTGATAGTTATATTGTCATTAGTATATTTCATTAACTTTTTCTATAGAAAGTTATTATTTTTTTTAAAAAAAAAATATTTTATTATATATATATTTTTAGTCTTTATTTCATTATAAAATTATCGAATTTTTTTGGCAACATTATATTCCTGCTAGGTCTTTGACTAACAAGACACTGTTCTTTCATTTCTACATTTTGATCACCATTTCTTCTAAAATTTACAGTAATAGGTATTGCATTTGTTTTCACATGTGTCGTTTCATCCAGAGGTGCGCTACTCGTAGACCTTTTTTTAATTTGGTCTAAATGTCTTCTAATAATTTTGTCTCCTGTTTCAACTTCAAATGTTAAATTTCCATTTTTACGTTTTATCGTGCCTTTGTCCCACATATTACCTTTGAAGGTTTTATACCATATTTTGTCACCATTCATGATGTTTCTATTTGACGATAAATTGCGATTAAATTCGTTCACTTTATCTTCTTGCGGTTTTATCAAATCCCATGTGGTTCTTATGGTTCTGTTGAACATCACTTCGCTTGGTATCTTGTTGGTTGTCGCATTTGGTGTGTTGCGATAGTTAAATAAAAACTTTTCTAAAGCTATATCTAAGTCTATTTTCTTATTACTTTCCACATTCCTTTTCATGCATATTTTCATTGATCTTATCATTCGCTCACACTGACCATTGGACTGTTGGTGGTGAGGCGCGGTGAAAATGTGATCAATTCCATGATCACTAAAAAAAATTTTGAACAAGCTACTTGTAAAATTTGTACCATTATCGCTGACTATCATATCGGGTATACCAAACAAACTGATTATTTTTAATGATTCTTTAATTGTAGATTAAGTAGTCATATCTCTCATTCTCCTAATAACAGGGAATTTGCTAAACACATACCAAGAAATTGCTACCTTCAAACTGTGCAAAGTCGATGTACACGCGTTCAAACACTTTAACAGCTGTTTCCCATGGATTGTACATTGTGAGAAATATCCGCATATTTATTACACGTGTCACAGTTTCTCACCTCCTGATCTATTTCAGCGTTTATACCTGGCCACTACACGTAATCTCTCACCAACAATTTCGTTTTCCCAGCACCAAGATGCCCTTTGTGTAATTCCTGTAATATCTCCTTTCTCATATTTTTTGGTATAATGATACTATTCTCTTTAAAAAGACAATCTTTAATTAAACTCAGTTCCATTTCCATATTTTTATATATTTTATTCTTTATCTGTTCATGATTCTTTATATTGTTGATTACCTCCATTAATTCGATATCAATACTAGTTTCTTTAACTATTCTTTTAAAATTTATTGGTAAATCCCAAAATTTGTCATCAATTTTTTTATCATCTATCTCTTGTATCATTTCTTCTGTGTTAATTTGGGGTAATTTTGACAAACAATCCGGTACTATATTTCGTTTCCCGGGTCTATGAATTATCGTAAAGTCATAAGCTCCCATAGCAAAACTTCATTTTTGAAGTCGCATTGAAATGGATAAGTTATCCTTAAGTCCCTTCGTAAATATGTAAACGAGTGGCTTGTGACCTGTGATTATTGTAAATCTCGTACCAATTAAATATTCTTGAAACTTTTTTACCGCGTATATAACAGAAAAAGCTTCCCTCTCTATATTAGTGTAATTAAACTCTGATTTCAATAAAGCTCTTGACGCGAAAGCAATGGGTTTCTCTTTACCATCACCTTCAATATGAAATAAGACTGCGCCTAGACCTTTCTTTGAAGCATCAGTTGCAATGCCTATTGGTAGATCCGGATTATAAAAATTTAACGTAGGCTGAGTACTTATCAGATTTTTTAGGTCGTCGAAGCTTTCTTGATGTGTATTATCCCATAACCATTTGTCTTTATTAACCATTTTGTATAAAGGATCAGCTATGTCCGCAAAATTACATAAAAATTTTCGATAATAGCTCGCCATCCCCAAAAAAGTTGTCAGTTCATCTTTTGTCTTCGGTTCCGGCATGTTAGAAATAGCTTTTATCTTATCATCGTTGGGATGTATACCATATTTATCTATATCATGTCCCAAAAAACGTATTTTATTTGCAGAAATAAACTTTTGTCGAAATTTGGGGTTAATCCATACTTGACGATCTTTTCAAATACTTTTTTTTATGTTTTCCAAATGTTTCTCATCGTTTTCACCTGTGATTAACAAGTCGTCAATGTAAAATATAACATCTTTTAAATCTCCAAAAATGTTGTCCATAGTTTGTTGTAATATTGCCGACGAAGTTTTTAAACCAAACGGTAGTCTCGTAAACCTATAATAACCTTTATGTGTCGATATCGTAAGAAAATCTCTTGATTCCTTGTGTATGGGTATTTGGAGAAACACGTTTTTAAAATTTATCTTGGTAAATTTTTTACCTTTAGATAATTTAGCGATTAAATCATTTATACGTGGTATAGGGTACTTGAAATCTTGTAAAGCAGTTGATAGTATTTTTGAAGTCGGCGCAGAGCCTATGTGAGCCATCGCTCTTATAAACGGGAGTAAGAGGACTAGCCCATCTAACATCTTCAACGGGTTCAATAATTTTATCGTTTATCCACTTTTGAAGTTCTTTTGTTATCAAAACAACTCTAGAATATGGTATACGCCTTGGCGGTATGATTTTCGGTGTGGCATCGTGTTTTAAACGTAATTTGACATAGCTGCGTAGCATTGGTTTTTTGTTAAGTTTAAAATTGCATTGCTTGATTAATTCTTTTATGGTATTATCATAATCATCTTCGACAATATTCACAAATTTATCTAATATATTCCCAAAAACTGTTATCCAAGTCCTTCCTAACAGTGCAATCTTATCACTCTGGACTACATAAGCAGTTAAGATTTGACTTTTGTCCTCGAATTTTGCCTTGACCTTGGTAGTTCCTAATACATTTATTGTGTTTCCATCATATCCAGTTAATTTAATATCTGATTTATTTAAGATTTTTATTCCAATCTTTTTCGCGATATGAATCGGTAGAATACTAAACCTCGACCCGGTATCAATCTTCATCAAAATAGGCATGTCGTTCAAATATAGCGTGACCTTATAAGCATCGTTAGCTGTGTAATTATTATCGGTTTGTTTATGTCTAAATTGTATTTATATACTTTTCTTTCTAGTTGGTCATTATCATCTTCTTTTATCTTTTCTATATTTACAGTGTTTACTTTATTTGTATATCGTGATTGATTATTGTCGTTGTTATGATATTTACAATTGCACACTTGATTTGTTCCTCGATTTCCAATATTATGATTATCGTTATATCTTTGAATACATCTTGAATCGTTATAATGTCTGTTATATCTGTAATTATAATCATTATTAAATCTATTATTATTATAGTCATTTTTATTATAATTACTCAATTATCAAATCTCGAAGAATTATTGTACGATCCTGGATAGTTTGCTCTGACGTTGTTGTAATAATTCGCGTTATAATTCTGATATCTAAGGTTGTAATTATTTCCTTGATATTTGGGGTTATAACTATTTCCTTAATAAATATTTCTTTGAATGTCATGGCCTCTTGCTGTCCATCGCTATCTGCTATCGTAATTAGATTGTAAATTTTGTCGTTCATCATGGTCTCCATATCTCACCAATTGTTTATTTTCTTCTGTTTTCCTGCCTCTTTGCCTTTCTACATGTTTCACGGTTGTATCATCTTGAAATATTTTCAACTTTAGCAATTATATTTTCTTTCAATTCTAACTCTTCAAAATAATCTTTTAAAGTAAGAACTTCTTCTAATGTAATGTTTTCTTTTAACGTAATTTTCTGCCTAATATTTTTGCTGATTGACAAATTTTTTACTTTTTCAATAACTCTACTATCACTTAGCAAACATTCATTTTTTAAAATGCATAATCTACTTACCCAATCGATGTAACTTTCGTTTTTACCTTGTACAGCTGCATTAAATAATAATATTGGAACTTGTAGATTTCCTCGGGTGTAATAACCTAAATTTTTCAATCAATATCGATGGATTGATGAAGTCGGTAGGTGTACATATCAATTTAAGCTTGATATATACCTCATCTGGTAATCTTCTTGTGAAGGAACCCGCTTTATCGATGTCCGAAATCTGAGTATCCTTGAAGATGTCTTCAAATCTACTCAAAAAAAGATCACCATTGCCTGCGTATATTGGAAATTCAATATTTATATTAACATCATTATTATTGGGAATAAGTATTTTAGAAGATTTGTAGTGATGATAGGAGTTTATATAAAAATCGGTTATTTAAATAAATTATTAAATTTTAAACAATATATTTTTACATTTTCTTTTAAACTAAAAAAATCTGCTTTATATAACAAAATATATCAAAATTTATATAAAAAAAATCAATCTATCAATTTATAAATTTAGAAGATTTGTAGTGATGATACGAGTTTATATAAAAATCGTTTATTTAAATAAATTATTAAATTTTATACAATATATTTTTAAATTTTACATTTTCTTTTAAACTAAAAAAATCTGCTTTATATAACAAAATATATCAAAATTTATATAAAAATCTATCAATTTATAAAAAAATCAATTTATATCAACATTAAAAAAAACAATTTAAAGGTTAGTATAAATCAGTCATATTAACAATTAGGATAAATAAATTAAAATTACTCACTTTATAAAAATTTATAATTTATATAGTAAATTTATGGTTCTATTATTATAATTATAATACATTTCACTTTTGTCTTAAGACTATCTTTGGCTTATAATCCTTTTCTTTAAAAACATTTTTGGTTCACTTTTTTTATATATAAATGCTTTATACCTAAATTGTAGAAATTATGTTGAATTAATTTAAAACAATATCAACTTTTAAATTCTTTCTTTTAAATTCTTTCTTTTAAATTATTGTTTAAGATATATGCATACATTTGAGGGTCAGGGAGTAGGGAGTGGACTAAGGAAGATATTTTAATAAATTTCTGAAGGGAGGGGAAATTTCCCCTTACCCCCCCCCCCCCGACTACTCCTATGATGTGGTTTCTGACAGTAATTTAGATTGATAAAAAATTTACCATTAATGCTGTATCACTCAATTATCAATGAGGTAGCGAAAGGGCTGTAGGGGGCTCATGTAAACTCCATAATTGCGGCAATGGCTAAAACCTAACCCATGGTAATCTTCTTCATTGCTTGTGTTATTTATACTGTGTTCCATCTATATATTCTCGACGTACTATATTAACACTTTTGACCAAAAGATATTCCAAAAAGTTCGACATAATTTTACGTACTTCGCTGGAAGCTAAATTCGTGTAAGATTTTTACTCCGAGTATCTCGATCTCATTTAAATACTCTAGCCATTTTAATTCTTTTGTTAATCTCCTAATAATGAATTTATATGCCATCTCACTTGTGATTTTAATATTTTCTTTTGAAATGGATTTTTTTTGAATTATGGTAGGTTGCGTCACTGAGACTGACTTGAGCCTTCCTTTCATAAAATATTAAAATTTAAATTTTTTTAACACTATATCATTATAATTATTACTAATCATTCTTAATCAAATTATACTGAGAATTCATCATCCTCTACCCGGAACTTGCATAGCGTTATTAATCAATTAGCTAACGTGATGAATGCTGTGAATGATGTTCTTTGAGACTATATTTTGCTAATTCTTAGATTTAAGAGTTTTACTATTTGCCAGGTAGAAAATTAGTAACGGTACTAAAATAAATCTCCTGTCTATAAATAATTCATCAATTTTAGAAAATTTGACCGGATAAGAATATTAGAGCATTGGTGTTATAATTACATGTGTAAGTATAATATCCTATCTTGGGATAAAAATAAACTAAAATTATACCCGAAAAAACAGTGTCGAACGAAGAAATGAAAGTCTCACTAAACTGGGATTCATGGCTAAATATCAGTTTTCCTCTATTCTCAAAGTCAAATTATTTATAATTCCTTGAAAAGAACCAACTGCAACTTCGTTTCAATCTGGGTATTTTAAGGTATTCAGCAACCGGTATATGGCAACTAAATACATGGGCAGACAAAAGTGATTAATATAAAATGTATTTATTCCTCCTATAAAATCCTTTCTTTCACTTATAATATAATTATAGTTTAATAATATAATTAATCTTATGACTGCTACATTTTTATTTCACACAAAGGGCTTTCCTACCCTATAAGGTAATAAATGAACTTAAATATATAATTTATCATACGATTATCTATATGAATACAAAAATGAAAATTCCAATTTGGTTTCAAAAAAGAGCTAATCAGAAAACATTAATACATCATCATTTTAACACAGTTTTAGCAGCAATATTATTTTAATATCTTCCAAAATTTATATCCATCAAAAAGATTCATTATATTGGACCAAGGGATGCAGGACAAACATTTCAAAACTAATTTTATTCAATGGCAAAAAATGACCATTTTATTGTTTATAAAACAAATTTTAATATTACATGCTCTTCTTCAGTTTACCCGAGGTAATTTTCCAATTCTCGTGTTAATTTCATTCCAAAGTGTTTATGGATAATAAGAAATCTTATGACTGCTACATTTTTATTTCACACAAAGGGCTTTCCTACCCTATAAGGTAATAAATGAACTTAAATATATAATTTATCATACGATTATCTATATGAATACAAAAATGAAAATTCCAATTTGGTTTCAAAAAAGAGCTAATCAGAAAACATTAATACATCATCATTTTAACACAGTTTTAGCAGCAATATTATTTTAATATCTTCCAAAATTTATATCCATCAAAAAGATTCAGGAATTATTAATTTTACATCATCATTTTATCACAGTAGTTTTAGCAGCAATATTATTCTTATATCTTCCAAAATTATATATTCTTTTTACCCTATGAAATACAATTTTATCAAAATCCTTACAGCTCTTAATGGCCTTAATATTAATAAGCAATTGAATTATTTATCACTTAATTAAAAAAACCCTTAAAAACTAATTTGATAAATCTGATTAATAAACATTCAAATATTTAATATCTGAGTACAAAATAATTATCCAAAATTCAAAAACTCAAATCAGATTCATAAACCAAAACTTGGCAATAATAAGACTCTCAAATTATAATAAGGAGCTATAAAATTATGACTTTAAAGAAAAGGCTACATATATTAAGGCAAAATTATGTTTCTGACTTAAATAAACAAATACCTTAAATATCAATCCTTCCCATCATCATTACCATGAAAGGAATCTGTCCAACTTGCCATAAATTAATAAATATAAAAAAGGATGGCCATCTTTACAAACATGGCCCTACAACCCTCCCTTGCTCAGGCTCTAACACACTTTGCACAAAACTTATAGAACCCCCAATAAATACCAAACACATACAAGTAAATTACAAATCACTAGAAGAATTTATCTTTATTAATAAATCACCAACAATTAAGCACATCCCAACCAGTGTTAACTACCTTATCACAGACCATCTCACCAAATTATTTGATAATATTAACTCAGATTTGTCAAACACAAATCATTGGAATAATCTATTCACTTTCCCTTTTAAATGTCTCTCAATCCCAAAAGATAAAAAATCTATTTCACTACCTAACATTATAAAAGACAGACTTAAAAATATAGATTACTTAACACCTCTTGAACACATCAAATATCCCAATAATTCCAATGAAAGTTTCATTAAAACCTGTGACAAAATTTCCAAAAAAATAAATGAAGGTGACGTCTGCGGAGCCCAAAAATTAATCTCCTCACAATCAAAACTAGCCCCATCTAATGATGCGACTCTTGAAAACCTAAAATCTCTCCATCCACGAGCTTCTTATACTAGCTTACCAAATCCTCCGCCAAATATTCCTCCTCTCACAATATCAAACCAAGATATACGTGACACTATAAACGAATTTAATAAATTTTCAGCAGCAGGTCCTGACGGCTATAGACCATCCTACTTCCAAACATTCCTAAAATCTCCCAATTCAAATAGTTTTTTTAACTCACTTACATCCTTCCTCAATAATATAATCACTAGAGATATCCCCACATTAGCTCATCAAATAATATTTGGAGCTAACTTGATTGCATTTGAAAAGCCGAAAGGTGGTATCCGCCCAATAGCTATCGGTTCTTTCTTCAGACGCCTGATTACTAAAATCATCGCAAAAAAAATAAAAACCGTTACTCATTCCCTGCTTGGCAATTACCAATTAGGCTGCGGAACAAAAGGAGGCGTAGATATAGCCTCTCACTGTCTCCGAATCTACCTACAACATCCTCCTTTAAACTCCGTTCTTTGCAAAATTGATTTCAAAAACGCCTTCAATACTATATCCCGTTCCTCTGCTCTCGAATCGTTTTACGATAATTTCCCCCAATACTCGCGCATAGTTGACATTTGGTATTCCAATAGCACTCCCCTCATTTTCAATGGTTACGTTATATACTCAGAAGAGGGTGTTCAGCAGGGCGACCCCCTAGGCCCTATACTTTTCTGCTTAGCCATCCATAATATGATGAAAGATCTCAAATCTGATTTTGATCTAGACCTTAATTTATGGTACCTAGACGATGGCACTCTCTGCGGTAACCAACACCAAATAAGCAAAGCCCTCTTCCACCTCGAAAGAGAATGCCCCAAAATAGGCCTAGAGTTAAACAAAACCAAAATAGAAATCTGCATACTCAACCCCGAGATTCCCCTAGATTCATTTAAAGATTACAATATTATCGAAATCGACGATATCCAACTCTTGGGCTCCCCACTACTAAATAATAAAATCTCGGAAAAAACTATCGATAAAACCTTCTTCGAGTTGCAAAACTTGGAAAAGTTCATCAATCATATCCCATCGCACCAACTTTTTTATCTATTAAAAAAGTGCCTATATTTACCTAAAATTTCACACCTCTTCCACTCATCCTCCTCATTTACCTCCTCAGAATTTTTCACCAAGCATAATATTCGCTTAAAGACCTTAATGGAAAGGATCCTTAATCTTCCACTATCAGACTTTAATTGGCACCTTGCTCAATTACCCGCTAAACTAGGCGGTATCGACCTAATCCCCTTAGAATTACTCTCCCTATCTCTTTTTATCTCTAATCGCCTTTCGCTCAATTCCGCGATCTCATCTTTTATAACTCCCAATGACGATCTCTTAACAGTAGCAATCGAAAAATGGAATCTACTAACCCCAGACGATCAAACATTCCCAACCGAAATTTCTAATAAATCAATCTTGGAACCCCTTATAAAGAAACTTCAAAATAATCTTAACCCCTCCGATATTAGCGATATTCAACTACTTCAATTAAACGATAAATATGGCGGATATGAATGGCTCGAGGCACTTCCTAGCCTAACCCTTGATAATCTCTTAACCAATGACCAACTGAGAGTTACCATAGGATTCAGACTAGGATGCTCGCTAACACATTTACACACTTGCCACCTTTGCAACCTTCCCGTACAACCAAACGCAAGACACGGCCTAAACTGCTCCCGTAGCCAAGGTCGCCACCTCCGGCATAAAGCTATAAATAAAATCATCCATAACGCTCTTAATAAAGCTAAAATTCCTAACATTCTAGAACCTACAAACCTCTCTCTACAAGATGGCCTCAGACCTGACGGTCTAACCTGCATCCCTTGGTCCAATGGGAAATCCCTAATCTGGGACGCTACCTGTGTCTCTTCCTTTCCCTCATCAATTAATTCAAATCCTCTTACTAATGGCGAAAATAAAAAAATCAATAAATACTCAATATTAAATAATTTTATTTTTCAACCCATAGTCATCTCAACTAATGGTAATTTCTCCCAATCAACATATTCTTTTTTAAAAATTTTAGCACGTAAAATTTTTAACATAACAAACGAAAAACGCGAGTCAACCTTCCTAAAACAAAAAATACAATTAGAAAATTTTTAAACATAATTATACATGTTTTTAGGTACTTTTTTACTATAAGCTCTTTTTAGAGCCATCGATATTTTAAAATTTACACTCATTTTTAATATATGACTTGTTATATTAGATATATTTTATTATTGTAATAATATGAAGAATAATTTTTAATTAAAATAAAATAAATATATTATTTAAATTATAGAGAGGTAATTTTGTGAACGTTCCAACGGCGTTTTTTAAATTTATAAATTCTACTCTAGACATCGTGTTTATGAATTTTAGGAATTTTAAAATTTGATTTATACAAAACCATAGTAAAAAATATATTCGATTACGCCTACTCTATTTTTTTTATTTAAATTCTTACACAAAAAACAACTATTATAGTAAAATTTCTAGATTCTCAAAAATAGGTATTGGAAACTTAATTTGTTTTTATTTTAATAAAATAAAACTGCATGCCTCATTCTATTCTATAGATAGCTTGCATAATTTAATAGTCATTTCTATTAACACTTGATTCCACCCATAACATCCTACTTTTTAAAAGAAATTTGTCCTTATCGGATTCAGCAAAATTTTTGTCAAGTCCAAATCCTTGCTATTTTACCAAAAAATATATCTGAATCTATAAGCAATATATTCTATTTGAATCTTAACCATTTTGTAATTAATTAATATTTAAAATTGTGATGTTTTCGAATTCGCGTCATGAGCATTGCAGGGAGAGGGGGCAAGAAAAAATTCTAACCTTATTCTTCTTGTAAAGATCATTTCATCTAATAAAAAATTTCCTCCTATACCCTCTCTCCAAATGATATTTCTATAATTTAAATTTTTCACCTAACTTACAAATCAAATTAAGTTCAATATTATTTTTTTTGAAAAGTAAATAATTAAAGCCATTTTTAATATTATAATTAATATTATAATTATAATAAAAAATTTGTTGATATTAAATAATATAGAATTTTTTATTAGAAGAGTTAAATTTTTAAATTAAATCTGCAAAACTCTTCAATTTTTAAGATTTAAAATAAAGTATAATAAAAGTTAAAAAAAATAAATAAGAGCCCTACATTATAATTGTATAAGAATGGTTATAAAGAAGTCTTAGGATAAAAGAATTGTTAATCTTGAATGTTTTCAAAAAGCCTCTGTCTATTATCTTTACATTTACCCTTTTGAAAATTTAATATGTTAAGCCATGCTATAAAAAAATTTAATTTTTATATGTGATAAGCCTTTTTAGAATAAACATTTTTTCAGTTTCGTAGTGCAAGTTATCTTTCAGTTCTGTACATCTATTCTAACAATATTAGACAATTCCAAAATTTATTTTTCTGTATTTTTTAAGTTATATAAAAAATATATATCCCGAGTAGCTAAAAAATAATCGCATTTTGAAATAAATTATGAAACTTGTCATTTGTTTTTTTTTAAATAGAATATTTTATTTTATTAAATTATCTTGATATTTAATATTTAGAAAAATATGAAATTTAATTTAATTAAGTTTTTAAAAAGCTAAAATTTCACAACATTCCTAATATTTATTTATTTTCCAAAAATAAATTTTAAGAGTTTTAAAATAGGTTCAACTATAGCGATCTTCAATTATTTTAAATTATTTATTTCCTAATCATAATTTTTTTTTATATATCAAAATCTGATTATAAAATATCTTTTTATAAAAAACACAACAAATTAGATGATGATTATGTTAGTTAAAAAATTTGTGTAATAGAGACATCTCAGGCTATTGCAGGATCTCTTCCCATGTTAATTCTGATTGTTATATAAATATCATGAGACATTTTGATGTGTTGATAGGCCATGTTAATTCACATGATCTAATCCAAAAATTTACCTATCTTTTTTCTAAATTGTAATGATTTTCATAAAATATATTTATTTTTTACTTAGTGCCATATATACACACTAGCTAATTACTCGTCAACCGCGTCATTCATGACAAGTTATCAGCCAGTATTCTATTATATTTGAAGATTATTAATCTCTTATTATTATAATTAAAATATTTTATATAAATTTATTTACTTAAAAATAAAAATAATAACATTTTATATCTTATAGTAGTTTAAACTCTTATAAGTGTAAACATTTTGCATTTTTATTAGAGTTGAAAGGTTAATAGTAATATAAATATTTACAGGTAAAAAGATGTTTAATTTTTAGATAAGAGTTCATAGTTTATAAATAATAATAGTAATAATCTTTGTTGTAAAATAATTAACAATTAAATTAATATTTTAAAAACATTAGTTGAGTGTAATCATATTTAATTTAATATAGATTTACAGATAATTTAAAAAAATAATTAATGTTGAAATTTTATATTTTTATTTTCCTTTCTTTATGTAATTAAAATAAATTTTCAAAGTGGATATTTTTAAATAATATCTATGTACAAAACCCAATTACATTCAAAAGTTAGTTTTTTAAAACTAAAAATTTGGCCACGTTCTTAAAAAATCCCAAAAGAAAAATGAATTTTTTTTAAAAAAAAACGGTAAAATTATATTCCAAATTTCTTTTTTGCAGCAAAAATATGATTTTTTTAATTTTAATACTAAATTTGATAATTTTAAAAGTTTTTGAATTAAACTAATATTTTTAATGAATTATATATAAATCCTATTAGATTGGGCGGGACGGAGTAAATTTGTTAAAATATATAACTTGCCCGGACTGGTTATAGTGCCTAAACGGGCCCAAGGGCGGCTTTGACGACCTCTAATAGATTATATAAATATTAATATTATAAAAAATTATTGAACCCTCTTTTGTTTTTTATATAATAATTGAATATTTACATTTTTTTTTTAAAAAATAAAAAGTAATTTAGGGATTTATTTTTCTTATATTAAGAAATTAAATTTTTTTAATTTGAAAAAAAAATATATATTATGAGGAATATATTATTCAAACCTTATAATGGAAAGATATACATCATAGCTATAAGTCTCTATTTGATTTTATGGGCACGTTATGGAGAAATGGAGTGGAGAATGATGTATCATAAACTAGAAAGTTTGCGCTATACAAATAAATACAATATTATACTAAATTGACATAACTATATATTTCTTTTTGGCTTAGTAAAATTTGAAAATGCAATAAATAATTACTTCTTCAATAAAATTTCTTCTTCTTCTGGAGTTTACATTCTATTTGCGCTCATATAATTATTCGCCGAAATAGCTTTAGTACACATATAATTACACTGTGTGACAAGAAAAATGAGAGAAGAAAATAAAAACAAGTTTTGGTGCAGAATTTGACGCTGGGTTCGAATCCTTTTTCAAATTTTCCCTACACGTCAAGTTTTAAAAATATTAACGTATAAAGACAACTTTTCGAAATCACAAAAATGGTAAAATTTAGGTCTTTATACAAATATATTTTAAAAAGTATCGAATAAAAATCCCTGAAAATTGGTAATAGTGTTAAACTTATATTTTAAAATTTTTTATAGATTGGTTTTTGAGATAAATGGTAAAAAATTTTGTTTTAGGGATCTTAAGTTTTCAATTTAAATTACTATCAAAATTATTAACTTTAGAAGATAAATTTTATATAATTTTGCTTCAAATATGCTCAAGATTATATATTAATTCTAATTATGTTTCAAAAGTACTCTATGCCATGAAAATTCAACCAAAATCTATAAATTAAAAAAGTTGATACAGATATTTACGAACTTTTTAATTTGTACACTTTTATTAAATTTTCTCTGCATAAAGCATTTTTAAAGCAAAATTAAGGTAATATTTATCTTTTTAAGTTGTATTTAATAATATTTTACGAATATATGATCAATTTATACCAAAATCAGATATCTGTACCCACTTTTTTAATTTGTACTCTTTTTGAATTGAGCATTTTTGAAGCAAAATTCATTTAAAATGCAATAATTGATAATTTTTTCATATTTTTTTATTAATATTTATCTTTTTTAGATGTATTTAAGAATATTTGTTTTTTTAATAAATTTATATCAAAATATATGATTTTCCAATGGAGTACCTTGAACCCGTAGTATGGGCAATAAATAATAATGCCAAATAACGAGTAGGAAGAAAGGAGAAGAATTATTTTTTTCGCGCTTAATTTTTCATAAACATTTAATTTCTTTCATTAATTTTTTTTTAAATTGGATTTTAAATATTATTCAAATTCCCTCCTTATATAATATTCTACAAAAAATTAATGCCGAGGTCCCCTTGTTTAAAGTATGTCTCTAAATTTTGTTACATCTACGGGCTATATATTGCCCGCACAAAAATTTCCAATTTCTCCAATCATTCAAAGGATTTATGAAATTTATTACAATGTTCCACTCTGCGTGGATAAACCATTTGCCCCTAATTACATATGTAAAACATGTTATAATTCTTTTAATTCGTGGGTAAATGGAAAACGGTCATATTTGCCTTATTCGAAACCTGCATTTTGGCACGTAGCAAGAAATCATTCGTTGGATTGTTATTTTTACTCGATTATTACATTTGGGTTTAACAAATAAGTAGAAAATTCGCTATCCTGAAATTTCGTCGGTTGTTTATCCGGTAAAATATAATATGCATACAACAGTTCCTTTTTTTAATAGTTCGCAGCTGGAAAAATTACGTTGCCAGGACGATGACAATATTGATCTTGAGTATCATCCCGAAGAGGATTCGTCATATATGTCAAAAGAGCAACTAAATGACATAACCAGAAATTTACAACTTTCAAAAAGAAAGTCCTAATTTTTAGCCTCAAGGCTTAATGATTTTAAAATTTTAAAAAATGGAGTTCGAACTTCATACCGATTCCGTAGAGTATCGTTTAAAAATTTATTCTCTTACGAAAATTTTTTATACTCTTCCAACAATCTAGGTCAACTTTTTTTACAACTTAATATTGAATTGGTGCCCGATGAATGGCGCTTGTTCATCGATTCAAGCAAAAACAGTGAAAGCAGTTTTGCTTCATAACGGAAATTTTAAGCCAGCAATTCCCATCGCCTATTCCAACCAATTAAATGAATCATATAAAAATATGAAATATTTATTGTCAAAAATAAATTATTCCATTTACGAATAAGATATACTGCGCTCAAAATGATCGCAATCCTGACGAAAGTAAAATATGAGATAGGTTAGCTTAGCATAATATATTTATTTAAATATGAGAACTATTTCATTTAAAATAAATTGTTTGGGAATCGTACCGTGTGCAGTGTAGCGAAAAGAACGAAAGCCACAATAAATAAATATATTAAATGTAAGCTATATTAAAAAAGATTTTATAAATAAAGGTCAATTTAAAAAATATAGGTTTATTAAAAATTGAGTAAGGATTTTATAAAAAAAATGTATAATAATAATAAGGAAGGTTTGCTGCAAAAATTAAGATATTTATTTAGTTGTAGGGATTATTAGAACCGAAGTTATAAATCTTCAAAAAGTGCTAAAAATGACCTTTTTGGCCACTTTAACCTAAAATAAATAAAAAACCTGATGTGCTAGAAAAAAACTGACAGGGGATTTAGAATATGCATAAAAAACTGTCAACATGTTTATTTTATTTTCTCCTAAAAAATCAAGTCGAAATTTGTCACACAGTGTTATTAATCTTAAAAAAGACACCAGGTTATAATTATAATTTTAAAAAAATTCGAGCTTTGACATAATGCACTTATTCTATAAAAAAAACGTTCACACATCATTTTGAATATGGGCGGTATATTTTTCTAGAATAATGATATATCCTTAATTCTCAAGTAAACGTTTAGAATATTTTAATTTTAGATTTTTTATAGAGATTTAAAATTTTTCAAAAATACCATTATTAAATATATTTCAACATGTTAAGAATTTCTCTCATAAATATTAAACATATTTAGGAAAACATAAATATAAATTATTTATATATTTCAAAATTAAATTCTATTATAAAATGAATAGCTGTTTATAATTTATACTTGTTTTATGGAAAATGATATAAAAATATATTGATTTCTCTGTTATTCATCTCTCTAAATTTTAACGCTCAAATCATAATGGTATTTGATTAATCGGTGATCGGACAAATTGGCGACTTTAAAGTCTTTAGTCTAGACAGGTCCTTCTTTTAATTACTTATTATAGCGTTTAACAAATATTAAACAAATCAAAGATCATGTCATAAAAAATGAAGAGAAACATGCAACCTATTTCATTAAGTCAATTCACAATATAATGTATATGAACTCGAAGCTAATAAAAACGAAATGGTTAGGCCTACTAAATTAATTTTCTTGGATTTAAATCTGATCATACATAGAAAATTTATTTTCAATAACTATCCTTAATAATTATTTCATAATTTATATATAATATAATATTTGAATATAAAATATGGGATTTTATTTTTATAGAAACGCAAAATATGCCGAAACTTTTACCTTTCTTTTGTCTGAACTTGATCGTGAGTATCACTCTAGTCTCTATCGTCCTTTATAAATAGAAAATTAGTTAAAGTATCTATAAATTGTTTTATTTATCATCCCTTTAAAATGTGTGGTCTGATGAGAACATTAGAAAGCATTGTTAATAATCACGATATTTAGCCAAGAATTAATTTTTTGATACCAGCTTTAGGTAGAAGTGGGCTTAGAAAAAATTAATTTTGCAGGTCATACCTAGTCTAAAATACCTGTTAATTTCATGAACATATAATTTGAACTCCTCTTAATATATTAAAATAGTTATAAATATATAAATAAATTTTTCAAACAAATTAAAAAATAATAATTAATTACGAAATAGTCTGAAAATCTTAGAAAAAAAATATAAATTTGAGAGATTCCAAAATCCTATTAGAAAGGCTTCTGCTATATATATAAAGATATATAATTTAAAATTTTTAACAGTTTCACAAATTAAATTTTTGAAAGGTGTAAATGTAATGGTAGAAGATATAGGGCTTTTAAAAATATTCAAAATTAACGATTCAATTATAGAAGAACTGGTTCAAAAACACCCCTACACAATTGAAATGAAGATCTCAGCTAACTTTGATAGATCGGAATACACGAAAATAGTGATAATTTTATAATTTTATAAATAAAATAAATTAGTTAATAAATAATGGAAGTAAAGTAAGTTAAAAATAAGAAAAGAGTGAAAAAATGAACGAAATATAATTTATTAATGAATTATATTTCAAGGTTGAAAATAGGAGTATAATCAAGTTTAGATTTCCATGCGATTTCAACACCTACCATATTTACTTCTATTTGATGAGCCCGATCCTTTTAAATGCGCATCAAATAGCATACTCATATGTGAAAATCGGTAAATTTAAAGAAATATACTATAAAAATTATAGATAAGATAATTTTTAAGAAGATATGATCATCTTTAATCTTAGTTTGTTTCAAAATATGTGTTTAGTCTTGGTAGTCTATTTAGTAAAGATGGGTATAATTAAAGCTTAGTTTAATCTTTCTGTATATTTTTGAACTCTATACCTCAGCGCTTTAATAAAAAAATATATTTATCGATAAATAAGTTTATATTTATATATATATACCTTTATATTTAGATTACTACTTAACAAAAATAGGTGATTTTTAATTTTATTTAATAATTTTTTTTAATTTTTAGATATTTGTAAATTTATAAAACTTTTTAATTTTTACTATATTTTCGAATTAAATATTCCATTATTCAAACAAAAAAACAGGACAAATCTCCAATGTTTTTTTATTTCTATTATCAGGACCGTAGCCAGGAATTATCAATTATGGTGCCAACTGATTATATGAGGGTGACATTTTTTTAAATAAAACAAAGGCAGATAGTCATAATATTTTTATTATATTTATTAAAAAAATGCATACAATAAGTTTATATTTAAATTTCAACTTAAAAGAATTAAACATTAATATTATAATTTTTTCATATTAGCATCAAATTTTTTTTGGTCATCATTTATTATCTCTGGTACTCGATAAACTCTTGAGTATAGAGAATAAAGCCTCACAAGAAGCTATCGATATCCCAATATGCCGAATAGAATTTATATATTATTTTTAAATATGATCTGTATTCTCATATATCATTTTAATAATGTTAAAAAATCATGTATATTTTTTTCCAGTTACCTCAAACGCTCATTCATTTATTACTCTTATTTCAGCATAGAAATTTTCAATATTAGATTTTAATATGAAAGACAATCAGGAATTCCTTACTATCTTTTCCCTGAAAATTTAACAACCAACCACATAACATTAGCTCTCGACATTTGCGACAATTTGCCCAACATATAATAGAAGACCAGCACCATTATTTACAATTGAAAGAGACTTACCACTTTTTGTAAGTTCTGTTGATTATTCCCTTACAACAGTCATCTTGAGATCGACATGGCTCAATCATTATTAAAGCTAAAAATTCTATGAATGACTTGAGGCAATACTAATTTCTGGTTCTCGTCAAAACTACCACAATCCGTTTAGGCTGTAACCCAGTATAAATTATCTAATTTTGTTGACTGTTCTGAAAATAATAAACTATATAGGCAATCACCTATTTAATTTACGATGAGATCTAACCCTCTAAAAAAGCAATCGACAGTATATAATATAAGCTTTTAAAAGGCTATTAAAACCTCGCACTATTAGGTTTTCTTAATTATAGTTTAAAAATACCAGATGGTATTATTTTACTTTCTAAGCATAGTGGTTTTACTTGAATGAACCCCCCCCCCCTTCACAACATTTTAAGAAAACTATGTAAATTAGTTTTATATGTCATATATTAGCAACTAGATATTTAAAGACATACATTTTTAAGAAATAATATTTATTTTATATACACTCATTAATTATATAATAGATGTTTTTTTATGTAACGTTTTTATTATTTTTTTATCCGACATATAAATATGTGCATTATAGATCTTTTTAAATTGAAATAGTTTTTTAGCAAAGACTATAGATTAAAAATGAGATATTTTGATATGATATTCTATGCTTATTAAATAAAAATGTACAAATTCTAGAATAACACAGCGTTTCACTGAATGTGGCCATGAAGCTCTTTATAATCAAATCTCTGGCTAAAAATAATTAGTGAGGGTTAATATCTTTGCCAAAGGACTTAATTTATTCTATGATTTTCTCATAATCTACCCCTTCCTCGCTTGATCCTCCTTCCTATTTTTTAATTATCATCTATTTAGTGATTTTTTTCTTGAGTACAAGATTCTTTAAATATATTTTACAATATAAAAAATTGTTAAACAAATATGTTTATAAAATATATATATAATGTTGATTATATTATCCATAGGCGTAGCCAAGATTTTCCTAAGGGGGGGGAGATTAAAAATTACTGGGGGTTTCGCCCCCAGACCCCTTTAGGGCGGGCCTTCGGCTCTTTTGCCCGGTCTTCGGCCGGGTAACCTTAGTCTATATATAGCCATAAAATATTTTTACAAATTTTAATTAAAAAAAAAAGCCTGGAACAAATATGAAATATATTTTTATTAGTTTATATAAAATATAATAAATTACTTGTATATACATTAATATAAAAGCATGGTAATAATTTATTCCAAACAATTATAAGAAATTTATTTATAAAAAGTAAGTAGACATATAGTTGATATTCCTCTATTATATAGTATTAGTCACAATATACTAGGTAAAATTCCACTTTTACAGACATATTTGACAGTTAGAGAATATATACAGTTAATAATTTAACAAATTTTACTAAACAATGCTCTTGATAATAAATATAGCAACAATTTGCATTCAATTATTTAATGCCATCTATTTAGTTTAAGAAAAAATGATATTAAAAATTGATCTATATATCATTCATCCCAAAATGTCTTTAAAGTATATTTTCTGATGTCCTTATCAATATTTTATAGTTTTTGTAAAATATATAATTCGCTCTATTGGTAAAAATTACTTGATTGTCATATGATAATTGATAAAATTAGATATACTGTAAATCTACGACATATAATATTCCACTGTTTGTATTGTCCTTTAATTTTTTATTTAATTTATGATTTAATTTTATCAATAGTTTTATAATTATTATTTACTTTTATTAAGATAAATAAATTAAAATTACACACTTTATAAAAAATTATATTTGATATATTATATTATTTACTTTTATTAAGATAAATAAATTAAAATTACACACTTTATAAAAAATTATATTTGATATATTATATTATTTAGTAATTTTATGCATCTATTATTAATAATTTATAATACATTTCACTTTTGTGCTTAAGACTTATCTTATATTCCATTTCTTAAAAAGCATTTTTGGTTCACTTTTTTTTATATATAAATGCTTTTTTCCAAAAATGTATAAATTATCATGAATATTTTTATAAAAAAATATTAACTTTTACATTTTTTCTTTCAAATTATTGTCTAAGTTATATGCATACATTTTTGGGGGTCAGGGGGTGGGAGGGAGGACTAAGGGGGATATTTTTTATTAGATTAAAATGATATTCACAAAAAGTGATAAATTTCTGAAGGGGGGGAGATTTCCCTTATGCCCTCCTCCCCTGGCTAGGCCTATGATATTATCTAATATTTAATAAATTGTAATAATTGATATATATTCTGGAATAGAACTAAAATATATCTATTAATTTTATGTTAATATCGGAGGTCTCTTATTATATTTTTTCAACCACATAATTGTCCCGCATTGTTATTTTTTAAAATATTATAATTGTCAAACTGATGAATTTATCAGAGGAATTTATTTGTACCGAAGTATATTCATCAACATCCTTGGATAAAACTGCATTTATATTAATATGTCTTTAAACCTTATTGACTACTAACTTACTTATTAATTTTTTAGATATTAATAAGTATTATTATTTCGTTTAAATGTTTTATTATTAGCTTAGTATTACAAAGAGTTTTTAAAAACCCTACAGAGAGGGTTGTGCCTAATTTATCGAATTAATAATAAATGGAGACTTGTACCAAATTAATAATAAATCGTAAAAATTTTTATTCTCTAAAAAAATACAAACTATTTTTATACATCAAAATTATATTCCTTAAAATAATATTTAAGCCATCTTCGTATCATATATTTTGCAAAAACTACAAAAAATATAATAAAATATAGGGTTAATTAATCCTTTAAAAACATAAATATTAAATATGATGTTATATAATAATTAACAAATAGTACAACATTCATCACATTGTTTTTATTAGCGTGTAAAATGTAGAAACCTTTCCCCAAATTTTAATTTTCTTTTAAATATTTCAGCCTAATCCTTATAATATGGGATATTCATTTCAATTATAAATTTTTAACTTTTTCCTAGAACGGTTGAATTATCGCAAAGAAACTCCATCTCGTGTATTTTTCAATTTAGTTACATCCTTTGGGGCGGCTCACACTTATAGAATGAAGATATTGACAATGACAACTGATAACAAGACAATAAAATTGGAAAAAATTGCAAAAGTAAATTGAATATTATATATGGCACAAAAGTTTTTCACAGAAAAAATAAATCTAAAATTTATTGGTATTTAACTTTATTTCATAAGTTATTTTCCTGTAAATTTTTTTTTTCGTCTAATCCTCCTTAGCATATCACAGTGATATTGACTTAAAATTAGTATTTATAAACCCGAGTTAACTAATTTTTAAAAACAGATTACTCAAAATTTAAACAAAAAATATTATAAGCTTAAGTACCTTGCTCATGTATGGCAGATCTGAACACTTAATGACTAAATTTCGAGAAAATTATTTGATTGTCGCCTTTTTTAAATATCGAAATTGAGTCCTTTATAAATGTTAATCAAAAGATTTAAAACATTGTAAATTAAAATATCATAGTCCTAACATTATTACCATGTTTCAAAATATTGATGCTATAAATATCTGCAGGCTTAGCAATAATAAATGGTTTAGCTAAAATAAGTTATTAAAAAAATTGGAGAGAATTTAAGGTGATCCACTTAAATATGGCCAAGGCATGAAATATGATGTTCAATAATCTTAAAGGATAATGATAAAACCGATTGTCCATAAAACTAATTTCGGAACATAATATTTAATGATTGTCCAATACAAAAGATTAAGATATATTCAACTGCACTCTGAATATTAGGATAATTGCTGCATAAAATCTTCATCATAGGAATTAATATCAAGCATATTATAGGGGAGGGACATCTTGTTGTTTATTGTAAATCCAAGGAAAATTTTGAAACCATAACGATACGGTTATAAATTAAATATATAAAGTATTTAAAAGCTAATTTATTTTCTTGTTGATTGAAATAATATTCAAATGTTTTTATGTACAATCAATTTTACCGAAAGATATATATAGCTTCAATAATTAAAATAAACAAATTCTTTAAAATTAGTTAAATTTAACTTTCCCCCTTTAAAGCTGAAAGAAGTTTAATAAATTAAAATAATTTACCCCACACCCCCCAACCATTTCGAGATTTTTATTATTATCTCGGGTCACTCAGGCTAGCAGCCACTGTACGGTCCTGTTTCCTATAAAGTTCCTAATTTATAAATGGTTTCTATGGGGAACTAAAAATATGAGATGAATGAAATTAAAAATTCACTCGTGCAATTTTTCAACTCTTTTATTGATTTATTATTAATTTATGTTAGAAAACTAGGGACAACCAGTGTTTTTTTATTAGTTTAAGTCGGAAGTCTATCTTTAAAGATTATACTATTTCAAGGATACTGATTTTCTTGAGTGTGATTTAACAAGCTAAATCTTAAAATCCTCAATATTTATAATAAATAGAGCTTAATAATATATAAATAATTTTAATCTCTTTCTATATATATAATAATATAATGGCACTTTAACATGTTATGTGAGCTTAGGCGTATTACTCCAAGCTTATTAAAAGGATCACCTAATTGCACTTCAAATTGGGGTCTGTAGCTCAATTGCTTCTTAATCTAGTAAGCTAACATAAAAATTTCAATATATTCATATATATATTATTAGATATATTCTATAAAAGTACTCTAGATTCAAAACTTGAAAAAAAAATTGATAAATGTTTCAACACCACAGATAAATGTTTGGGATTTGTTCTTTTATTTTTGGATAGAAGGTAATAAAGCTCAACAATCCGGATTCCACAGTTATAACTAAGGGTTTAACCGAACCAATGCTGTTTAGTCTTTAAAATCGGTTCACTGATTCCATCGGCTTTTTAGATTTGATCTTCAATGTTTTTCCTGAATCAATAGAAAAATTATTAATTCAATCAGCATCAATTCCTTGGGAAAAAATATTTTACAAAACATGTGACATAATGAAAGAAAAATAATGATTATCAAGCAAGATTTTACCAATCCACTATAATATATTTGACTATGACTTAAAAATGGAATATCAAATTAATAAAATATTTCATATTATCTTATTTTATCATAGCGGATTTTATTATTCTATAATATAATTATATTAATTACTCGTTGTGTTGTCAGCTATTTATTTTATTATTTTTACATATGCAAATAAATAAAAAAATTCATCAATTTAAACCGCTATCTTCAGAAAAGCTTAACTTTTGTTAAATTTTTATAGTTAGCATTGCTTTAAAATTTTGAACACAACCTCTTTCCATTTTTATATCAGAAAATGGTAAAAGTCTATTAAGATATGTTACATTCTTCTTTCGATTAAGAAGGCTAAATTATGGTTATTTTATATTCTGATAAAGTTCAAGACTTCATCATTCAAACACAATTTCAATCAAACAGGTACTTACAAGCTGAGTTTCCAGTTTAAAATATGCAGAACCTGGTCTATTGAAACTATTAAACATGTCAAAATAGGTATACACACAAATTTTATTTATCTTTATACAGAAAAACATTATATAAAATATATGAACAAACTGGGAAATTCAATTTATCATCATTTTAAACATAGATATTTAGTGCCATTTTACCTTTATTTTTTGTCTATCCTAAAAATAAGCAGTGACCCCTACAATGAGAGCGGGGAGGGATTAGAAGCAACTAAATATTATTGGTTTATTTAAAAAAAAATTTTGCTTCCCCATATTTATCAATTTTATATAAATAAACTGTTAAAAGGGGTTCAAAAATTAATTAAATATATTTTTAGAAGGGGGGTGAGGTACCTTTCTGGGGGTATTCTACTTCTACTTCCAAAGAAAGTGTTGGGTCCCAATGAAAATAAGTATGCGTTTTAATAAACATCGGAATAAGAGGTTTTTTGAATTTAGGAATGGAATTTCCTAATATAATAAGAATTAAAAGAATTAAATTGTAAGGACAGATTATTTAAAAAAAAATATAATATAATTCATACCGCTTTTATTATTATAAAATATATTGTATATTTTTTAAATGAAAAACATAACATAACTATAGATGATAAACCTCTCAATAATTTCAATGGTAAATTCTTTTTAAAAATTATCCAAAAATTTTAATTTCGTAAACCTCTAAGCCATTTATATAGAAAGACAAATAGGTGATAAGAATAAGATATTATTAGCTTTATATTAACTTGTCACATAGTAATGTCTTTACTGAATTCTTTAAATTTTATTCATCAAGTGATGATAACGGCTTGTCAAATATATGTAAAAATAATAGGTAGTCAGTTACTTTAAACGTTACTTGATACTTTGCATTATATTATGTTATTTATAAAATTTTGATTATTTTTTTATTTAATTGTATTTTTTGGGTTACATATGTCAAATAAAAAAAATAATATAAACTTTAAAAAAAAAATATGAACCCGAGTTTAAAAGAGACAAGGTAGAAAGATTTTAAACAAGTATTTATATTACAAACAGTATAATCGTGTTTACAATATATTTGAAAAATTAATATATATTTTTGAAATAGTTGTATGATTAAATAAAACGTTAAGCTGATGGGTGTGAAATTAATATAAATTCATTTTCTCTGGTATTATGAATATTTTTTTTTCATCTATATGCAACTAACTGATCGGGTAATTTAAAAAAATACTAAAATAATATAACAGAATTTTTTCTTTTTTCATAAAATTAAAAATAGGTTCTTTAATATTCGTCAATCGATCGACTTACAAAAATAATCCAAGTCTGCACATAATGGTATTTCCGAAAAAATATAAGGGTATGATTTTAATGTTATATTAATAATTATTCAAAAATAAATTAATTGAATAAAATTGATATTTTTAATGTCATGTCCTATATAAAAGTGTTAAATACCTTTGATATTATTTTTATGATAGAAATCGATTATTTATAAACAAAAATAATATTAATATTATAATTATAATACATTGGCGTTTTCCTATACTGAAACTATAACAGTACTTTTGTCAAAAAAATATTTTAAATTTTAAAATGACAATTGTTACCCTGCATTACATTATCAAGATAGCAAAATATCTAATTATTTTGTTATAAAATGACAATTATAAAGATTGTAACCTTAGTAAAATATATTATGACGAAATAATGTCAATCATGATTATTACTTAAATCATCATTCAAATCATATCAAAATATATTTAAAAATATCCATTTTTTAAAATTATGGACCAAAAAATTTAAAAGTTTTAAAATGACAATTATTTATTTAAATTATTATACTATTTTTTATTATAAGCTCTCAAAAATAGAAAAATTTCAAAGAATAATAGCAGAATATCTTTATATGCAATAGCTTATCATCACAGAATTGAGAAAAATGAAGGTTAGATTTTTTATTATTTTTGTAAAATATATTGAAAGTTAATTTTCAGTTTTAATCGTCATTGAAATATATAGGTTCCCATTTAAAATTGCCAAGCACTATATTTCTTATATAAGTGTATATCCTAGAAATCCCTAATGTAACATTGATTGATGTTAGTAAAGACATTTCAATTGAGACCGATATAAGGCCGAATTTATTGTAAAAGAGGCTTTTTCAAGTTTTGTTTCTAATAATTTTAGCGATATTTAAGAGAAAACTCAATTAAAATATATGGGAGACAGGAGATAGTGATACCGAGTGTAGATAATTTCTTTTTAAAATTAATATATTGAGCTATTTAAATTTATACCTTAAATGTATTTTAATATGAAAGTAATAGGTTAATGTTACTCAAGAATATGATCACAAAAAATTATTAAATGCAAATTAAAATTTTAACACCTCATATGTAACTATTTAATTTTACTAACATTTTTTTTCATAAATGTTATTCAAACTTTTTATCAATTTCAAAATAATCTCAATTTTGTTATGTATAAAAATATTTAATATAATTCAATATGAAGGTTTTGGCGATGTTCGTAAATAATGTAGGGATTTATTTTTAATAAAAATTTAACTATATTTATCAAAGGTGACTTTTTTTGTAAATTAAATGACTGTCTTAATTGACAAAAGTTCTTTTTGCTGATACAGTTTATATATGAGATGTTGTAAAACACCATATATTTGTAACAAATTTTTTATAAAATAGTTTGATTTGATGTAAATATTGTAAAAATATAATATTGATAACATTTTTATCAATTAAAAATAATTACAGCAAATCAAACAAATTTTAAGAAAGATTTTACAAATATATGGAAATGTTTTACAACAAATCATATTTATAATGTGTATAATATGGGTTAACCTGTTAAATATAAAATTTTTTGATAATATATTTTTTTATTTAAAATATAAAAACACGCTATAACACGCATAAAGGCACTTATGGTTAACATTTTTTAAATATACCAATGAAAAAATTTTGTTTTGGTGATTTAGAATCTATCAGTTATAAAAAAGAATTTAAAATAAATAAGGAATGTATTCACTGAAGAAATGTTAAACAAGTTGGTAAAATTTGGTGATCAAATACAATTTGTATATTATATATTATTTATATTTAAATGATTTCACACTTGATAATTTTGTTAAATTATTTTTAAAATGATATAGCGCAAAAGAAGATAACATATATAATTGTTTATAAAACGCCTGAAATGGAAAAATATCACATTGGATTTGTTAACAATCACAATGTCAGAAGGAAAAGTATAATTAATTTAGCAAGGAAATAATATATTTTTAATCTTTTATTCGCACGACTATACAAATCATTTTAAAATTTTAAGAATTTCATATTTTCTTTTATTATATAAAGTATTTATTATTTATAATTTAGAACAGAGAAATATTCCTGGGCTACGTTTAGGTAAATTTTATTATTTTATCATAAAGTATTAATTTAATAAACAACAAAATCCAGATAATATTGATCATGTTTTAGAAGGATTATTAGGTATAATTATATAAAGCCTTAATTTATAAACGAACTTAACTTTCTTGTCAAGGCTAACTAATTATATACTCAAAATCAACTTTCTTTTTCATATATAATATAAGATTTGAAAATCCAAACTTTTATTATTACTTAATTACGTACGGCTAAAGTTAGATGAGGCCTTTTTCTCTTTTTATAAATATATTTTTGTATTCTGGTGGTTATAAAATCTAAGGAATGGTGTGATCATTTACATCCCGTGGTAAAATCGGATTATTTTTTTACCTAATAAAATCTTAAGGTACCTAGTACTATATTTAAATTCTAACCGACCAACAAATGTGCTATTTCATGAAGTAATGATTTGTTGGGTTTCAATCTCATGCATAGTAGGACAAATAATTATGGTCAATAGATTTTCAGTCCTAGTCTTTCATGGTAATTCAGCTACTATGGATTTTACTAATATTCAAATATTATAATAAATTAAACGACAAATGGCTTGGCAACCTTTATATTATAATTTTTTCTAAAAATTTATACATGCGTCTGTTTCTAAGATTACATGTTTACTTCTTTAATAATACATTTAGTACTTTGAAAATAATTAATTTAAAAAAATATATATAGTTCTTTATAAACCATTCTTAAATTAATTTTTTTTCAATAATTTTAAATCGACATTGTTTAAGCATTCATCTGCCTTAGGAAAAAGGATTAATAAATGCTGATACCTAAATATATAAAGATTGGTTAGATTAATTTTATTTAGCAGAGTTGCTAAATAAAATTTGTTTATCCTAATCAATATATTAAATATATTTATAAGATACAATATTTTCAGTCTCCTAAATATCAGTTAATTCTAAACCTTTCATAACTTTATATAAATGGGACGAAATATGTCTTCGAAGCCAAAAAATATTTTTTAAAAATATTTAGTAACTAAACAAGATTAAGTTTTCTTATATTTTTTATAATTTGTGTATACACTTTGTAAAAGTTTTAGATCATAATTTTTTATTATTACAAAAATTAAGATTCAGAAATGCCCTTTCAAAGTATTATAGTTATTATTTCTTTTCAATAAAAATTTCATCTATATTTATATATAACATTTTTGTAAATATTTTTTATAAGTGAGCACCTTCCTTTATTTGCAAGATGAAAGTATTTCTTTTCCTTATTAAAAAAAATGTATATAATCTACTTCACATATTTTCTAGATTATGTGGAATTGGTTGAAAATTTAATGTTAGCCGATCAAATAGGTTTATGCGTGTTACATTTTCTTCCAAAAAAAAATTGTTTATTTATATACTTAAAATCTATAAAATTTCTAATAATGACTAGATGGGGGTAGTAAATGGAATTTAAAAAATTTTAAATTTTTGTTCCCATCTGCATTTATAATGATCTTATTTTAAATATTTTTTATAAGCAATCCATCATGTTGCTTTCAATGAAGGTAGTATTTCTTTTAATTATTAATAAATATATAATATTATTTTAAATATTTTTTATAAGCAATGCATAATGTTCCTTTCAATGAAGGTAATATTTCATTTAATTATTAAAAAGTATGAATAATATCTTTTATATATTTTTTTAGATTTTTTGGAGCTTGCTGCAGATGTGGGAATTAACGATGAATTAGGTTTATGAGTGATACATTTTCTTCTAAATTATTGAAAGTAATCTTATAGAATTTCTAATAATGAGCATAAATAATTGAAATCGGAATGAATTTAAAGATTATATTCTTTTTTTCTTGCACTTCAGACAAGAAATATTTTGTTATTTTAATTTTAGGAATACTAAACTTTCATTTTAAAAAATCTTAGTTTAGGAAGTACCCATGTAATATTAGCAGAATTTATTGGATAAAACTTCCTTTTTAAATTTTAAAAAATATATGGTAAATTAAAAAAAAAATTAAATTATATAAATATGGAATTTTTTAAAAAATTGGAATAAATATAATAAAATAATAAAAATTTATACTTTTAATATTAAAGTCCAGCCAGGTATATATCTTAAATTTTTATAAAAAAAATTCTAAATGTAAATTTTCCATTAATTTTTATCAAGAGGAGTTTTTGATGGATCCTGAAGGTAATTATAATTTGGATTTAATTTTATAATGCAAACATATTTAAAATATTTTCCCAATTTTTTGCTTTGTGTTCCACCAGTCCAACAACTAATTTTATTATATTTTAATAGGCTTAAATAATTAGTTAATAAAATGATTATTATTAGGTGTATTTCATATTTTTTTAAAAAAATTGTATGATCTTTTCCAGATTTTCAATTTTTATTTTTACGAAAATAACGGAAATAAAATCCTCAAGATTTGCTCGAGCTTTGATATTGAGGTTAGTGCTAAAGGTTTATCCTAAGATGAGAGAAGAAATCATGATTGTAACAAATGATCAAAACTGACTAAGCTTATATTTTTAAAACAAACCTAGATCTAGATCTTATCAAACATTTAAGAACACTATGTTCATCTATTTCAGATTTCAATGGTTAGCACAAGTTATAAGACTATCCCTTAAACACTCTAGCAATTAGGGAAAAATTAAAATACGTAATATTTAAAATATTGCATTTATTTGATATGATTTTGAATATTTTATAACTTTTTTAAACAATCTAGATAGGACTTATAAATTCTTGGATATTTTATAACAACAATTGCAAAACGAAAGACAATATTTTATATTCACTATAAAATAGCACATATCAACAATGCTTCTCTATGGGAGTTATATAAATTTACAAGATTATATATTTTTTTTAGGAATATTAATAGAGAATCTAAAAGCATTGTATAGAGGGATAAGTAAGAGTATTGTATTATTCTTCCATTGAACTAAAAATATTTCACAGAACTTTTAAAATAAATATTCCCCAGAACTTTAATTATTTCTAGGTGATTCAATAATTTTATCTTGTCTAAGTTATGAAAAATTGAAGGTGTTTTAAATAACAAGCTTACTAGAAGCATTTCTTGATTTAACCCAGAAAATTGATTAAACAGAAAATTTTGATCCATGCAACAGGTTTCGCTAAATCTTTATTGTCTTATTTGATTACTATAGAACTGATTTATTTTTTTTCACACAAAATCATCTATTATTTTCTCATTATCATGATATTTTTTTTTTCTATTTAGATGCTAGAGAGAGGCCAGGATTAACGATAAAGTGGTCACACCATATTAATTATTTGGAACATTTTAAATTTATCGAGGTTTTAAAAAAATGGCTTTCTTCACAACACAAATATTGTGGTTTCTTACAGACTATGTGATGATTAAGGCATACTGCCGTTTTATTTTGCTATCTATTTTTTTAGATACCTCTTCATTTTATTACTCTCTGCTAAGGGTAAAATGTCTCAACACCTTGATATAGTGTTAAAATATAAGTTCACAAAATTAGCATATATAAAATATGTTCATTTTAGGCACATCATATATTCTAATCTTTTTATTTAGGACTATTTAAAAAAACTTTTATTGTATAAACAGCAAAAATTTTTATTCAGATAAAAAAAATTTTACCGTTTTTTTTTCATAGTAGCTTTATCACAAGATGATAAATTACAACATATTAGATTAAGGGAAAAAAAATTAAAATGAAATTACTTTTTGGAATACTTTCATAAAACCCCCTTTATATTTAACTATTACATAATGCTGATTTTACTAGGGGTTATAGAATGTTGAAGGCACTATCAAGTCGTAAACTCCTTTTATCAAACAAACAATTAAGAGTTGCTATAGACAACTAAATTGGATGTAACATAGTTCAATCACATAATTCATTAAATGTAAAATAACGGTTTATTCCAAAGAGAAACGGTTTTAATTGTATATACAGTTAAGGCAGACACGCAAGGCATGTAACAATAAATTGTCTAAGGCGAGATATAACTTCTGTACCGTCTTTATAAAAATTCTTAATTTGAGACTTCACGTGCATTTCTTCATTTCCCAAAGATGTAAATTTCCGGTTGATATAACCGAGTAAAAAAATATTCTTAATTAACAAATTATAAACTTAAAATCTTTAAAATATAGGTTGCCTTACATCAAAACCCAAGGATTATAAAAAATTTAAATTACAATGTTAAAATTAAATTATTCATATATTTTGGGAACTTGTAACTCAATCCTGTTTTTATTATATTATTTTTGATCTATGAATGATATATATTTATATATTATATTTTATAAATTGATAAATTATCAAAAAAATTAGCTTTGATTATAATATAGCCATCTAAGAAGATAATTTATCTAGACTGGGGACATATGGAACCTCTTAAATAATTTATTACTGACTCTGTAATTAAAAAAGTCGTTCTAGGTTCAGTATTTACTGTATTGCTAGCGCAAAGTTGGTATGATACTTTATTTGTAACTTTACGATATCAGGATTCTTTGAAAAAGTAGCATCACGGTATCGCGTTATTTAAAAGGAAAATAGATTTACGCGACTTCGCTACTAATAAATTTATAAATGTATTAATTATTTATAAATATGATAATTATTTATATATATATATTATTATTTTTTCTCTTTAGCTTTCACCTTTTCTGGTGGTAAGCTCCTTCAACATCTCTTTCCACTTTATGTTATTAATACAATCTCTTTTATCTAATTTATACTTCTTTATATTGGCTCTAACTTTATGGCCCCATTGAAGTTTTGGCCTTCCTCTTTTACGTTTGCCAATCACTTCCAAACTTTTAGCTTTATTTCCTATGTAGTTCATAGGCCTTCTCATTGTGTGCCCATACCATCTAAGTCTATTTTCCATTAACTTAGTCTTAATGGGCACTACCTTTAAATTACTTAGTATTCTTGTACTGCGCACTTTATCCTTTCTTGTTACCCCAGCTATCATCCTCAGCATTCTCATCTCCATGGTTTGTAGACTTCTCTCGTCTGATTCTTTGGTTGGCCATGTTTCCGAACTATATAGAAAAGTTGGTTGTATTATGGAACTGTAAATTTTTCCCTTTAATTTGTGTGGGATTCTTTTATCAAATAGCACTCCAGATAAAGATCTCCACTTTAGCCATCCTTGATTAATCTTACTCTTTATCTCTTTTTCTATTGTGCCGTTTGTTTGTATAGTGGAGCCCAAATATTTGCAGCTTTCAATTGCCGATATCTGCCATTCATTTATATCAATACTCTCTGTTTCACCTCCTCCTATCACCATCTCTATTTACTTTTAATCCGTGCGTTTCTAGGATATTTATTCAACTCACTAGTCTTTCTTTCATTTCATCCTTAGATTCACCAAGTATCACAATATCATCTGCAAATATCATATTCCACGGGACTGTTTGAGGTATAGACTGTGCTAATACATCTATTACTGTAATGAAGAGAAGTGGGCTGAGAGCCGACCCTTGATGAACTCCTTCGGCTATTGTGAAGCCTGCTGAAGTACCTATTGTGCTACGGACCATTTTTGTATGGCCCATATACATATACTGTATTATTCTTATATATTTTTCGGGAACATTTTTGTGGCGTAACGCCCACCAGATAAGTTTTCTTGAGATTCTATCAAAGGCCTTTTCTAGATCGAGAAAGACCATGTGTAGCTTTTTGTTCTTTTCCCTGTATTTTTCACTCATTTGCCTAATTGCGTGGATAGCATCGGTTGTTGATCTTCCAGGCATAAAGCCAAACTGAGTCTCTCCTATTTCGATTATATCTCTTAATCTTTTTTCTATTATTTTTTCGTATAGTTTTAGACAGTGTGACATTAGTTTTATGCCCCTGTAATTTTGACAATTATGTGGATCCCCTTTATTTTTGAAGATAGGAACTAGATAGCTCTGCCTCCATTTTTGGGGAACCTCTTCATTTCCATCTTATTGTATAGATTTGTGAGGAGATGTATTCCATCATCTCCTAGTGCTTTAAGGCTTTCTATTGAAATATCGTCTGGATCCCTAGCTTTGTTGTTTTTCATATGCTTGAGGCATGTGATTATTTCTTGTTCCGTTATAGGTTGTACAAGGTTTTGACAAGGGGAGTGTTCATCGAGATGCAATATGTGGGAATTAAAGTTGAGAAGCTCCTGAAAATATTCTCTCCATCTGCTCATTATTTCTTTTTCCTTTATTATCAATTTCCCATCTTTATTTTTGATTACTTTCGGAGCTCCGTTTATATCCCTAGAGTTCTTTTCTCGCTGTTTGGCTAATCTAGAGTTCTTTTCTCGCTGTTTGGCTAATCTGTATATTTTATTAAGCTTGTGTTGTGCGGCGATATCTTCTCCTGGGATGACTTTCTTGTACCACTTTCGTATGTTATTAAATGACTATCCTTTTTCCTATAGTAGGTGTTGGTTAAGGCAAGGTCGAAGGCTTGCGCAAATTTCAGTACGTGCTCTCCTTCATCATTTCTTTCTCCGTATCCAAAACCACCATGATGCCTTTTGTAGCTATCTCTTGCTTTCCCCACATGCGCATTTAAGTCACCACCAATTATGACTAGGTCATCCTTAGGGATTTCCATTACAGCTTCATCGAGGATAGCTCTAAATTCATCTTTCTCTTCTTCCTTGCAACCCGTTTGAGGAGCATATACTGAAAGGATGTGTAGTATTGATTGACCAATGCAGAGTTTTATCTTCATTAGTCTATCAGAGATCCTGTTGACTTCTACTACTGAAGAGGTTAGGTCTTGGCTGAGGATGATGCCGACACCGTTCCTATTGCTAACAAGTCCATTATAGTACAATTTCTTCTGTCCTTTCCATTTCGTCTCTTGTATGCACGCTATATCAACTTTTCTCTTGTTCAACATTGATGCCATTTCTCTCGTCTTACCTTTAAGCGTCCCAATATTCAAACTTGCTAATCTTGTACTTTACTTTTCACAGGATGGAGGTCTACACCCTGCGCGTCGCATGGAGGGAACGCCCTAGCTTTCATATTCATATTTTCATTTATTTCTATCATTTTGTTTATTGGACAGGTATCCTTAGCACCCGGCTGTCCAGGCCTGTCGGTGACCGGGAATTCATCATACCATATGTCTTTACACATCAGTCATCGAAGAAAAATTTGAAAGTTTTTATGGTTCTTACCAGGATTGAACCCGCGTCCTTGTTCATACTCGTGTTTCCAAGCGTACATCTTACCCATTAGGCCACCCCGGCGATTAATTATTTATATATATATATGATAATTATTAATTATGACAATTATTTATAAATATGAATATTATTTTTAAATAATTACATTTTCATAAAAAATAATATAAATATATAAATTTAATATATTATTTCAAAAAATATTTTGACTATTTATGTATATCAATATAAATCAACTAGTAACAAGCCATTTTAGTTACCCCATTAAAACTTAAATTAAAAGAAAACCAAAGTAGCTGTATTAATAATTTGAATTCAAATTTTAAGATGCATCTTAACCAACGGTGGGACCATAATTTTATGTTCAGAAGTCATAGGAGTAAATTTATCAACATCATATGTCAATAGATAAAAATATATTAAAGTATTTAAGGGATATATGATAAAAAGAATATATTTTATCCTTAAATAAAGGTTCAAAACAAAAATAATATCCGTAAAAATCATATTTTTAGTGGAAGAAATTCACAGTAAATTCAAAAATCATTATAAATATTTTTTGCATTTTCTTCATATATTATTAGATGGGGGAATTTTTATAAAAATTATACTCCTTGCAATTTTTTTTAATAAGAACTAAAATATAAAAACAATGAAAAATATAATTTGAAAATATAATTAAGAGTTATTAATAACCTATATAAACTTCAATAACCTAAATTCTTTTCTTACAAATTGGGTTTTGACTGGATACACATGTTTAAAAAACATATTCGGAAATAACATTTATCAAGAATTGAATACCAAATATTATAAGATAAATTAAGAATTTATTTTTATATATTCTTTGGGTTGATATAGATGAAAATAAAATAATTAATAAAAGCTATTGATAATTAGAGTGTGAAGTTATCTTTTTAAGGTCTTTGCCAGTCCCGAGCACGAGCAAGCTTTTATAGTTACAATCTAACACCAACCTGATAATATTTTATCATATTTCGACTTCGTTCATATTTGCCCACATATAAATTTTATGCAGTTTAAATATAAAAAGTAAAGTTAAATGCAATTAAATTTTAAGAAAATTGTTGATTATATAAAAATATAAAAAAGATTATGTAAAAAAAATATTTCTAAAAAAAATAATATATGATGAAACATATTGAATAGAAAACATATCAATATTATCATTATCAATAGAATCACATAATAAATAATTAACGATAAATAAATAATGAGTCAAGTTTATCAAGCCTCAAGTTAGTTCTCATCTCTTTTTCAATATTTATATATTGATTTGAGCTTTAGGTATGTGGATTGTTATAACAACCTCGAGCCCGAACAAATATATGATGTCCAACTTGAGTGGGTAGGATTTGGATAGCCCATGCAGGTATAAAATAATAATAGTAACTGAGCACTATATAACAAAACAAACTTGCTTATACATGAATTTTATTATATACTATATACAAAAATATCATAATCGAAAGGGTGGAACTAACTTAGAGGTTATGAGATTTAGATTAGGGCTGCGCAGCAATCTTCATCTATCCATGCTCGATTTCTGGAAAAATAGTACATATTATTTTATTAACTTCAAGTAAATAGAGGGAATTTTTGGTTAACGAGCATTTACTTGTTAATAATGTTTTAATCAGTTAATCTAAAGGATAAATATATATATGGCCTTTTTAAAGAAGATGGGTGACATCTCTTGTTTTTTTTTGCTTGATACACAATTTAATCTAATAAGTCTATGATCCAAGAGCAAGTATTGTGATTTTCTCATACTCATTTAATTCATAATATTTTGTGTTTAAAACAAATTCTAAAAATTGGATGAGTGAAGAGAACATTTGGAAATATGATTTTACAGAATATCTTGCCAGATAAAAAAAATATTTTATCTTAATTTATTTTTTTAAGTTCTGAACGGTAATAATTTTTATTTAAAACACTTTTTAATTTATTTCGGTTAAATTTTTTGTAATCGTTTTATAAGTATCTTATAATTATTATAAGATTTTATAATGATTTTAAAAACGCTATTTCAAAAATCACTCAATTATTTTTAGCTAATGAGGGTAAAATTTATTATAATTATTTATAAAACTATGCTGTTTATTGTTATTATAATCTAAACTTAGATTTTGCTTGAGAAAAAAACGATTTTACATTACATTATATTACATTTATAAATTTATTATACAATATAATCTAAATATTTTTTTTGCTTTATTTTTTCTTTATTTATCTTTTTCCTAAGTTGAAAACGGTAATATTTTTTATTTAAAACATTTTTTAAATATATTTCAGTTAAATTTTTTGATAATTGATAAGTGTCTTATAATTATTATAAAATTTTTAGATGATTTTAAAAACGCTATTTCAATAATTACTTATTCGTTTTTAGCTAATGAGGGTGAAATTTAATTTTATTATATATTAAAATATGCTGTTTATTGTTTTATTATAGTTAAGCATTTTGTTTGAGATAAAAACGATTTTACATTACATTATTAAATATTTTTTTTGCTTTATTTTTTCTTTATTTATTTTTTTCCTTAGTTGAAAATGGTAATATTTTTTATTTAAAACATTTTTTAATATTTCAGTTAAATTTTTTAATAATTGATAAGTGTCTTATAATTATTTTAAGATTTTTAGATAATTTCAAAAACGCTATTTCAAAAATTACTTGTTCGTTTATAGCTAATGAGAGTAAAATTTAATTTTATTATTTATAAAACTATGCTGTTTATTGTTTTATTATAATCGAAACTTAGATTTTGCTTAAGAAAAAAACGATTTTACATTACATTATATTATATTTATAAATTTACTAAACAATATAATCTAAATATTTTTTTTGCTTTATTTTTTCTTTATTTATATTTTTCCTAAGTTGAAAACGGTAATATTTTTAATTTAAAACATTTTTTAAATATATTTCAGTTAAATTTTTTGATAATTGATA